>NW_026099318.1:954990-1273320 GCF_024542735.1 Bombus huntii
ATGCTAAAAAATTGATTCGTAATAATCAAGATAGGTTTCATATTCCAGGAGATACATTGGAAGCAACCGAAGTTCTGGAACATAGGATAATTACAACGGATAATATACCCATCAATACTAAACAGTATCGATATCCACCAATACATCGAGAAGAAATAAATCGACAGGTCCAAGAACTACTAGATACGGGCGTAGTGGAACCATCAATATCTCCATATAACTCCCCGTTATGGATTGTGCTCAAAAACCCGATTCGCAAGGAAATAAGCGCTGGAGATTAGTCATCGATTATAGAAAATTGAACGATATTACAGAAATATTGGATCAATTAGGAAGTGCAAAATATTTTTCCACGTTTGACTTGGCATCGGGCTTTCACCAGATCCGTATGTCACAGGAAGATGCCCACAAAACTGCATTTTCGACACCATACGGGCATTTTCAATTCAAAAGAATGCCCTTTGGATTAAAAGATGCCCCAGCAACATTTCAACGTTTGATGAATTCAATATTATCTGGTCTGCAAGGAATAGAACTATTCGTCTATCTGGATGACATAGTGATTTATTCCACGTCTCTCCAAGAACGCGAAATTAAATTTAATAAATTAATGGAAAGACTGAGGAAAGCTAAATTACGATTACAACCTGATAAGTGCGAATTTTTACGACACGAGGTGAATTATTTAGGACATATAATTAGTGAGGATGGCGTGAAACCCGACCCAAAGAAAGTCGAAGCCGTATCAAAATTTCCACGACCAAAGAGGGCGAAAAATATCAAACGATTTCTGGGACTAGCAGGATATTACAGAAGATTTATACCCGATTTCCCCAAGGTCGCGAAACCATTGACACAACTATTAAAGAAAGACACTCCCTTTAAATGGACAGAAAATCAAGAAAACGCATTCAATAATTTAAAGACAGCGTTAGTGACGAAACCCATCCTGCAATATCCAGACTTTTCTAAACCCTTTAACCTTACTACAGACGCATCAGGATATGCAATAAGCGGTGTACTGAGTCAAGGGCCAATCGGAAAGGATTTGCCGATTGCGTATGCCTCAAGGCTATTAAATCCCGCCGAACGAAACTACTCTACCATAGAAAAGGAGTGTCTGGCAATTGTTTACAGCGCAATGCACTTCCGACCGTATCTTTACGGAAGAAAGTTTACCATCGTAACCGATCATAAACCTTTAGCGTGGATGCATTCTATCAAAGATCCTACTTCAAGAATTTGGAAATGGAAATTAAAGTTATCGGACTTCGAATTTGATATTGTATACAAAGAAGGCAGGGCGAACGCAAACGCAGACGCATTATCTAGGAACCCTCCGGAAGTTTGTTTACCAATCAGAAAGAGAGAGGAAGTCTCACCGATTCGCTATCCTGTCTCAAAAAGATTCGAAATAGATACGTCAACCGAAGACTCTCCCATATTCGAAGCTAAACCACACGTCTTGCCTCAATCCAGTGATTCTAAAAATCAAGGAAAGGGTTTTACCCGAAAACATTTTACAATAGAAGAAACCCCCATAAAATATTTAGACCAAGCATTAGCAGAAATCGATGTAAGTACAGATAGAGAAATAACCAATCGAGAAAAAGAAGGCACGGATACAACAAGCGAAAAAGAGACCTCCATTGTAATTCCAGAACTAATTCAACAACGAGAAAAGGACACGAGACCTACGATAATTGCGGAACTAAGAATTTCAGAAACCCGAGACTCAATTGCGAGAGTAAATGACCATAAAGTAGTATTTATAGATATACGTGGCAATCCGATAGATAAAGGAGCCTTAGAAATGAAGGAAACGGGAAAATTACCTCGTTATGAAGATTTAATGTTAGAAAAAGCAAGATTGAATTACGATTCTGGAAAATACATTGTATTCCTACCGATAAAGGAAAATAGAAATATTCCAATAACACCAGAAAATTTATTAAACTCGCTAAGATCTCTATTAGACGCAGTAAATGAGAAACAATACCCTGGCGATATACAATCAGAAAATTAAAGGAAATATTTATGGAAAAAACCTTAACCATCACCATTTGCACTGGGGAAGTAATTACCCCATTTGTGGAAGCGCGGAACAACATAATACGAGAAAAACATGAATCAAGCGTAGCAGGACACAAAGGAATAACAAAAACTTATCAAAGAATACGACAACATTACTATTGGGAAAATATGAAAAAGGAAATTCAAGATTACGTAAGAACATGTAAGGAATGTCAATTGAAGAAACTCACAAGAATAAAAGCAAAGCAACCAATGGTACTTACAGACACACCAGGTAAAGCGTTCGATAAGGTTAGTATGGATATTATAGGTCCATTACCAAAAACCCAAAAGGGAAACGAATATATATTAACTATCCAAGACTTATTAACAAAATACTCAATTGGGATTCCACTAGGAGGAATCTCTTCAGCCTCTCGGCCTATCTTAGCGGACGTTTTTGTAAAGCGATTTATTTGTCGTTTCGGGTCACCGAGAGCTATTCTCACTGATCAAGGAACGAACTTTACATCCTCACTAATGAAGAAAGTAGCAAAGAGATTCCGCATCAAACAATATACCACGACGGCATATCATCCACAAAGTAACGGTTCAATCGAAAGATCTCACCACGTGCTGATAGAATATCTCAAATTATACATTGAAAATTCCAAAAATTGGGACGAATGGGTAGAATTAGCTATGTTTTCCTATAATACCTCTGTACACGAAGGAACGAAATTCTCCCCGCACGAATTAGTTTTTGGACATCTAGCCAGAGAACCTATTGGTGAAGTAATAATCGAAGAGAACATGGAACCAACTTACGCAGAATATCTCGAAGATCTGTTCGATAAAATTAACACCGTACAACGAATGGCGAGAGAAAATTTGATAAAATCCAAACTAAGATCAAAAGAATATTACGACCGACGAATCAACCCCCAAGATTTTAAAATAGGAGATTCGATATATTTACTAAAAGAACCCAGTAAAGGAAAATTCTCCGATCAATATACTGGACCATACAAAGTGCTAGAAATCTTGCAGAACCAAAACGTCAAGATCGAAGTAAAAGGGATTCCGCGAACGGTGCATTTAAACAAGTTAAAACTAGCGCATAATCGAAATAAGCAATGAATAAAGCGATTTCAGTGGGCAACGTAGTGCGGTAGTATATGTTATAGTGCTGTTCGTCGAATAATACAGATATCGAACACCTAAAAGGAAAAAGGAAAATTATTATACGTGTTTCAATTATTGCTTAAATATAAAACGTGTTAACTTAATGAACAATTAACTAGTGAAAGTGAAAGTTACCTTGTGAACAAGTGATCAACATACAAGAAAGTGTACGTGCAAGTATAGGTTATGGATCGTTGTTCGTGGAACACAATGTATGACAGCTACCTAAAATAAGTGAATAAATTAGTTTCAATTGTCTCAGTGCAAAATACAAGGTTACTAAATGTTATAACTATATTATGGATAAATCAAAAGGAGGTGTAACACTGTCCGTCGAATAATACAGATAGCGAAAACCTAAAAAGAAAAAGGGAAAATTATTATGTGTACTCCAATTATTGTTTGAATATACAACGTGTCGATTCAATAAATAATTAAAAGAGGGGAAGTGAAAGTTACCTTGTAAACAAGTAATCATCAAACAAGAAGGTCTACATGCAAAATATGATATGGCTCCCTGCTTGCGGGACACCATGTACCAGCTGAAAATAAACGAACGAATTGACTTCAATTGCCTTAATGCAAAGAGCAGCATCGCTAAATGTTATAACGGTGCCTTGGAGGCGTGGCAGTGTTCGTCGAATGACACAGATAGCGGAAACTTGGAAAAAGAAAAGAAGTTTATTACGAGTGTTCCAATTACTGTTTGAATGTAAAACGTGTTAGTTCAACGAACAACGAAAACAGTGAAAGTGCAACTTACCTCGTGAACAATCAATCACCATACAAGGAAGTGTACATGCATGGATTTCGCAGATTAACAAGAAGAAATAAAATAGCTGATAAATATAGAAAGTGGTTAGAAAATAATTAAGATAGATTAATTGAGAGTTAGTAATAAATATAACCGGAGTAAAAGGATATTTTATTGTGTATTAATCTACGTAGTATTGTTATATTATTATATCTAACATGTAGAAGTGGATTTTGTACGCATATATGTATATAGTTACAATCCAAGTAGTATTCATAATATTTATTTTCACTGATAACAAGTACGTAAAACCTAAAATAAAACAAAGGTTTTAACAATAAAAAAAAAAACAAAAAAAAAGGGGAAGAAGAAAAAAAAAGAAGAAAAAAAAGGAAAGAAAAAAATATAATATATATAAATATAAAATTTTCTTTTTCTATAAAAGGTTATTCCTATTTCTGATAAACTCGAGAAACGAAAACATTATACCATGATACACTGACACAAAGATACACCACACAGAAGAAACTAATAGAGAACGCTTTAAGCTTGGCAAACTTACCGCCCGACGAATTTCCATACACCATAACCAAAACCCAGGACACATGGCTTTGATTGTTATTTAATAAGGTTTTGGGTTTATAAAATAACGATTCACTTAGATTCGTTTTGTCCAATATATTTCAGTCTTATAACACGTCTTACCACACAGGAATCTCCAAGTCAATAGAACAACGTGGTCGACTTCTAAGACAAAAGAGCGTCGTTAGAAGTCGTACCAACTTAGCTTGTAGTAAGCAGCGATCATACCAACTTAACATTTCTCAACACTCCCCTTTGATCGCTAGTTTCTACAAGCCCCATAGCTTTGGTAAATTGCTGGGTCTTAATCCTATTTAGGCCTTTGGTGAGAATGTCAGCCACATTCTCAGGACTAGGTACATAAGTATAATCTAGTATCCCCCTCGATACGCAGTTCTTAACGTAAAAGTAGCGCACTTGGACGTGCTTAGAACTCTCAGCAACTATTTCGTCCTTTGACCATGAAATAGCTCCGATATTATCGCAGAATATCTTGCAGGGGCGATGGCAATATGACAGTTGACCCAATTCCTTTAACAGTAAAGAAATCCACACTGTTTCCCTTGCTGCTTCCTGCATTGCCACAAATTCCGCTTCGCACGTCGATTGAGCTATAATCGGTTGTTTTTTGGATAGCCAGGATATCGCACCACCAGCGAGTATGAACACATACCCGCTCCTGGATTTCCTGTCTACCGTACAACCCGCAAAATCCGAGTCGCAAAACACCTTCAGAGGTTGCCCGGTCCTTTGGTATACTAACTTCAAGTCTTTGGTCTTTAGTAAATATCTGAATACCCGCTTCGCTGCTTTCCAATCGGATACAGTCGGATTCGCGCATCTTTGGCTTAGTTTCCCTATTGCACACGCAACATCAGGACGACTTACAGTAGCTACATACATTATGTGCCCCACAGCTTGTTCATATAATTTACTGTCGAGAGGCTCATCACGTTCAATATCAAGACCAGCCTCGCATTCTCTAGCTAGCGGTGTCGACACTCCCACCACCCCAACCTCACGAGTAATGTCAAACAGATCCAGCATTTGACCTATCTGTACAGATTGATCGAATACTACAGTGGTGCTGTTTGGCTTACTCAGGTGGATGGACAGAAATTGAGTGTCTACGCCTAGCATTCTAACATCTAATTTGTCCTTAATCCCAGTTTTGAATATCTCAATCCACTCATTCGTCCCAAACACGAGGATGTCGTCCACATACACAGCTACAATAAATTTTTTAGACGCATATATATATATATAAATATATTTCAATCAATCAATTTGGAGAGTTACATATAAGTATAAACATATATGCCGAACATGTAATAACCTAGTAAATATTAGAGACAGTGCTTCCAATACTATGCAATAAATACAATATTATCAATTTATGAAATAAAAGTATACATGAAGTCAAAAACTAATAGTTTAACGAATACATAAAACATACAATATTGTATTATTAAAGAAATGAAGGTTACATTGTCAGAAATATATATATGTGTGCGAATTCTATCAAATCGATAATCTAAGATACATACTTCAAACTAGCCTACATTCCGGTAAAGGATAAATAAATAATTGACATTTCATTTCGTATGAATACTACACTGCCAAGAGAAATATGCATATGAATATATATATATATATATAATGTTTTGTAATTCTTCGATTGCGTTATTTATTGTTTTGAGTAGTTTATTTTATAGAGTATTCGATAATATAAAACATACGCGCGCGCGCACGCACGCACGCACGCACGCACGCACGCACACACACACACACACACACACACACACACACACACACACACACACACACACACACACACACATATATACGTATTCATATGCATATTTCTCCTGGCAGTGTAGTATTCATACGAAATGAAATGTCAATTACTTATTAATCCTTTACCGGAATGTAGGCTAGTTATAAGTATGTATCTTAGATTATCGATTTGAATCAATAATGTAGAATGCGCATACATTAATAGTAGTTTAGTTTAGAATATAATTTATATATTTATATATAGACATGCATGTTCCGTAATATAGTTCTTATTTTATAATTCTTTACCGGAATGTAGGCTAGTTTTAAGTATGTATCTTAGATTATCGATTTGATAGAATGCGCACACATATATATATATATATTCCTGGCGTTTCAATTATTTTCCCCTTTTGTAGTTATTCTTATTTCCTGGTTTATTTAGAATTGTGTGTATATGTATTTTGTTTATTGGTTGGATCCGTTAATCGCCCTCGTTTTGTTAATCCTTCCTTTCGTTTCGTAGTGCCGTGTGTTCGTTTGTGCATTCAAATCCTTATTCGCGTGTTTTGTATAGAATGGTTTTCTTGTTCTTGTTACGGCGTGTGCGGAGCGCGGGACGTGACACCCCCGCCCTTGAAGTTCAAATTTCCAAAGGAAATTTGACTGATGGTATCTCTGAGTTCGCTCAAGGCGGACGTAGATGTCGTTGGTAGTTGAGTGACTACCGGTGTTATCGATATCCCTTGAGGTTGTGCTGTTTGATCATCGATATTTCGTCTTCTTTTGAGGTATCGTAGCGGGTGGGTGACTGAGCCGCATATTGCTCCTAATAGGGCGATTCCACATTCGTAAGTTTCACGTAACTGGTATCCGTGTGCGGCTATATCTATTATTGTTTTGATTAGTTTAAATATTGCGAGTATTCCAAATATTGCTGCACTGACAGTTCCAAATTCCATAAAACCAGTCCATAAGCTTGATACGGTATTTTTCGCTATTGTCGTTAATGTGTTTTGTCCATCATTCCCAGGATGTTTACTGTTCCAGGGACGATTGTTTTTCCTGTTGCTCCTCTGGCCAATGCGTTCAAGACTGCAGATTTTCTGCCGGGAACATGACGTGGTCCCGTAGTGCATCGAGGTCTTTTGGGTATATATTCCGCTCGTGGCCAACGACGATGGTGCTGAATATCGCCACGTTTGGCGCACGTCCGGGTGGAGTTCCTGTGGTGCGATTCCTTTGCCAAACGGGTAGTTCCGAGTAGCATTTTGTTGTATGTCGTACCTTTACTTGTACCGGAATGCATTTGACTATATGGATCGCTTCTCCTGCGATCAGAGCCATGTGTCCTGGGTTTTGGTTATGGTGTATGCAAATTCGTCGGGCGGTAAGTTTGCCAAGCTTAAAGCGTTCTCTGTTAGTTTCTTCTGTGTGGTGTATCTTTGTGTCAGTGTATCATGGTATAATGTTTTCATTTCTCGAGTTTATCAGAAATAGTAATAACCTTTTATAGAAAAAGAAAATTTTATATTTATATATATTTGTTAAGGAAATTCGAGGATTTGGGAATACAAATTATTGCCTATATTTCCCACACAACAGTTATACATCTATATTACTCTCTGAAGAACGTCTTGCACGCACGCTGGTCGCCAACCGACTATCCTAGATTCTGCTAACATCTGGCAACAGTCTTTTGTCTCCACTAAGCCTTGACGCCCTCTGGCCCTTACACACACACTCTCATGTACAGTGTAAATGTATCACTTCCCTAACAATATTATATTTTTTTTCTTTCCTTTTTTTTCTTCTTTATTTTTCTTCTTCCCCTTTTTTCTTTCTTTTTTTTGTTTTTTTTATTGTTAAAACCTTTGATTTATTTTAGGTTTTACGTACTTGTTATCAGTGAAAATAAATATTATGAATACTACTTGGATTGTAATTATATACATGTCGGAGATGAAAGGAAAGCCGAAGCCTTTCCTTGGAAATTTTGGGAACATCCTCTAGTACCTTAGCCTAGATTTTATTATAGTTGTAATTGCTTAAGATTTGTAATAAGCGAGATTGGGTTCGAGGTGACAATCGGTCGCTGAACGTAGCCACGGTCACGGGATGGATGTTTTATCTAACGGAGGTCTGGAGTGGTTGTATGTATTTTCCGAGAAATGTGGTTGTGGCGGCATGCGGCCTCGAGAGCGGGCCTAGCCACGTGTGATGTTGCCTCGGAGGTGCCGATGCAATGGGACATACATTGTAGTAGTAATCAAAACTCCAGGCAGAAACTGCCTAGCAACGGCGTTTGGAACTTTCTCGATGCTTCCAACGAGTGTGCCTAGCAACGGCGTTTGGAACCTTCTCGATGCTTCCAAACGGGTATAGAAAACAAAATGCAATCGTACAGGGAGAAAAATCACCACGAGGCTGGCATTCTTGCGATTGCCTTGGAGAGTGATACATCGAGCATTTTCGACGATCGCATTTGCGTCTAAGTTAGTTTCGCTTAGTAAGGAGTTATCCCGGTGACCGTGGATTCGTTTGAACTCAAACATTGCTAATAGTATTATTTAATTTAAATATTCGTAGATCGTATTATTCATTAGGCTTAGTGTTTGTTAGACTTATTATTAGTTGTACTTATTATTTGTTAAGCTTAGTGATAGACCTGTATATACGTGTAAATAAAATCTCGGCTTTGTGAAACGATGGCTAGTCCACATGAAGAGTCGTCGCGCGCCCAAAATTCGAATCGTGATCCGACATACATATATGCGTACGTATTGGTAAGTAGTATAAATGAGATTTGTTTTATTGTTATAAATATATAAGTATATATCATCAATAGGAATAAATATCACAAATGTACCTTGTCTTCGAGTATATATATATATATATATATATATATATATATTCATGTTGTTCCATCCGTCGTTCAGAAAATGGTTGATGAGTTCGCCATCAGTTCTGTACACACATATAAAAATAGTTAATGTATATATGTGGTATCGTGAGTGAGAGGCCTGGGAGTTGGCGGGTGATCCGCGTGGAATGTCGCGAGAGCCGAGGCGTTTGTTTTTGATCGCGTAGTTTTGGAAAGAGGAGACCTACGTGATCTTGGCCACGAGCGGTTGCCAAGGGACGGGAGAAAAGGAATCAACAAACAGAGTTTGCGAGTGGCGTTGCCGAGAGAGTGTTGATTGCATTTTGTGAAAGTCGAGTCGTTATCTAATTATTTAGTTGTGCTGTTTTCTGTACGTTTGGTGTGAATAGTTCAGGTTGAACAACAATCGTCTTTTTCTGTCCGATTAACATCTGTATCATCCATTCCTTGTAAATATATTATATCACGATATTACATATATATATTATTTATTTTTTTTTATATATATAATTTTCGTTTGGATCTGTTCCTTTGTACGAATACTGTATCCCTGTATATAATATAATATATATAATATGTTATAATTATGTTAGTTGTTATTTATTATATATATTTTCCTTAACTCTCTCCCCCTTTTCCTTGTTTTTTTTTTTTTTTTTTTTTTTTTTTTTTTTTTTTTTTTTTTTTTTTTTTTTTTTTTTTATTAGTACCTAACATTGCTATTATGATGCTGTATTGTATTGCATTGGCTGTTATTTGTATGTGCGCGCGACGAATTTTTCAACATGGTCGCTCGCGTGTCTCTTTGGTATGACGTTGGTTTAATGTCAACAGTAACGTGTTGTTGAAATAACTAATTAATTGTTAATCACTATAATTTTATTTAGTAGTGTTTTGTAATATTGTTTTGTGTTTCATGATATTGTGTGTGTCAATACCGTGTGCTACTTTAATGTGATAGCATGGATTGTATTGTTACCGAATTTCAATAGTCATTGTTTTGATTATACGTGACTTGCATTTATGTAAGTCTCGTTTAATTTAGTTAATGTTTTGTGTATTGTGTTACCAGTTATTTCGTGTAGCATAACTTTATTCCTTCGCACCGAGGTCAGTTATGGTCTTGTCGTTAATATTTAGTTAGTCTATCTTGATTAATATATATATTTAACAAATATTTAAGAAACAATGGCGAGTGTAGTGGAATCGTTGGACGAAGAAATGGTTTTGACATTGTCGGAAAAGCTTAAAGCATGGGATGCGAACTTTCGCGATATGAGTGCAAAACTCGCCGAATTACAAAGCGGCTTATTCGAACTTAAAACAAAACAAGAACCTAAAACACCCGTATCGCCGCCGACAACGCAACAAGAGACGGTCCAGCCGAGTGGACATACCCAGCCAATTAAGCTAAAAGATGCGATCGAATCGGTGCCAGTGTTTGACGGATATCGACCATCGGTATTCCACTTTTTAAGAGCTTGTGAGCGCGCGCGAAATATGATTTCCAGATATCAAGAACCTCAATTGGTAAAATTGTTAGTAAATAAGCTCCGTGGACACGCGCTCCTCGCCATCGAAGACACAGAATTAATGAGTCTAAACGATTTCGGAAACAAATTAAAGGATCTATTCGGCCCAAAGAAATCTCTTAACGAATATAAAGGGGAATTAGGAACGATATTTCAACGACCCGGGGAAGACATATTAGATTATATGGATCGCGTTAGAAATCTTAGATTGGCAATAATGGACGGAGAAAGAGGCGACTACGGCATCATATCCCCCGATATCCAAGATACTATAGATTGGGAAACGAAAGAAGCTTTCGTTAAAGGACTTCCGAACGAGGTATATGTGCGAGTAAAAATAGCAGGGTACCATACTTTAGAAGA
This sequence comes from Bombus huntii, assembly GCF_024542735.1. Classification (NCBI taxonomy): domain Eukaryota; kingdom Metazoa; phylum Arthropoda; class Insecta; order Hymenoptera; family Apidae; genus Bombus; species Bombus huntii. The sequence goes on from NW_026099318.1 coordinate 966,080, forward strand.
TGCGTATCGTCAAGCCGTCAAAGCAACACACGAATTGAAACAAATAACCGATAGAACGCGACCCCAACGACCGACACCCTCGAACTATTACAGACGCGACAACGCACATCCTTCGAACACTAACAACAATATCAGGAACAACCGCCAAGATCGAAGATCGCTACCTCCATCGCAGAATTTTTTGAATTCTACAAGACAAAATATCACGTGTAACTATTGCAAAAAAACCCGGGCATCTAGTGAAAGACTGTTACAAATTTAAAGCCCGAGTAGATGCCGGATTAATCGTACCCTATGCTTCGAGACCATCGGGAAACCAAACACGTCCTTCGGGAGAATGGGGCGAGCCACGAAGGAACGATACGCCGAATCGCCCAAGAGTACAGGCGGCAACCAGGCGACCGGCGCCGACGGCAACAAACAGAACAAGGACAGCCACCCCCGCGAGATCGACTCCACCACCCATAACGAGAGACAGAGCGAACGCAATGCCGACCGTAAGATCGAACGAACAACCACTAAATATTGTGGGGGAGTCATCCCACAACCAAACGAGGTCACAGACAGAGAATCCAGAATCTCAAGGCAAAAGGAAAAGAGTGAAGCACAAGCAACCGGCGAAGGAAAATCATCAGGAGTTGAATTCAGATTCGGAAGGCGACCTCTCCGAATTATTTCAATAAAATTTAACGATTCCCCAACGAACCCAACTGCACGAATAGTTTCCCCAGATCTAAAGACTAAGACGAGTTTATTATTAGACTCTGGATCGGAAATCAACATTATCAAGAAACCTGCTTTACTCGATTCAGCCATCATCGACGAAAAGGAATCAATCGAAGTGCGAGGAATTACGGCAACGAGCCTGGTCTCCCTAGGGCAGACGGTAATACAGGTTGCGGGCCATCCGGTTGGTTTTCATCATAGTCGATGATTCATTGCTAATCGATCAAGACGGAATCCTAGGATCCGAATTTTTTGCAGGTTGTAAGGCTCGTTTAGATTATGAGGGAAAACATATCAGATGGGGAAATATTTATATTCCCTTCGATAGTAAAGAAAAAATAATTATACCGAAGCGAAGTTCAATAACGTGTTCAGTTAATATCGCTAATCCAGAGATAAAAGAGGGATTTATTCCAAGAATCGAGCCGAACAAGGGAATCTATTTTGGTAATGCAGTTGTGAGGAATCATAAAGGAAAAGGTTACATAAGAGTAATAAATACTACTTCGAGAGATTACGTATTTACAACACCAACGATGGTAATTAAAGAATTTGAAAATCCCCCCCGCCCCCCACCCCGCTTCCTAGGACAGCGTGCAATACAGTTCTAAGATCGGAGGAAAGTAGATACGATAAAATAAATGAGTTACTACGACTCGAACATTTGAACGAAGAAGAAAAGGAAAATGCTAAAAAATTGATTCGTAATAATCAAGATAGGTTTCATATTCCAGGAGATACATTGGAAGCAACCGAAGTTCTGGAACATAGGATAATTACAACGGATAATATACCCATCAATACTAAACAGTATCGATATCCACCAATACATCGAGAAGAAATAAATCGACAGGTCCAAGAACTACTAGATACGGGCGTAGTGGAACCATCAATATCTCCATATAACTCCCCGTTATGGATTGTGCTCAAAAACCCGATTCGCAAGGAAATAAGCGCTGGAGATTAGTCATCGATTATAGAAAATTGAACGATATTACAGAAATATTGGATCAATTAGGAAGTGCAAAATATTTTTCCACGTTTGACTTGGCATCGGGCTTTCACCAGATCCGTATGTCACAGGAAGATGCCCACAAAACTGCATTTTCGACACCATACGGGCATTTTCAATTCAAAAGAATGCCCTTTGGATTAAAAGATGCCCCAGCAACATTTCAACGTTTGATGAATTCAATATTATCTGGTCTGCAAGGAATAGAACTATTCGTCTATCTGGATGACATAGTGATTTATTCCACGTCTCTCCAAGAACGCGAAATTAAATTTAATAAATTAATGGAAAGACTGAGGAAAGCTAAATTACGATTACAACCTGATAAGTGCGAATTTTTACGACACGAGGTGAATTATTTAGGACATATAATTAGTGAGGATGGCGTGAAACCCGACCCAAAGAAAGTCGAAGCCGTATCAAAATTTCCACGACCAAAGAGGGCGAAAAATATCAAACGATTTCTGGGACTAGCAGGATATTACAGAAGATTTATACCCGATTTCCCCAAGGTCGCGAAACCATTGACACAACTATTAAAGAAAGACACTCCCTTTAAATGGACAGAAAATCAAGAAAACGCATTCAATAATTTAAAGACAGCGTTAGTGACGAAACCCATCCTGCAATATCCAGACTTTTCTAAACCCTTTAACCTTACTACAGACGCATCAGGATATGCAATAAGCGGTGTACTGAGTCAAGGGCCAATCGGAAAGGATTTGCCGATTGCGTATGCCTCAAGGCTATTAAATCCCGCCGAACGAAACTACTCTACCATAGAAAAGGAGTGTCTGGCAATTGTTTACAGCGCAATGCACTTCCGACCGTATCTTTACGGAAGAAAGTTTACCATCGTAACCGATCATAAACCTTTAGCGTGGATGCATTCTATCAAAGATCCTACTTCAAGAATTTGGAAATGGAAATTAAAGTTATCGGACTTCGAATTTGATATTGTATACAAAGAAGGCAGGGCGAACGCAAACGCAGACGCATTATCTAGGAACCCTCCGGAAGTTTGTTTACCAATCAGAAAGAGAGAGGAAGTCTCACCGATTCGCTATCCTGTCTCAAAAAGATTCGAAATAGATACGTCAACCGAAGACTCTCCCATATTCGAAGCTAAACCACACGTCTTGCCTCAATCCAGTGATTCTAAAAATCAAGGAAAGGGTTTTACCCGAAAACATTTTACAATAGAAGAAACCCCCATAAAATATTTAGACCAAGCATTAGCAGAAATCGATGTAAGTACAGATAGAGAAATAACCAATCGAGAAAAAGAAGGCACGGATACAACAAGCGAAAAAGAGACCTCCATTGTAATTCCAGAACTAATTCAACAACGAGAAAAGGACACGAGACCTACGATAATTGCGGAACTAAGAATTTCAGAAACCCGAGACTCAATTGCGAGAGTAAATGACCATAAAGTAGTATTTATAGATATACGTGGCAATCCGATAGATAAAGGAGCCTTAGAAATGAAGGAAACGGGAAAATTACCTCGTTATGAAGATTTAATGTTAGAAAAAGCAAGATTGAATTACGATTCTGGAAAATACATTGTATTCCTACCGATAAAGGAAAATAGAAATATTCCAATAACACCAGAAAATTTATTAAACTCGCTAAGATCTCTATTAGACGCAGTAAATGAGAAACAATACCCTGGCGATATACAATCAGAAAATTAAAGGAAATATTTATGGAAAAAACCTTAACCATCACCATTTGCACTGGGGAAGTAATTACCCCATTTGTGGAAGCGCGGAACAACATAATACGAGAAAAACATGAATCAAGCGTAGCAGGACACAAAGGAATAACAAAAACTTATCAAAGAATACGACAACATTACTATTGGGAAAATATGAAAAAGGAAATTCAAGATTACGTAAGAACATGTAAGGAATGTCAATTGAAGAAACTCACAAGAATAAAAGCAAAGCAACCAATGGTACTTACAGACACACCAGGTAAAGCGTTCGATAAGGTTAGTATGGATATTATAGGTCCATTACCAAAAACCCAAAAGGGAAACGAATATATATTAACTATCCAAGACTTATTAACAAAATACTCAATTGGGATTCCACTAGGAGGAATCTCTTCAGCCTCTCGGCCTATCTTAGCGGACGTTTTTGTAAAGCGATTTATTTGTCGTTTCGGGTCACCGAGAGCTATTCTCACTGATCAAGGAACGAACTTTACATCCTCACTAATGAAGAAAGTAGCAAAGAGATTCCGCATCAAACAATATACCACGACGGCATATCATCCACAAAGTAACGGTTCAATCGAAAGATCTCACCACGTGCTGATAGAATATCTCAAATTATACATTGAAAATTCCAAAAATTGGGACGAATGGGTAGAATTAGCTATGTTTTCCTATAATACCTCTGTACACGAAGGAACGAAATTCTCCCCGCACGAATTAGTTTTTGGACATCTAGCCAGAGAACCTATTGGTGAAGTAATAATCGAAGAGAACATGGAACCAACTTACGCAGAATATCTCGAAGATCTGTTCGATAAAATTAACACCGTACAACGAATGGCGAGAGAAAATTTGATAAAATCCAAACTAAGATCAAAAGAATATTACGACCGACGAATCAACCCCCAAGATTTTAAAATAGGAGATTCGATATATTTACTAAAAGAACCCAGTAAAGGAAAATTCTCCGATCAATATACTGGACCATACAAAGTGCTAGAAATCTTGCAGAACCAAAACGTCAAGATCGAAGTAAAAGGGATTCCGCGAACGGTGCATTTAAACAAGTTAAAACTAGCGCATAATCGAAATAAGCAATGAATAAAGCGATTTCAGTGGGCAACGTAGTGCGGTAGTATATGTTATAGTGCTGTTCGTCGAATAATACAGATATCGAACACCTAAAAGGAAAAAGGAAAATTATTATACGTGTTTCAATTATTGCTTAAATATAAAACGTGTTAACTTAATGAACAATTAACTAGTGAAAGTGAAAGTTACCTTGTGAACAAGTGATCAACATACAAGAAAGTGTACGTGCAAGTATAGGTTATGGATCGTTGTTCGTGGAACACAATGTATGACAGCTACCTAAAATAAGTGAATAAATTAGTTTCAATTGTCTCAGTGCAAAATACAAGGTTACTAAATGTTATAACTATATTATGGATAAATCAAAAGGAGGTGTAACACTGTCCGTCGAATAATACAGATAGCGAAAACCTAAAAAGAAAAAGGGAAAATTATTATGTGTACTCCAATTATTGTTTGAATATACAACGTGTCGATTCAATAAATAATTAAAAGAGGGGAAGTGAAAGTTACCTTGTAAACAAGTAATCATCAAACAAGAAGGTCTACATGCAAAATATGATATGGCTCCCTGCTTGCGGAACACCATGTACCAGCTGAAAATAAACGAACGAATTGACTTCAATTGCCTTAATGCAAAGAGCAGCATCGCTAAATGTTATAACGGTGCCGTGGAGGCGTGGCAGTGTTTGTCGAATGACACAGATAGCGGAAACTTGGAAAAAGAAAAGAAGTTTATTACGAGTGTTCCAATTACTGTTTGAATGTAAAACGTGTTAGTTCAACGAACAACGAAAACAGTGAAAGTGCAACTTACCTCGTGAACAATCAATCACCATACAAGGAAGTGTACATGCATGGATTTCGCAGATTAACAAGAAGAAATAAAATAGCTGATAAATATAGAAAGTGGTTAGAAAATAATTAAGATAGATTAATTGAGAGTTAGTAATAAATATAACCGGAGTAAAAGGATATTTTATTGTGTATTAATCTACGTAGTATTGTTATATTATTATATCTAACATGTAGAAGTGGATTTTGTACGCATATATGTATATAGTTACAATCCAAGTAGTATTCATAATATTTATTTTCACTGATAACAAGTACGTAAAACCTAAAATAAAACAAAGGTTTTAACAATAAAAAAAAAAACAAAAAAAAAGGGGAAGAAGAAAAAAAAAGAAGAAAAAAAAGGAAAGAAAAAAATATAATATATATAAATATAAAATTTTCTTTTTCTATAAAAGGTTATTCCTATTTCTGATAAACTCGAGAAACGAAAACATTATACCATGATACACTGACACAAAGATACACCACACAGAAGAAACTAATAGAGAACGCTTTAAGCTTGGCAAACTTACCGCCCGACGAATTTCCATACACCATAACCAAAACCCAGGACACATGGCTTTGATTGTTATTTAATAAGGTTTTGGGTTTATAAAATAACGATTCACTTAGATTCGTTTTGTCCAATATATTTCAGTCTTATAACACGTCTTACCACACAGGAATCTCCAAGTCAATAGAACAACGTGGTCGACTTCTAAGACAAAAGAGCGTCGTTAGAAGTCGTACCAACTTAGCTTGTAGTAAGCAGCGATCATACCAACTTAACATTTCTCAACACTCCCCTTTGATCGCTAGTTTCTACAAGCCCCATAGCTTTGGTAAATTGCTGGGTCTTAATCCTATTTAGGTCTTTGGTGAGAATGTCAGCCACATTCTCAGGACTAGGTACATAAGTATAATCTAGTATCCCCCTCGATACGCAGTTCTTAACGTAAAAGTAGCGCACTTGGACGTGCTTAGAACTCTCAGCAACTATTTCGTCCTTTGACCATGAAATAGCTCCGATATTATCGCAGAATATCTTGCAGGGGCGATGGCAATATGACAGTTGACCCAACTCCTTTAACAGTAAAGAAATCCACACTGTTTCCCTTGCTGCTTCCTGCATTGCCACAAATTCCGCTTCGCACGTCGATTGAGCTATAATCGGTTGTTTTTTGGATAGCCAGGATATCGCACCACCAGCGAGTATGAACACATACCCGCTCCTGGATTTCCTGTCTACCGTACAACCCGCAAAATCCGAGTCGCAAAACACCTTCAGAGGTTGCCCGGTCCTTTGGTATACTAACTTCAAGTCTTTGGTCTTTAGTAAATATCTGAATACCCGCTTCGCTGCTTTCCAATCGGATACAGTCGGATTCGCGCATCTTTGGCTTAGTTTCCCTATTGCACACGCAACATCAGGACGACTTACAGTAGCTACATACATTATGTGCCCCACAGCTTGTTCATATAATTTACTGTCGAGAGGCTCATCACGTTCAATATCAAGACCAGCCTCGCATTCTCTAGCTAGCGGTGTCGACACTCCCACCACCCCAACCTCACGAGTAATGTCAAACAGATCCAGCATTTGACCTATCTGTACAGATTGATCGAATACTACAGTGGTGCTGTTTGGCTTACTCAGGTGGATGGACAGAAATTGAGTGTCTACGCCTAGCATTCTAACATCTAATTTGTCCTTAATCCCAGTTTTGAATATCTCAATCCACTCATTCGTCCCAAACACGAGGATGTCGTCCACATACACAGCTACAATAAATTTTTTAGACGCATATATATATATATAAATATATTTCAATCAATCAATTTGGAGAGTTACATATAAGTATAAACATATATGCCGAACATGTAATAACCTAGTAAATATTAGAGACAGTGCTTCCAATACTATGCAATAAATACAATATTATCAATTTATGAAATAAAAGTATACATGAAGTCAAAAACTAATAGTTTAACGAATACATAAAACATACAATATTGTATTATTAAAGAAATGAAGGTTACATTGTCAGAAATATATATATGTGTGCGAATTCTATCAAATCGATAATCTAAGATACATACTTCAAACTAGCCTACATTCCGGTAAAGGATAAATAAATAATTGACATTTCATTTCGTATGAATACTACACTGCCAAGAGAAATATGCATATGAATATATATATATATATATAATGTTTTGTAATTCTTCGATTGCGTTATTTATTGTTTTGAGTAGTTTATTTTATAGAGTATTCGATAATATAAAACATACGCGCGCGCGCACGCACGCACGCACGCACGCACGCACGCACACACACACACACACACACACACACATATATATATACGTATTCATATGCATATTTCTCCTGGCAGTGTAGTATTCATACGAAATGAAATGTCAATTACTTATTAATCCTTTACCGGAATGTAGGCTAGTTATAAGTATGTATCTTAGATTATCGATTTGAATCAATAATGTAGAATGCGCATACATTAATAGTAGTTTAGTTTAGAATATAATTTATATATTTATATATAGACATGCATGTTCCGTAATATAGTTCTTATTTTATAATTCTTTACCGGAATGTAGGCTAGTTTTAAGTATGTATCTTAGATTATCGATTTGATAGAATGCGCACACATATATATATATATTCCTGGCGTTTCAATTATTTTCCCCTTTTGTAGTTATTCTTATTTCCTGGTTTATTTAGAATTGTGTGTATATGTATTTTGTTTATTGGTTGGATCCGTTAATCGCCCTCGTTTTGTTAATCCTTCCTTTCGTTTCGTAGTGCCGTGTGTTCGTTTGTGCATTCAAATCCTTATTCGCGTGTTTTGTATAGAATGGTTTTCTTGTTCTTGTTACGGCGTGTGCGGAGCGCGGGACGTGACACCCCCGCCCTTGAAGTTCAAATTTCCAAAGGAAATTTGACTGATGGTATCTCTGAGTTCGCTCAAGGCGGACGTAGATGTCGTTGGTAGTTGAGTGACTACCGGTGTTATCGATATCCCTTGAGGTTGTGCTGTTTGATCATCGATATTTCGTCTTCTTTTGAGGTATCGTAGCGGGTGGGTGACTGAGCCGCATATTGCTCCTAATAGGGCGATTCCACATTCGTAAGTTTCACGTAACTGGTATCCGTGTGCGGCTATATCTATTATTGTTTTGATTAGTTTAAATATTGCGAGTATTCCAAATATTGCTGCACTGACAGTTCCAAATTCCATAAAACCAGTCCATAAGCTTGATACGGTATTTTTCGCTATTGTCGTTAATGTGTTTTGTCCATCATTCCCAGGATGTTTACTGTTCCAGGGACGATTGTTTTTCCTGTTGCTCCTCTGGCCAATGCGTTCAAGACTGCAGATTTTCTGCCGGGAACATGACGTGGTCCCGTAGTGCATCGAGGTCTTTTGGGTATATATTCCGCTCGTGGCCAACGACGATGGTGCTGAATATCGCCACGTTTGGCGCACGTCCGGGTGGAGTTCCTATGGTGCGATTCCTTTGCCAAACGGGTAGTTCCGAGTAGCATTTTGTTGTATGTCGTACCTTTACTTGTACCGGAATGCATTTGACTATATGGATCGCTTCTCCTGCGATCAGAGCCATGTGTCCTGGGTTTTGGTTATGGTGTATGCAAATTCGTCGGGCGGTAAGTTTGCCAAGCTTAAAGCGTTCTCTGTTAGTTTCTTCTGTGTGGTGTATCTTTGTGTCAGTGTATCATGGTATAATGTTTTCATTTCTCGAGTTTATCAGAAATAGTAATAACCTTTTATAGAAAAAGAAAATTTTATATTTATATATATTTGTTAAGGAAATTCGAGGATTTGGGAATACAAATTATTGCCTATATTTCCCACACAACAGTTATACATCTATATTACTCTCTGAAGAACGTCTTGCACGCACGCTGGTCGCCAACCGACTATCCTAGATTCTGCTAACATCTGGCAACAGTCTTTTGTCTCCACTAAGCCTTGACGCCCTCTGGCCCTTACACACACACTCTCATGTACAGTGTAAATGTATCACTTCCCTAACAATATTATATTTTTTTTCTTTCCTTTTTTTTCTTCTTTATTTTTCTTCTTCCCCTTTTTTCTTTCTTTTTTTGTTTTTTTTATTGTTAAAACCTTTGATTTATTTTAGGTTTTACGTACTTGTTATCAGTGAAAATAAATATTATGAATACTACTTGGATTGTAATTATATACATGTCGGAGATGAAAGGAAAGCCGAAGCCTTTCCTTGGAAATTTTGGGAACATGCTCTAGTACCTTAGCCTAGATTTTATTATAGTTGTAATTGCTTAAGATTTGTAATAAGCGAGATTGGGTTCGAGGTGACAATCGGTCGCTGAACGTAGCCACGGTCACGGGATGGATGTTTTATCTAACGGAGGTCTGGAGTGGTTGTATGTATTTTCCGAGAAATGTGGTTGTGGCGGCATGCGGCCTCGAGAGCGGGCCTAGCCACGTGTGATGTTGCCTCGGAGGTGCCGATGCAATGGGACATACATTGTAGTAGTAATCAAAACTCCAGGCAGAAACTGCCTAGCAACGGCGTTTGGAACTTTCTCGATGCTTCCAACGAGTGTGCCTAGCAACGGCGTTTGGAACCTTCTCGATGCTTCCAAACGGGTATAGAAAACAAAATGCAATCGTACAGGGAGAAAAATCACCACGAGGCTGGCATTCTTGCGATTGCCTTGGAGAGTGATACATCGAGCATTTTCGACGATCGCATTTGCGTCTAAGTTAGTTTCGCTTAGTAAGGAGTTATCCCGGTGACCGTGGATTCGTTTGAACTCAAACATTGCTAATAGTATTATTTAATTTAAATATTCGTAGATCGTATTATTCATTAGGCTTAGTGTTTGTTAGACTTATTATTAGTTGTACTTATTATTTGTTAAGCTTAGTGATAGACCTGTATATACGTGTAAATAAAATCTCGGCTTTGTGAAACGATGGCTAGTCCACATGAAGAGTCGTCGCGCGCCCAAAATTCGAATCGTGATCCGACATACATATATGCGTACGTATTGGTAAGTAGTATAAATGAGATTTGTTTTATTGTTATAAATATATAAGTATATATCATCAATAGGAATAAATATCACAAATGTACCTTGTCTTCGAGTATATATATATATATATATATATATTGCTATTCATGTTGTTCCATCCGTCGTTCAGAAAATGGTTGATGAGTTCGCCATCAGTTCTGTACACACATATAAAAATAGTTAATGTATATATGTGGTATCGTGAGTGAGAGGCCTGGGAGTTGGCGGGTGATCCGCGTGGAATGTCGCGAGAGCCGAGGCGTTTGTTTTTGATCGCGTAGTTTTGGAAAGAGGAGACCTACGTGATCTTGGCCACGAGCGGTTGCCAAGGGACGGGAGAAAAGGAATCAACAAACAGAGTTTGCGAGTGGCGTTGCCGAGAGAGTGTTGATTGCATTTTGTGAAAGTCGAGTCGTTATCTAATTATTTAGTTGTGCTGTTTTCTGTACGTTTGGTGTGAATAGTTCAGGTTGAACAACAATCGTCTGTTTCTGTCCGATTAACATCTGTATCATCCATTCCTTGTAAATATATTATATCACGATATTACATATATATATTATTTATTTTTTTTTATATATATAATTTTCGTTTGGATCTGTTCCTTTGTACGAATACTGTATCCCTGTATATAATATAATATATATAATATGTTATAATTATGTTAGTTGTTATTTATTATATATATTTTCCTTAACTCTCTCCCCCTTTTCCTTGTTTTTTTTTTTTTTTTTTTTTTTTATTAGTACCTAACATTGCTATTATGATGCTGTATTGTATTGCATTGGCTGTTATTTGTATGTGCGCGCGACGAATTTTTCAACATGGTCGCTCGCGTGTCTCTTTGGTATGGCGTTGGTTTAATGTCAACAGTAACGTGTTGTTGAAATAACTAATTAATTGTTAATCACTATAATTTTATTTAGTAGTGTTTTGTAATATTGTTTTGTGTTTCATGATATTGTGTGTGTCAATACCGTGTGCTACTTTAATGTGATAGCATGGATTGTATTGTTACCGAATTTCAATAGTCATTGTTTTGATTATACGTGACTTGCATTTATGTAAGTCTCGTTTAACTTAGTTAATGTTTTGTGTATTGTGTTACCATTTATTTCGTGTAGCATAACTTTATTCCTTCGCACCGAGGTCAGTTATGGTCTTGTCGTTAATATTTAGTTAGTCTATCTTGATTAATATATATATTTAACAAATATTTAAGAAACAATGGCGAGTGTAGTGGAATCGTTGGACGAAGAAATGGTTTTGACATTGTCGGAAAAGCTTAAAGCATGGGATGCGAACTTTCGCGATATGAGTGCAAAACTCGCCGAATTACAAAGCGGCTTATTCGAACTTAAAACAAAACAAGAACCTAAAACACCCGTATCGCCGCCGACAACGCAACAAGAGACGGTCCAGCCGAGTGGACATACCCAGCCAATTAAGCTAAAAGATGCGATCGAATCGGTGCCAGTGTTTGACGGATATCGACCATCGGTATTCCACTTTTTAAGAGCTTGTGAGCGCGCGCGAAATATGATTTCCAGATATCAAGAACCTCAATTGGTAAAATTGTTAGTAAATAAGCTCCGTGGACACGCGCTCCTCGCCATCGAAGACACAGAATTAATGAGTCTAAACGATTTCGGAAACAAATTAAAGGATCTATTCGGCCCAAAGAAATCTCTTAACGAATATAAAGGGGAATTAGGAACGATATTTCAACGACCCGGGGAAGACATATTAGATTATATGGATCGCGTTAGAAATCTTAGATTGGCAATAATGGACGGAGAAAGAGGCGACTACGGCATCATATCCCCCGATATCCAAGATACTATAGATTGGGAAACGAAAGAAGCTTTCGTTAAAGGACTTCCGAACGAGGTATATGTGCGAGTAAAAATAGCAGGGTACCATACTTTAGAAGATGCGTATCGTCAAGCCGTCAAAGCAACACACGAATTGAAACAAATAACCGATAGAACGCGACCCCAACGACCGACACCCTCGAACTATTACAGACGCGACAACGCACATCCTTCGAACACTAACAACAATATCAGGAACAACCGCCAAGATCGAAGATCGCTACCTCCATCGCAGAATTTTTTGAATTCTACAAGACAAAATATCACGTGTAACTATTGCAAAAAACCCGGGCATCTAGTGAAAGACTGTTACAAATTTAAAGCCCGAGTAGATGCCGGATTAATCGTACCCTATGCTTCGAGACCATCGGGAAACCAAACACGTCCTTCGGGAGAATGGGGCGAGCCACGAAGGAACGATACGCCGAATCGCCCAAGAGTACAGGCGGCAACCAGGCGACCGGCGCCGACGGCAACAAACAGAACAAGGACAGCCACCCCCGCGAGATCGACTCCACCACCCATAACGAGAGACAGAGCGAACGCAATGCCGACCGTAAGATCGAACGAACAACCACTAAATATTGTGGGGGAGTCATCCCACAACCAAACGAGGTCACAGACAGAGAATCCAGAATCTCAAGGCAAAAGGAAAAGAGTGAAGCACAAGCAACCGGCGAAGGAAAATCATCAGGAGTTGAATTCAGATTCGGAAGGCGACCTCTCCGAATTATTTCAATAAAATTTAACGATTCCCCAACGAACCCAACTGCACGAATAGTTTCCCCAGATCTAAAGACTAAGACGAGTTTATTATTAGACTCTGGATCGGAAATCAACATTATCAAGAAACCTGCTTTACTCGATTCAGCCATCATCGACGAAAAGGAATCAATCGAAGTGCGAGGAATTACGGCAACGAGCCTGGTCTCCCTAGGGCAGACGGTAATACAGGTTGCGGGCCATCCGGTTGGTTTTCATCATAGTCGATGATTCATTGCTAATCGATCAAGACGGAATCCTAGGATCCGAATTTTTTGCAGGTTGTAAGGCTCGTTTAGATTATGAGGGAAAACATATCAGATGGGGAAATATTTATATTCCCTTCGATAGTAAAGAAAAAATAATTATACCGAAGCGAAGTTCAATAACGTGTTCAGTTAATATCGCTAATCCAGAGATAAAAGAGGGATTTATTCCAAGAATCGAGCCGAACAAGGGAATCTATTTTGGTAATGCAGTTGTGAGGAATCATAAAGGAAAAGGTTACATAAGAGTAATAAATACTACTTCGAGAGATTACGTATTTACAACACCAACGATGGTAATTAAAGAATTTGATAATCCCCCCCGCCCCCCACCCCGCTTCCTAGTACAGCGTGCAATACAGTTCTAAGATCGGAGGAAAGTAGATACGATAAAATAAATGAGTTACTACGACTCGAACATTTGAACGAAGAAGAAAAGGAAAATGCTAAAAAATTGATTCGTAATAATCAAGATAGGTTTCATATTCCAGGAGATACATTGGAAGCAACCGAAGTTCTGGAACATAGGATAATTACAACGGATAATATACCCATCAATACTAAACAGTATCGATATCCACCAATACATCGAGAAGAAATAAATCGACAGGTCCAAGAACTACTAGATACGGGCGTAGTGGAACCATCAATATCTCCATATAACTCCCCGTTATGGATTGTGCTCAAAAACCCGATTCGCAAGGAAATAAGCGCTGGAGATTAGTCATCGATTATAGAAAATTGAACGATATTACAGAAATATTGGATCAATTAGGAAGTGCAAAATATTTTTCCACGTTTGACTTGGCATCGGGCTTTCACCAGATCCGTATGTCACAGGAAGATGCCCACAAAACTGCATTTTCGACACCATACGGGCATTTTCAATTCAAAAGAATGCCCTTTGGATTAAAAGATGCCCCAGCAACATTTCAACGTTTGATGAATTCAATATTATCTGGTCTGCAAGGAATAGAACTATTCGTCTATCTGGATGACATAGTGATTTATTCCACGTCTCTCCAAGAACGCGAAATTAAATTTAATAAATTAATGGAAAGACTGAGGAAAGCTAAATTACGATTACAACCTGATAAGTGCGAATTTTTACGACACGAGGTGAATTATTTAGGACATATAATTAGTGAGGATGGCGTGAAACCCGACCCAAAGAAAGTCGAAGCCGTATCAAAATTTCCACGACCAAAGAGGGCGAAAAATATCAAACGATTTCTGGGACTAGCAGGATATTACAGAAGATTTATACCCGATTTCCCCAAGGTCGCGAAACCATTGACACAACTATTAAAGAAAGACACTCCCTTTAAATGGACAGAAAATCAAGAAAACGCATTCAATAATTTAAAGACAGCGTTAGTGACGAAACCCATCCTGCAATATCCAGACTTTTCTAAACCCTTTAACCTTACTACAGACGCATCAGGATATGCAATAAGCGGTGTACTGAGTCAAGGGCCAATCGGAAAGGATTTGCCGATTGCGTATGCCTCAAGGCTATTAAATCCCGCCGAACGAAACTACTCTACCATAGAAAAGGAGTGTCTGGCAATTGTTTACAGCGCAATGCACTTCCGACCGTATCTTTACGGAAGAAAGTTTACCATCGTAACCGATCATAAACCTTTAGCGTGGATGCATTCTATCAAAGATCCTACTTCAAGAATTTGGAAATGGAAATTAAAGTTATCGGACTTCGAATTTGATATTGTATACAAAGAAGGCAGGGCGAACGCAAACGCAGACGCATTATCTAGGAACCCTCCGGAAGTTTGTTTACCAATCAGAAAGAGAGAGGAAGTCTCACCGATTCGCTATCCTGTCTCAAAAAGATTCGAAATAGATACGTCAACCGAAGACTCTCCCATATTCGAAGCTAAACCACACGTCTTGCCTCAATCCAGTGATTCTAAAAATCAAGGAAAGGGTTTTACCCGAAAACATTTTACAATAGAAGAAACCCCCATAAAATATTTAGACCAAGCATTAGCAGAAATCGATGTAAGTACAGATAGAGAAATAACCAATCGAGAAAAAGAAGGCACGGATACAACAAGCGAAAAAGAGACCTCCATTGTAATTCCAGAACTAATTCAACAACGAGAAAAGGACACGAGACCTACGATAATTGCGGAACTAAGAATTTCAGAAACCCGAGACTCAATTGCGAGAGTAAATGACCATAAAGTAGTATTTATAGATATACGTGGCAATCCGATAGATAAAGGAGCCTTAGAAATGAAGGAAACGGGAAAATTACCTCGTTATGAAGATTTAATGTTAGAAAAAGCAAGATTGAATTACGATTCTGGAAAATACATTGTATTCCTACCGATAAAGGAAAATAGAAATATTCCAATAACACCAGAAAATTTATTAAACTCGCTAAGATCTCTATTAGACGCAGTAAATGAGAAACAATACCCTGGCGATATACAATCAGAAAATTAAAGGAAATATTTATGGAAAAAACCTTAACCATCACCATTTGCACTGGGGAAGTAATTACCCCATTTGTGGAAGCGCGGAACAACATAATACGAGAAAAACATGAATCAAGCGTAGCAGGACACAAAGGAATAACAAAAACTTATCAAAGAATACGACAACATTACTATTGGGAAAATATGAAAAAGGAAATTCAAGATTACGTAAGAACATGTAAGGAATGTCAATTGAAGAAACTCACAAGAATAAAAGCAAAGCAACCAATGGTACTTACAGACACACCAGGTAAAGCGTTCGATAAGGTTAGTATGGATATTAAAGGTCCATTACCAAAAACCCAAAAGGGAAACGAATATATATTAACTATCCAAGACTTATTAACAAAATACTCAATTGGGATTCCACTAGGAGGAATCTCTTCAGCCTCTCGGCCTATCTTAGCGGACGTTTTTGTAAAGCGATTTATTTGTCGTTTCGGGTCACCGAGAGCTATTCTCACTGATCAAGGAACGAACTTTACATCCTCACTAATGAAGAAAGTAGCAAAGAGATTCCGCATCAAACAATATACCACGACGGCATATCATCCACAAAGTAACGGTTCAATCGAAAGATCTCACCACGTGCTGATAGAATATCTCAAATTATACATTGAAAATTCCAAAAATTGGGACGAATGGGTAGAATTAGCTATGTTTTCCTATAATACCTCTGTACACGAAGGAACGAAATTCTCCCCGCACGAATTAGTTTTTGGACATCTAGCCAGAGAACCTATTGGTGAAGTAATAATCGAAGAGAACATGGAACCAACTTACGCAGAATATCTCGAAGATCTGTTCGATAAAATTAACACCGTACAACGAATGGCGAGAGAAAATTTGATAAAATCCAAACTAAGATCAAAAGAATATTACGACCGACGAATCAACCCCCAAGATTTTAAAATAGGAGATTCGATATATTTACTAAAAGAACCCAGTAAAGGAAAATTCTCCGATCAATATACTGGACCATACAAAGTGCTAGAAATCTTGCAGAACCAAAACGTCAAGATCGAAGTAAAAGGGATTCCGCGAACGGTGCATTTAAACAAGTTAAAACTAGCGCATAATCGAAATAAGCAATGAATAAAGCGATTTCAGTGGGCAACGTAGTGCGGTAGTATATGTTATAGTGCTGTTCGTCGAATAATACAGATATCGAACACCTAAAAGGAAAAAGGAAAATTATTATACGTGTTTCAATTATTGCTTAAATATAAAACGTGTTAACTTAATGAACAATTAACTAGTGAAAGTGAAAGTTACCTTGTGAACAAGTGATCAACATACAAGAAAGTGTACGTGCAAGTATAGGTTATGGATCGTTGTTCGTGGAACACAATGTATGACAGCTACCTAAAATAAGTGAATAAATTAGTTTCAATTGTCTCAGTGCAAAATACAAGGTTACTAAATGTTATAACTATATTATGGATAAATCAAAAGGAGGTGTAACACTGTCCGTCGAATAATACAGATAGCGAAAACCTAAAAAGAAAAAGGGAAAATTATTATGTGTACTCCAATTATTGTTTGAATATACAACGTGTCGATTCAATAAATAATTAAAAGAGGGGAAGTGAAAGTTACCTTGTAAACAAGTAATCATCAAACAAGAAGGTCTACATGCAAAATATGATATGGCTCCCTGCTTGCGGAACACCATGTACCAGCTGAAAATAAACGAACGAATTGACTTCAATTGCCTTAATGCAAAGAGCAGCATCGCTAAATGTTATAACGGTGCCGTGGAGGCGTGGCAGTGTTCGTCGAATGACACAGATAGCGGAAACTTGGAAAAAGAAAAGAAGTTTATTACGAGTGTTCCAATTACTGTTTGAATGTAAAACGTGTTAGTTCAACGAACAACGAAAACAGTGAAAGTGCAACTTACCTCGTGAACAATCAATCACCATACAAGGAAGTGTACATGCATGGATTTCGCAGATTAACAAGAAGAAATAAAATAGCTGATAAATATAGAAAGTGGTTAGAAAATAATTAAGATAGATTAATTGAGAGTTAGTAATAAATATAACCGGAGTAAAAGGATATTTTATTGTGTATTAATCTACGTAGTATTGTTATATTATTATATCTAACATGTAGAAGTGGATTTTGTACGCATATATGTATATAGTTACAATCCAAGTAGTATTCATAATATTTATTTTCACTGATAACAAGTACGTAAAACCTAAAATAAAACAAAGGTTTTAACAATAAAAAAAAAAACAAAAAAAAAGGGGAAGAAGAAAAAAAAAGAAGAAAAAAAAGGAAAGAAAAAAATATAATATATATAAATATAAAATTTTCTTTTTCTATAAAAGGTTATTCCTATTTCTGATAAACTCGAGAAACGAAAACATTATACCATGATACACTGACACAAAGATACACCACACAGAAGAAACTAATAGAGAACGCTTTAAGCTTGGCAAACTTACCGCCCGACGAATTTCCATACACCATAACCAAAACCCAGGACACATGGCTTTGATTGTTATTTAATAAGGTTTTGGGTTTATAAAATAACGATTCACTTAGATTCGTTTTCTCCAATATATTTCAGTCTTATAACACGTCTTACCACACAGGAATCTCCAAGTCAATAGAACAACGTGGTCGACTTCTAAGACAAAAGAGCGTCGTTAGAAGTCGTACCAACTTAGCTTGTAGTAAGCAGCGATCATACCAACTTAACATTTCTCAACACTCCCCTTTGATCGCTAGTTTCTACAAGCCCCATAGCTTTGGTAAATTGCTGGGTCTTAATCCTATTTAGGCCTTTGGTGAGAATGTCAGCCACATTCTCAGGACTAGGTACATAAGTATAATCTAGTATCCCCCTCGATACGCAGTTCTTAACGTAAAAGTAGCGCACTTGGACGTGCTTAGAACTCTCAGCAACTATTTCGTCCTTTGACCATGAAATAGCTCCGATATTATCGCAGAATATCTTGCAGGGGCGATGGCAATATGACAGTTGACCCAATTCCTTTAACAGTAAAGAAATCCACACTGTTTCCCTTGCTGCTTCCTGCATTGCCACAAATTCCGCTTCGCACGTCGATTGAGCTATAATCGGTTGTTTTTTGGATAGCCAGGATATCGCACCACCAGCGAGTATGAACACATACCCGCTCCTGGATTTCCTGTCTACCGTACAACCCGCAAAATCCGAGTCGCAAAACACCTTCAGAGGTTGCCCGGTCCTTTGGTATACTAACTTCAAGTCTTTGGTCTTTAGTAAATATCTGAATACCCGCTTCGCTGCTTTCCAATCGGATACAGTCGGATTCGCGCATCTTTGGCTTAGTTTCCCTATTGCACACGCAACATCAGGACGACTTACAGTAGCTACATACATTATGTGCCCCACAGCTTGTTCATATAATTTAATAAATGTTCGAGAGGCTCATCACGTTCAATATCAAAACCAGCCTCGCATTCTCTAGCTAGCGGTGTCGACACTCCCACCACCCCAACCTCACGAGTAATGTCAAACAGATCCAGCATTTGACCTATCTGTACAGATTGATCGAATACTACAGTGGTGCTGTTTGGCTTACTCAGGTGGATGGACAGAAATTGAGTGTCTACGCCTAGCATTCTAACATCTAATTTGTCCTTAATCCCAGTTTTGAATATCTCAATCCACTCATTCGTCCCAAACACGAGGATGTCGTCCACATACACAGCTACAATAAATTTTTTAGACGCATATATATATATATAAATATATTTCAATCAATCAATTTGGAGAGTTACATATAAGTATAAACATATATGCCGAACATGTAATAACCTAGTAAATATTAGAGACAGTGCTTCCAATACTATGCAATAAATACAATATTATCAATTTATGAAATAAAAGTATACATGAAGTCAAAAACTAATAGTTTAACGAATACATAAAACATACAATATTGTATTATTAAAGAAATGAAGGTTACATTGTCAGAAATATATATATGTGTGCGAATTCTATCAAATCGATAATCTAAGATACATACTTCAAACTAGCCTACATTCCGGTAAAGGATAAATAAATAATTGACATTTCATTTCGTATGAATACTACACTGCCAAGAGAAATATGCATATGAATATATATATATATATATAATGTTTTGTAATTCTTCGATTGCGTTATTTATTGTTTTGAGTAGTTTATTTTATAGAGTATTCGATAATATAAAACATACGCGCGCGCGCACGCACGCACGCACGCACGCACGCACACACACACACACACATATATATATATATATACGTATTCATATGCATATTTCTCCTGGCAGTGTAGTATTCATACGAAATGAAATGTCAATTACTTATTAATCCTTTACCGGAATGTAGGCTAGTTATAAGTATGTATCTTAGATTATCGATTTGAATCAATAATGTAGAATGCGCATACATTAATAGTAGTTTAGTTTAGAATATAATTTATATATTTATATATAGACATGCATGTTCCGTAATATAGTTCTTATTTTATAATTCTTTACCGGAATGTAGGCTAGTTTTAAGTATGTATCTTAGATTATCGATTTGATAGAATGCGCACACATATATATATATATTCCTGGCGTTTCAATTATTTTCCCCTTTTGTAGTTATTCTTATTTCCTGGTTTATTTAGAATTGTGTGTATATGTATTTTGTTTATTGGTTGGATCCGTTAATCGCCCTCGTTTTGTTAATCCTTCCTTTCGTTTCGTAGTGCCGTGTGTTCGTTTGTGCATTCAAATCCTTATTCGCGTGTTTTGTATAGAATGGTTTTCTTGTTCTTGTTACGGCGTGTGCGGAGCGCGGGACGTGACACCCCCGCCCTTGAAGTTCAAATTTCCAAAGGAAATTTGACTGATGGTATCTCTGAGTTCGCTCAAGGCGGACGTAGATGTCGTTGGTAGTTGAGTGACTACCGGTGTTATCGATATCCCTTGAGGTTGTGCTGTTTGATCATCGATATTTCGTCTTCTTTTGAGGTATCGTAGCGGGTGGGTGACTGAGCCGCATATTGCTCCTAATAGGGCGATTCCACATTCGTAAGTTTCACGTAACTGGTATCCGTGTGCGGCTATATCTATTATTGTTTTGATTAGTTTAAATATTGCGAGTATTCCAAATATTGCTGCACTGACAGTTCCAAATTCCATAAAACCAGTCCATAAGCTTGATACGGTATTTTTCGCTATTGTCGTTAATGTGTTTTGTCCATCATTCCCAGGATGTTTACTGTTCCAGGGACGATTGTTTTTCCTGTTGCTCCTCTGGCCAATGCGTTCAAGACTGCAGATTTTCTGCCGGGAACATGACGTGGTCCCGTAGTGCATCGAGGTCTTTTGGGTATATATTCCGCTCGTGGCCAACGACGATGGTGCTGAATATCGCCACGTTTGGCGCACGTCCGGGTGGAGTTCCTGTGGTGCGATTCCTTTGCCAAACGGGTAGTTCCGAGTAGCATTTTGTTGTATGTCGTACCTTTACTTGTACCGGAATGCATTTGACTATATGGATCGCTTCTCCTGCGATCAGAGCCATGTGTCCTGGGTTTTGGTTATGGTGTATGCAAATTCGTCGGGCGGTAAGTTTGCCAAGCTTAAAGCGTTCTCTGTTAGTTTCTTCTGTGTGGTGTATCTTTGTGTCAGTGTATCATGGTATAATGTTTTCATTTCTCGAGTTTATCAGAAATAGTAATAACCTTTTATAGAAAAAGAAAATTTTATATTTATATATATTTGTTAAGGAAATTCGAGGATTTGGGAATACAAATTATTGCCTATATTTCCCACACAACAGTTATACATCTATATTACTCTCTGAAGAACGTCTTGCACGCACGCTGGTCGCCAACCGACTATCCTAGATTCTGCTAACATCTGGCAACAGTCTTTTGTCTCCACTAAGCCTTGACGCCCTCTGGCCCTTACACACACACTCTCATGTACAGTGTAAATGTATCACTTCCCTAACAATATTATATTTTTTTTCTTTCCTTTTTTTTCTTCTTTATTTTTCTTCTTCCCCTTTTTTCTTTCTTTTTTTGTTTTTTTTATTGTTAAAACCTTTGATTTATTTTAGGTTTTACGTACTTGTTATCAGTGAAAATAAATATTATGAATACTACTTGGATTGTAATTATATACATGTCGGAGATGAAAGGAAAGCCGAAGCCTTTCCTTGGAAATTTTGGGAACATCCTCTAGTACCTTAGCCTAGATTTTATTATAGTTGTAATTGCTTAAGATTTGTAATAAGCGAGATTGGGTTCGAGGTGACAATCGGTCGCTGAACGTAGCCACGGTCACGGGATGGATGTTTTATCTAACGGAGGTCTGGAGTGGTTGTATGTATTTTCCGAGAAATGTGGTTGTGGCGGCATGCGGCCTCGAGAGCGGGCCTAGCCACGTGTGATGTTGCCTCGGAGGTGCCGATGCAATGGGACATACATTGTAGTAGTAATCAAAACTCCAGGCAGAAACTGCCTAGCAACGGCGTTTGGAACTTTCTCGATGCTTCCAACGAGTGTGCCTAGCAACGGCGTTTGGAACCTTCTCGATGCTTCCAAACGGGTATAGAAAACAAAATGCAATCGTACAGGGAGAAAAATCACCACGAGGCTGGCATTCTTGCGATTGCCTTGGAGAGTGATACATCGAGCATTTTCGACGATCGCATTTGCGTCTAAGTTAGTTTCGCTTAGTAAGGAGTTATCCCGGTGACCGTGGATTCGTTTGAACTCAAACATTGCTAATAGTATTATTTAATTTAAATATTCGTAGATCGTATTATTCATTAGGCTTAGTGTTTGTTAGACTTATTATTAGTTGTACTTATTATTTGTTAAGCTTAGTGATAGACCTGTATATACGTGTAAATAAAATCTCGGCTTTGTGAAACGATGGCTAGTCCACATGAAGAGTCGTCGCGCGCCCAAAATTCGAATCGTGATCCGACATACATATATGCGTACGTATTGGTAAGTAGTATAAATGAGATTTGTTTTATTGTTATAAATATATAAGTATATATCATCAATAGGAATAAATATCACAAATGTACCTTGTCTTCGAGTATATATATATATATATATATATATATATTGCTATTCATGTTGTTCCATCCGTCGTTCAGAAAATGGTTGATGAGTTCGCCATCAGTTCTGTACACACATATAAAAATAGTTAATGTATATATGTGGTATCGTGAGTGAGAGGCCTGGGAGTTGGCGGGTGATCCGCGTGGAATGTCGCGAGAGCCGAGGCGTTTGTTTTTGATCGCGTAGTTTTGGAAAGAGGAGACCTACGTGATCTTGGCCACGAGCGGTTGCCAAGGGACGGGAGAAAAGGAATCAACAAACAGAGTTTGCGAGTGGCGTTGCCGAGAGAGTGTTGATTGCATTTTGTGAAAGTCGAGTCGTTATCTAATTATTTAGTTGTGCTGTTTTCTGTACGTTTGGTGTGAATAGTTCAGGTTGAACAACAATCGTCTGTTTCTGTCCGATTAACATCTGTATCATCCATTCCTTGTAAATATATTATATCACGATATTACATATATATATTATTTATTTTTTTTTATATATATAATTTTCGTTTGGATCTGTTCCTTTGTACGAATACTGTATCCCTGTATATAATATAATATATATAATATGTTATAATTATGTTAGTTGTTATTTATTATATATATTTTCCTTAACTCTCTCCCCCTTTTCCTTGTTTTTTTTTTTTTTTTTTTTTTTTATTAGTACCTAACATTGCTATTATGATGCTGTATTGTATTGCATTGGCTGTTATTTGTATGTGCGCGCGACGAATTTTTCAACATGGTCGCTCGCGTGTCTCTTTGGTATGGCGTTGGTTTAATGTCAACAGTAACGTGTTGTTGAAATAACTAATTAATTGTTAATCACTATAATTTTATTTAGTAGTGTTTTGTAATATTGTTTTGTGTTTCATGATATTGTGTGTGTCAATACCGTGTGCTACTTTAATGTGATAGCATGGATTGTATTGTTACCGAATTTCAATAGTCATTGTTTTGATTATACGTGACTTGCATTTATGTAAGTCTCGTTTAACTTAGTTAATGTTTTGTGTATTGTGTTACCAGTTATTTCGTGTAGCATAACTTTATTCCTTCGCACCGAGGTCAGTTATGGTCTTGTCGTTAATATTTAGTTAGTCTATCTTGATTAATATATATATTTAACAAATATTTAAGAAACAATGGCGAGTGTAGTGGAATCGTTGGACGAAGAAATGGTTTTGACATTGTCGGAAAAGCTTAAAGCATGGGATGCGAACTTTCGCGATATGAGTGCAAAACTCGCCGAATTACAAAGCGGCTTATTCGAACTTAAAACAAAACAAGAACCTAAAACACCCGTATCGCCGCCGACAACGCAACAAGAGACGGTCCAGCCGAGTGGACATACCCAGCCAATTAAGCTAAAAGATGCGATCGAATCGGTGCCAGTGTTTGACGGATATCGACCATCGGTATTCCACTTTTTAAGAGCTTGTGAGCGCGCGCGAAATATGATTTCCAGATATCAAGAACCTCAATTGGTAAAATTGTTAGTAAATAAGCTCCGTGGACACGCGCTCCTCGCCATCGAAGACACAGAATTAATGAGTCTAAACGATTTCGGAAACAAATTAAAGGATCTATTCGGCCCAAAGAAATCTCTTAACGAATATAAAGGGGAATTAGGAACGATATTTCAACGACCCGGGGAAGACATATTAGATTATATGGATCGCGTTAGAAATCTTAGATTGGCAATAATGGACGGAGAAAGAGGCGACTACGGCATCATATCCCCCGATATCCAAGATACTATAGATTGGGAAACGAAAGAAGCTTTCGTTAAAGGACTTCCGAACGAGGTATATGTGCGAGTAAAAATAGCAGGGTACCATACTTTAGAAGATGCGTATCGTCAAGCCGTCAAAGCAACACACGAATTGAAACAAATAACCGATAGAACGCGACCCCAACGACCGACACCCTCGAACTATTACAGACGCGACAACGCACATCCTTCGAACACTAACAACAATATCAGGAACAACCGCCAAGATCGAAGATCGCTACCTCCATCGCAGAATTTTTTGAATTCTACAAGACAAAATATCACGTGTAACTATTGCAAAAAACCCGGGCATCTAGTGAAAGACTGTTACAAATTTAAAGCCCGAGTAGATGCCGGATTAATCGTACCCTATGCTTCGAGACCATCGGGAAACCAAACACGTCCTTCGGGAGAATGGGGCGAGCCACGAAGGAACGATACGCCGAATCGCCCAAGAGTACAGGCGGCAACCAGGCGACCGGCGCCGACGGCAACAAACAGAACAAGGACAGCCACCCCCGCGAGATCGACTCCACCACCCATAACGAGAGACAGAGCGAACGCAATGCCGACCGTAAGATCGAACGAACAACCACTAAATATTGTGGGGGAGTCATCCCACAACCAAACGAGGTCACAGACAGAGAATCCAGAATCTCAAGGCAAAAGGAAAAGAGTGAAGCACAAGCAACCGGCGAAGGAAAATCATCAGGAGTTGAATTCAGATTCGGAAGGCGACCTCTCCGAATTATTTCAATAAAATTTAACGATTCCCCAACGAACCCAACTGCACGAATAGTTTCCCCAGATCTAAAGACTAAGACGAGTTTATTATTAGACTCTGGATCGGAAATCAACATTATCAAGAAACCTGCTTTACTCGATTCAGCCATCATCGACGAAAAGGAATCAATCGAAGTGCGAGGAATTACGGCAACGAGCCTGGTCTCCCTAGGGCAGACGGTAATACAGGTTGCGGGCCATCCGGTTGGTTTTCATCATAGTCGATGATTCATTGCTAATCGATCAAGACGGAATCCTAGGATCCGAATTTTTTGCAGGTTGTAAGGCTCGTTTAGATTATGAGGGAAAACATATCAGATGGGGAAATATTTATATTCCCTTCGATAGTAAAGAAAAAATAATTATACCGAAGCGAAGTTCAATAACGTGTTCAGTTAATATCGCTAATCCAGAGATAAAAGAGGGATTTATTCCAAGAATCGAGCCGAACAAGGGAATCTATTTTGGTAATGCAGTTGTGAGGAATCATAAAGGAAAAGGTTACATAAGAGTAATAAATACTACTTCGAGAGATTACGTATTTACAACACCAACGATGGTAATTAAAGAATTTGATAATCCCCCCCGCCCCCCACCCCGCTTCCTAGTACAGCGTGCAATACAGTTCTAAGATCGGAGGAAAGTAGATACGATAAAATAAATGAGTTACTACGACTCGAACATTTGAACGAAGAAGAAAAGGAAAATGCTAAAAAATTGATTCGTAATAATCAAGATAGGTTTCATATTCCAGGAGATACATTGGAAGCAACCGAAGTTCTGGAACATAGGATAATTACAACGGATAATATACCCATCAATACTAAACAGTATCGATATCCACCAATACATCGAGAAGAAATAAATCGACAGGTCCAAGAACTACTAGATACGGGCGTAGTGGAACCATCAATATCTCCATATAACTCCCCGTTATGGATTGTGCTCAAAAACCCGATTCGCAAGGAAATAAGCGCTGGAGATTAGTCATCGATTATAGAAAATTGAACGATATTACAGAAATATTGGATCAATTAGGAAGTGCAAAATATTTTTCCACGTTTGACTTGGCATCGGGCTTTCACCAGATCCGTATGTCACAGGAAGATGCCCACAAAACTGCATTTTCGACACCATACGGGCATTTTCAATTCAAAAGAATGCCCTTTGGATTAAAAGATGCCCCAGCAACATTTCAACGTTTGATGAATTCAATATTATCTGGTCTGCAAGGAATAGAACTATTCGTCTATCTGGATGACATAGTGATTTATTCCACGTCTCTCCAAGAACGCGAAATTAAATTTAATAAATTAATGGAAAGACTGAGGAAAGCTAAATTACGATTACAACCTGATAAGTGCGAATTTTTACGACACGAGGTGAATTATTTAGGACATATAATTAGTGAGGATGGCGTGAAACCCGACCCAAAGAAAGTCGAAGCCGTATCAAAATTTCCACGACCAAAGAGGGCGAAAAATATCAAACGATTTCTGGGACTAGCAGGATATTACAGAAGATTTATACCCGATTTCCCCAAGGTCGCGAAACCATTGACACAACTATTAAAGAAAGACACTCCCTTTAAATGGACAGAAAATCAAGAAAACGCATTCAATAATTTAAAGACAGCGTTAGTGACGAAACCCATCCTGCAATATCCAGACTTTTCTAAACCCTTTAACCTTACTACAGACGCATCAGGATATGCAATAAGCGGTGTACTGAGTCAAGGGCCAATCGGAAAGGATTTGCCGATTGCGTATGCCTCAAGGCTATTAAATCCCGCCGAACGAAACTACTCTACCATAGAAAAGGAGTGTCTGGCAATTGTTTACAGCGCAATGCACTTCCGACCGTATCTTTACGGAAGAAAGTTTACCATCGTAACCGATCATAAACCTTTAGCGTGGATGCATTCTATCAAAGATCCTACTTCAAGAATTTGGAAATGGAAATTAAAGTTATCGGACTTCGAATTTGATATTGTATACAAAGAAGGCAGGGCGAACGCAAACGCAGACGCATTATCTAGGAACCCTCCGGAAGTTTGTTTACCAATCAGAAAGAGAGAGGAAGTCTCACCGATTCGCTATCCTGTCTCAAAAAGATTCGAAATAGATACGTCAACCGAAGACTCTCCCATATTCGAAGCTAAACCACACGTCTTGCCTCAATCCAGTGATTCTAAAAATCAAGGAAAGGGTTTTACCCGAAAACATTTTACAATAGAAGAAACCCCCATAAAATATTTAGACCAAGCATTAGCAGAAATCGATGTAAGTACAGATAGAGAAATAACCAATCGAGAAAAAGAAGGCACGGATACAACAAGCGAAAAAGAGACCTCCATTGTAATTCCAGAACTAATTCAACAACGAGAAAAGGACACGAGACCTACGATAATTGCGGAACTAAGAATTTCAGAAACCCGAGACTCAATTGCGAGAGTAAATGACCATAAAGTAGTATTTATAGATATACGTGGCAATCCGATAGATAAAGGAGCCTTAGAAATGAAGGAAACGGGAAAATTACCTCGTTATGAAGATTTAATGTTAGAAAAAGCAAGATTGAATTACGATTCTGGAAAATACATTGTATTCCTACCGATAAAGGAAAATAGAAATATTCCAATAACACCAGAAAATTTATTAAACTCGCTAAGATCTCTATTAGACGCAGTAAATGAGAAACAATACCCTGGCGATATACAATCAGAAAATTAAAGGAAATATTTATGGAAAAAACCTTAACCATCACCATTTGCACTGGGGAAGTAATTACCCCATTTGTGGAAGCGCGGAACAACATAATACGAGAAAAACATGAATCAAGCGTAGCAGGACACAAAGGAATAACAAAAACTTATCAAAGAATACGACAACATTACTATTGGGAAAATATGAAAAAGGAAATTCAAGATTACGTAAGAACATGTAAGGAATGTCAATTGAAGAAACTCACAAGAATAAAAGCAAAGCAACCAATGGTACTTACAGACACACCAGGTAAAGCGTTCGATAAGGTTAGTATGGATATTATAGGTCCATTACCAAAAACCCAAAAGGGAAACGAATATATATTAACTATCCAAGACTTATTAACAAAATACTCAATTGGGATTCCACTAGGAGGAATCTCTTCAGCCTCTCGGCCTATCTTAGCGGACGTTTTTGTAAAGCGATTTATTTGTCGTTTCGGGTCACCGAGAGCTATTCTCACTGATCAAGGAACGAACTTTACATCCTCACTAATGAAGAAAGTAGCAAAGAGATTCCGCATCAAACAATATACCACGACGGCATATCATCCACAAAGTAACGGTTCAATCGAAAGATCTCACCACGTGCTGATAGAATATCTCAAATTATACATTGAAAATTCCAAAAATTGGGACGAATGGGTAGAATTAGCTATGTTTTCCTATAATACCTCTGTACACGAAGGAACGAAATTCTCCCCGCACGAATTAGTTTTTGGACATCTAGCCAGAGAACCTATTGGTGAAGTAATAATCGAAGAGAACATGGAACCAACTTACGCAGAATATCTCGAAGATCTGTTCGATAAAATTAACACCGTACAACGAATGGCGAGAGAAAATTTGATAAAATCCAAACTAAGATCAAAAGAATATTACGACCGACGAATCAACCCCCAAGATTTTAAAATAGGAGATTCGATATATTTACTAAAAGAACCCAGTAAAGGAAAATTCTCCGATCAATATACTGGACCATACAAAGTGCTAGAAATCTTGCAGAACCAAAACGTCAAGATCGAAGTAAAAGGGATTCCGCGAACGGTGCATTTAAACAAGTTAAAACTAGCGCATAATCGAAATAAGCAATGAATAAAGCGATTTCAGTGGGCAACGTAGTGCGGTAGTATATGTTATAGTGCTGTTCGTCGAATAATACAGATATCGAACACCTAAAAGGAAAAAGGAAAATTATTATACGTGTTTCAATTATTGCTTAAATATAAAACGTGTTAACTTAATGAACAATTAACTAGTGAAAGTGAAAGTTACCTTGTGAACAAGTGATCAACATACAAGAAAGTGTACGTGCAAGTATAGGTTATGGATCGTTGTTCGTGGAACACAATGTATGACAGCTACCTAAAATAAGTGAATAAATTAGTTTCAATTGTCTCAGTGCAAAATACAAGGTTACTAAATGTTATAACTATATTATGGATAAATCAAAAGGAGGTGTAACACTGTCCGTCGAATAATACAGATAGCGAAAACCTAAAAAGAAAAAGGGAAAATTATTATGTGTACTCCAATTATTGTTTGAATATACAACGTGTCGATTCAATAAATAATTAAAAGAGGGGAAGTGAAAGTTACCTTGTAAACAAGTAATCATCAAACAAGAAGGTCTACATGCAAAATATGATATGGCTCCCTGCTTGCGGAACACCATGTACCAGCTGAAAATAAACGAACGAATTGACTTCAATTGCCTTAATGCAAAGAGCAGCATCGCTAAATGTTATAACGGTGCCGTGGAGGCGTGGCAGTGTTCGTCGAATGACACAGATAGCGGAAACTTGGAAAAAGAAAAGAAGTTTATTACGAGTGTTCCAATTACTGTTTGAATGTAAAACGTGTTAGTTCAACGAACAACGAAAACAGTGAAAGTGCAACTTACCTCGTGAACAATCAATCACCATACAAGGAAGTGTACATGCATGGATTTCGCAGATTAACAAGAAGAAATAAAATAGCTGATAAATATAGAAAGTGGTTAGAAAATAATTAAGATAGATTAATTGAGAGTTAGTAATAAATATAACCGGAGTAAAAGGATATTTTATTGTGTATTAATCTACGTAGTATTGTTATATTATTATATCTAACATGTAGAAGTGGATTTTGTACGCATATATGTATATAGTTACAATCCAAGTAGTATTCATAATATTTATTTTCACTGATAACAAGTACGTAAAACCTAAAATAAAACAAAGGTTTTAACAATAAAAAAAAAAACAAAAAAAAAGGGGAAGAAGAAAAAAAAAGAAGAAAAAAAAGGAAAGAAAAAAATATAATATATATAAATATAAAATTTTCTTTTTCTATAAAAGGTTATTCCTATTTCTGATAAACTCGAGAAACGAAAACATTATACCATGATACACTGACACAAAGATACACCACACAGAAGAAACTAATAGAGAACGCTTTAAGCTTGGCAAACTTACCGCCCGACGAATTTCCATACACCATAACCAAAACCCAGGACACATGGCTTTGATTGTTATTTAATAAGGTTTTGGGTTTATAAAATAACGATTCACTTAGATTCGTTTTCTCCAATATATTTCAGTCTTATAACACGTCTTACCACACAGGAATCTCCAAGTCAATAGAACAACGTGGTCGACTTCTAAGACAAAAGAGCGTCGTTAGAAGTCGTACCAACTTAGCTTGTAGTAAGCAGCGATCATACCAACTTAACATTTCTCAACACTCCCCTTTGATCGCTAGTTTCAACAAGCCCCATAGCTTTGGTAAATTGCTGGGTCTTAATCCTATTTAGGTCTTTGGTGAGAATGTCAGCCACATTCTCAGGACTAGGTACATAAGTATAATCTAGTATCCCCCTCGATACGCAGTTCTTAACGTAAAAGTAGCGCACTTGGACGTGCTTAGAACTCTCAGCAACTATTTCGTCCTTTGACCATGAAATAGCTCCGATATTATCGCAGAATATCTTGCAGGGGCGATGGCAATATGACAGTTGACCCAACTCCTTTAACAGTAAAGAAATCCACACTGTTTCCCTTGCTGCTTCCTGCATTGCCACAAATTCCGCTTCGCACGTCGATTGAGCTATAATCGGTTGTTTTTTGGATAGCCAGGATATCGCACCACCAGCGAGTATGAACACATACCCGCTCCTGGATTTCCTGTCTACCGTACAACCCGCAAAATCCGAGTCGCAAAACACCTTCAGAGGTTGCCCGGTCCTTTGGTATACTAACTTCAAGTCTTTGGTCTTTAGTAAATATCTGAATACCCGCTTCGCTGCTTTCCAATCGGATACAGTCGGATTCGCGCATCTTTGGCTTAGTTTCCCTATTGCACACGCAACATCAGGACGACTTACAGTAGCTACATACATTATGTGCCCCACAGCTTGTTCATATAATTTACTGTCGAGAGGCTCATCACGTTCAATATCAAGACCAGCCTCGCATTCTCTAGCTAGCGGTGTCGACACTCCCACCACCCCAACCTCACGAGTAATGTCAAACAGATCCAGCATTTGACCTATCTGTACAGATTGATCGAATACTACAGTGGTGCTGTTTGGCTTACTCAGGTGGATGGACAGAAATTGAGTGTCTACGCCTAGCATTCTAACATCTAATTTGTCCTTAATCCCAGTTTTGAATATCTCAATCCACTCATTCGTCCCAAACACGAGGATGTCGTCCACATACACAGCTACAATAAATTTTTTAGACGCATATATATATATATAAATATATTTCAATCAATCAATTTGGAGAGTTACATATAAGTATAAACATATATGCCGAACATGTAATAACCTAGTAAATATTAGAGACAGTGCTTCCAATACTATGCAATAAATACAATATTATCAATTTATGAAATAAAAGTATACATGAAGTCAAAAACTAATAGTTTAACGAATACATAAAACATACAATATTGTATTATTAAAGAAATGAAGGTTACATTGTCAGAAATATATATATGTGTGCGAATTCTATCAAATCGATAATCTAAGATACATACTTCAAACTAGCCTACATTCCGGTAAAGGATAAATAAATAATTGACATTTCATTTCGTATGAATACTACACTGCCAAGAGAAATATGCATATGAATATATATATATATATATAATGTTTTGTAATTCTTCGATTGCGTTATTTATTGTTTTGAGTAGTTTATTTTATAGAGTATTCGATAATATAAAACATACGCGCGCGCGCACGCACGCACGCACGCACGCACGCACGCACACACACACACACACACACACACACACACACACACACACACACACATATATATACGTATTCATATGCATATTTCTCCTGGCAGTGTAGTATTCATACGAAATGAAATGTCAATTACTTATTAATCCTTTACCGGAATGTAGGCTAGTTATAAGTATGTATCTTAGATTATCGATTTGAATCAATAATGTAGAATGCGCATACATTAATAGTAGTTTAGTTTAGAATATAATTTATATATTTATATATAGACATGCATGTTCCGTAATATAGTTCTTATTTTATAATTCTTTACCGGAATGTAGGCTAGTTTTAAGTATGTATCTTAGATTATCGATTTGATAGAATGCGCACACATATATATATATATTCCTGGCGTTTCAATTATTTTCCCCTTTTGTAGTTATTCTTATTTCCTGGTTTATTTAGAATTGTGTGTATATGTATTTTGTTTATTGGTTGGATCCGTTAATCGCCCTCGTTTTGTTAATCCTTCCTTTCGTTTCGTAGTGCCGTGTGTTCGTTTGTGCATTCAAATCCTTATTCGCGTGTTTTGTATAGAATGGTTTTCTTGTTCTTGTTACGGCGTGTGCGGAGCGCGGGACGTGACACCCCCGCCCTTGAAGTTCAAATTTCCAAAGGAAATTTGACTGATGGTATCTCTGAGTTCGCTCAAGGCGGACGTAGATGTCGTTGGTAGTTGAGTGACTACCGGTGTTATCGATATCCCTTGAGGTTGTGCTGTTTGATCATCGATATTTCGTCTTCTTTTGAGGTATCGTAGCGGGTGGGTGACTGAGCCGCATATTGCTCCTAATAGGGCGATTCCACATTCGTAAGTTTCACGTAACTGGTATCCGTGTGCGGCTATATCTATTATTGTTTTGATTAGTTTAAATATTGCGAGTATTCCAAATATTGCTGCACTGACAGTTCCAAATTCCATAAAACCAGTCCATAAGCTTGATACGGTATTTTTCGCTATTGTCGTTAATGTGTTTTGTCCATCATTCCCAGGATGTTTACTGTTCCAGGGACGATTGTTTTTCCTGTTGCTCCTCTGGCCAATGCGTTCAAGACTGCAGATTTTCTGCCGGGAACATGACGTGGTCCCGTAGTGCATCGAGGTCTTTTGGGTATATATTCCGCTCGTGGCCAACGACGATGGTGCTGAATATCGCCACGTTTGGCGCACGTCCGGGTGGAGTTCCTGTGGTGCGATTCCTTTGCCAAACGGGTAGTTCCGAGTAGCATTTTGTTGTATGTCGTACCTTTACTTGTACCGGAATGCATTTGACTATATGGATCGCTTCTCCTGCGATCAGAGCCATGTGTCCTGGGTTTTGGTTATGGTGTATGCAAATTCGTCGGGCGGTAAGTTTGCCAAGCTTAAAGCGTTCTCTGTTAGTTTCTTCTGTGTGGTGTATCTTTGTGTCAGTGTATCATGGTATAATGTTTTCATTTCTCGAGTTTATCAGAAATAGTAATAACCTTTTATAGAAAAAGAAAATTTTATATTTATATATATTTGTTAAGGAAATTCGAGGATTTGGGAATACAAATTATTGCCTATATTTCCCACACAACAGTTATACATCTATATTACTCTCTGAAGAACGTCTTGCACGCACGCTGGTCGCCAACCGACTATCCTAGATTCTGCTAACATCTGGCAACAGTCTTTTGTCTCCACTAAGCCTTGACGCCCTCTGGCCCTTACACACACACTCTCATGTACAGTGTAAATGTATCACTTCCCTAACAATATTATATTTTTTTTCTTTCCTTTTTTTTCTTCTTTATTTTTCTTCTTCCCCTTTTTTCTTTCTTTTTTTGTTTTTTTTATTGTTAAAACCTTTGATTTATTTTAGGTTTTACGTACTTGTTATCAGTGAAAATAAATATTATGAATACTACTTGGATTGTAATTATATACATGTCGGAGATGAAAGGAAAGCCGAAGCCTTTCCTTGGAAATTTTGGGAACATCCTCTAGTACCTTAGCCTAGATTTTATTATAGTTGTAATTGCTTAAGATTTGTAATAAGCGAGATTGGGTTCGAGGTGACAATCGGTCGCTGAACGTAGCCACGGTCACGGGATGGATGTTTTATCTAACGGAGGTCTGGAGTGGTTGTATGTATTTTCCGAGAAATGTGGTTGTGGCGGCATGCGGCCTCGAGAGCGGGCCTAGCCACGTGTGATGTTGCCTCGGAGGTGCCGATGCAATGGGACATACATTGTAGTAGTAATCAAAACTCCAGGCAGAAACTGCCTAGCAACGGCGTTTGGAACTTTCTCGATGCTTCCAACGAGTGTGCCTAGCAACGGCGTTTGGAACCTTCTCGATGCTTCCAAACGGGTATAGAAAACAAAATGCAATCGTACAGGGAGAAAAATCACCACGAGGCTGGCATTCTTGCGATTGCCTTGGAGAGTGATACATCGAGCATTTTCGACGATCGCATTTGCGTCTAAGTTAGTTTCGCTTAGTAAGGAGTTATCCCGGTGACCGTGGATTCGTTTGAACTCAAACATTGCTAATAGTATTATTTAATTTAAATATTCGTAGATCGTATTATTCATTAGGCTTAGTGTTTGTTAGACTTATTATTAGTTGTACTTATTATTTGTTAAGCTTAGTGATAGACCTGTATATACGTGTAAATAAAATCTCGGCTTTGTGAAACGATGGCTAGTCCACATGAAGAGTCGTCGCGCGCCCAAAATTCGAATCGTGATCCGACATACATATATGCGTACGTATTGGTAAGTAGTATAAATGAGATTTGTTTTATTGTTATAAATATATAAGTATATATCATCAATAGGAATAAATATCACAAATGTACCTTGTCTTCGAGTATATATATATATATATATATATATATTGCTATTCATGTTGTTCCATCCGTCGTTCAGAAAATGGTTGATGAGTTCGCCATCAGTTCTGTACACACATATAAAAATAGTTAATGTATATATGTGGTATCGTGAGTGAGAGGCCTGGGAGTTGGCGGGTGATCCGCGTGGAATGTCGCGAGAGCCGAGGCGTTTGTTTTTGATCGCGTAGTTTTGGAAAGAGGAGACCTACGTGATCTTGGCCACGAGCGGTTGCCAAGGGACGGGAGAAAAGGAATCAACAAACAGAGTTTGCGAGTGGCGTTGCCGAGAGAGTGTTGATTGCATTTTGTGAAAGTCGAGTCGTTATCTAATTATTTAGTTGTGCTGTTTTCTGTACGTTTGGTGTGAATAGTTCAGGTTGAACAACAATCGTCTTTTTCTGTCCGATTAACATCTGTATCATCCATTCCTTGTAAATATATTATATCACGATATTACATATATATATTATTTATTTTTTTTTATATATATAATTTTCGTTTGGATCTGTTCCTTTGTACGAATACTGTATCCCTGTATATAATATAATATATATAATATGTTATAATTATGTTAGTTGTTATTTATTATATATATTTTCCTTAACTCTCTCCCCCTTTTCCTTGTTTTTTTTTTTTTTTTTTTTTTTTATTAGTACCTAACATTGCTATTATGATGCTGTATTGTATTGCATTGGCTGTTATTTGTATGTGCGCGCGACGAATTTTTCAACATGGTCGCTCGCGTGTCTCTTTGGTATGGCGTTGGTTTAATGTCAACAGTAACGTGTTGTTGAAATAACTAATTAATTGTTAATCACTATAATTTTATTTAGTAGTGTTTTGTAATATTGTTTTGTGTTTCATGATATTGTGTGTGTCAATACCGTGTGCTACTTTAATGTGATAGCATGGATTGTATTGTTACCGAATTTCAATAGTCATTGTTTTGATTATACGTGACTTGCATTTATGTAAGTCTCGTTTAATTTAGTTAATGTTTTGTGTATTGTGTTACCAGTTATTTCGTGTAGCATAACTTTATTCCTTCGCACCGAGGTCAGTTATGGTCTTGTCGTTAATATTTAGTTAGTCTATCTTGATTAATATATATATTTAACAAATATTTAAGAAACAATGGCGAGTGTAGTGGAATCGTTGGACGAAGAAATGGTTTTGACATTGTCGGAAAAGCTTAAAGCATGGGATGCGAACTTTCGCGATATGAGTGCAAAACTCGCCGAATTACAAAGCGGCTTATTCGAACTTAAAACAAAACAAGAACCTAAAACACCCGTATCGCCGCCGACAACGCAACAAGAGACGGTCCAGCCGAGTGGACATACCCAGCCAATTAAGCTAAAAGATGCGATCGAATCGGTGCCAGTGTTTGACGGATATCGACCATCGGTATTCCACTTTTTAAGAGCTTGTGAGCGCGCGCGAAATATGATTTCCAGATATCAAGAACCTCAATTGGTAAAATTGTTAGTAAATAAGCTCCGTGGACACGCGCTCCTCGCCATCGAAGACACAGAATTAATGAGTCTAAACGATTTCGGAAACAAATTAAAGGATCTATTCGGCCCAAAGAAATCTCTTAACGAATATAAAGGGGAATTAGGAACGATATTTCAACGACCCGGGGAAGACATATTAGATTATATGGATCGCGTTAGAAATCTTAGATTGGCAATAATGGACGGAGAAAGAGGCGACTACGGCATCATATCCCCCGATATCCAAGATACTATAGATTGGGAAACGAAAGAAGCTTTCGTTAAAGGACTTCCGAACGAGGTATATGTGCGAGTAAAAATAGCAGGGTACCATACTTTAGAAGATGCGTATCGTCAAGCCGTCAAAGCAACACACGAATTGAAACAAATAACCGATAGAACGCGACCCCAACGACCGACACCCTCGAACTATTACAGACGCGACAACGCACATCCTTCGAACACTAACAACAATATCAGGAACAACCGCCAAGATCGAAGATCGCTACCTCCATCGCAGAATTTTTTGAATTCTACAAGACAAAATATCACGTGTAACTATTGCAAAAAAACCCGGGCATCTAGTGAAAGACTGTTACAAATTTAAAGCCCGAGTAGATGCCGGATTAATCGTACCCTATGCTTCGAGACCATCGGGAAACCAAACACGTCCTTCGGGAGAATGGGGCGAGCCACGAAGGAACGATACGCCGAATCGCCCAAGAGTACAGGCGGCAACCAGGCGACCGGCGCCGACGGCAACAAACAGAACAAGGACAGCCACCCCCGCGAGATCGACTCCACCACCCATAACGAGAGACAGAGCGAACGCAATGCCGACCGTAAGATCGAACGAACAACCACTAAATATTGTGGGGGAGTCATCCCACAACCAAACGAGGTCACAGACAGAGAATCCAGAATCTCAAGGCAAAAGGAAAAGAGTGAAGCACAAGCAACCGGCGAAGGAAAATCATCAGGAGTTGAATTCAGATTCGGAAGGCGACCTCTCCGAATTATTTCAATAAAATTTAACGATTCCCCAACGAACCCAACTGCACGAATAGTTTCCCCAGATCTAAAGACTAAGACGAGTTTATTATTAGACTCTGGATCGGAAATCAACATTATCAAGAAACCTGCTTTACTCGATTCAGCCATCATCGACGAAAAGGAATCAATCGAAGTGCGAGGAATTACGGCAACGAGCCTGGTCTCCCTAGGGCAGACGGTAATACAGGTTGCGGGCCATCCGGTTGGTTTTCATCATAGTCGATGATTCATTGCTAATCGATCAAGACGGAATCCTAGGATCCGAATTTTTTGCAGGTTGTAAGGCTCGTTTAGATTATGAGGGAAAACATATCAGATGGGGAAATATTTATATTCCCTTCGATAGTAAAGAAAAAATAATTATACCGAAGCGAAGTTCAATAACGTGTTCAGTTAATATCGCTAATCCAGAGATAAAAGAGGGATTTATTCCAAGAATCGAGCCGAACAAGGGAATCTATTTTGGTAATGCAGTTGTGAGGAATCATAAAGGAAAAGGTTACATAAGAGTAATAAATACTACTTCGAGAGATTACGTATTTACAACACCAACGATGGTAATTAAAGAATTTGATAATCCCCCCCGCCCCCCACCCCGCTTCCTAGTACAGCGTGCAATACAGTTCTAAGATCGGAGGAAAGTAGATACGATAAAATAAATGAGTTACTACGACTCGAACATTTGAACGAAGAAGAAAAGGAAAATGCTAAAAAATTGATTCGTAATAATCAAGATAGGTTTCATATTCCAGGAGATACATTGGAAGCAACCGAAGTTCTGGAACATAGGATAATTACAACGGATAATATACCCATCAATACTAAACAGTATCGATATCCACCAATACATCGAGAAGAAATAAATCGACAGGTCCAAGAACTACTAGATACGGGCGTAGTGGAACCATCAATATCTCCATATAACTCCCCGTTATGGATTGTGCTCAAAAACCCGATTCGCAAGGAAATAAGCGCTGGAGATTAGTCATCGATTATAGAAAATTGAACGATATTACAGAAATATTGGATCAATTAGGAAGTGCAAAATATTTTTCCACGTTTGACTTGGCATCGGGCTTTCACCAGATCCGTATGTCACAGGAAGATGCCCACAAAACTGCATTTTCGACACCATACGGGCATTTTCAATTCAAAAGAATGCCCTTTGGATTAAAAGATGCCCCAGCAACATTTCAACGTTTGATGAATTCAATATTATCTGGTCTGCAAGGAATAGAACTATTCGTCTATCTGGATGACATAGTGATTTATTCCACGTCTCTCCAAGAACGCGAAATTAAATTTAATAAATTAATGGAAAGACTGAGGAAAGCTAAATTACGATTACAACCTGATAAGTGCGAATTTTTACGACACGAGGTGAATTATTTAGGACATATAATTAGTGAGGATGGCGTGAAACCCGACCCAAAGAAAGTCGAAGCCGTATCAAAATTTCCACGACCAAAGAGGGCGAAAAATATCAAACGATTTCTGGGACTAGCAGGATATTACAGAAGATTTATACCCGATTTCCCCAAGGTCGCGAAACCATTGACACAACTATTAAAGAAAGACACTCCCTTTAAATGGACAGAAAATCAAGAAAACGCATTCAATAATTTAAAGACAGCGTTAGTGACGAAACCCATCCTGCAATATCCAGACTTTTCTAAACCCTTTAACCTTACTACAGACGCATCAGGATATGCAATAAGCGGTGTACTGAGTCAAGGGCCAATCGGAAAGGATTTGCCGATTGCGTATGCCTCAAGGCTATTAAATCCCGCCGAACGAAACTACTCTACCATAGAAAAGGAGTGTCTGGCAATTGTTTACAGCGCAATGCACTTCCGACCGTATCTTTACGGAAGAAAGTTTACCATCGTAACCGATCATAAACCTTTAGCGTGGATGCATTCTATCAAAGATCCTACTTCAAGAATTTGGAAATGGAAATTAAAGTTATCGGACTTCGAATTTGATATTGTATACAAAGAAGGCAGGGCGAACGCAAACGCAGACGCATTATCTAGGAACCCTCCGGAAGTTTGTTTACCAATCAGAAAGAGAGAGGAAGTCTCACCGATTCGCTATCCTGTCTCAAAAAGATTCGAAATAGATACGTCAACCGAAGACTCTCCCATATTCGAAGCTAAACCACACGTCTTGCCTCAATCCAGTGATTCTAAAAATCAAGGAAAGGGTTTTACCCGAAAACATTTTACAATAGAAGAAACCCCCATAAAATATTTAGACCAAGCATTAGCAGAAATCGATGTAAGTACAGATAGAGAAATAACCAATCGAGAAAAAGAAGGCACGGATACAACAAGCGAAAAAGAGACCTCCATTGTAATTCCAGAACTAATTCAACAACGAGAAAAGGACACGAGACCTACGATAATTGCGGAACTAAGAATTTCAGAAACCCGAGACTCAATTGCGAGAGTAAATGACCATAAAGTAGTATTTATAGATATACGTGGCAATCCGATAGATAAAGGAGCCTTAGAAATGAAGGAAACGGGAAAATTACCTCGTTATGAAGATTTAATGTTAGAAAAAGCAAGATTGAATTACGATTCTGGAAAATACATTGTATTCCTACCGATAAAGGAAAATAGAAATATTCCAATAACACCAGAAAATTTATTAAACTCGCTAAGATCTCTATTAGACGCAGTAAATGAGAAACAATACCCTGGCGATATACAATCAGAAAATTAAAGGAAATATTTATGGAAAAAACCTTAACCATCACCATTTGCACTGGGGAAGTAATTACCCCATTTGTGGAAGCGCGGAACAACATAATACGAGAAAAACATGAATCAAGCGTAGCAGGACACAAAGGAATAACAAAAACTTATCAAAGAATACGACAACATTACTATTGGGAAAATATGAAAAAGGAAATTCAAGATTACGTAAGAACATGTAAGGAATGTCAATTGAAGAAACTCACAAGAATAAAAGCAAAGCAACCAATGGTACTTACAGACACACCAGGTAAAGCGTTCGATAAGGTTAGTATGGATATTATAGGTCCATTACCAAAAACCCAAAAGGGAAACGAATATATATTAACTATCCAAGACTTATTAACAAAATACTCAATTGGGATTCCACTAGGAGGAATCTCTTCAGCCTCTCGGCCTATCTTAGCGGACGTTTTTGTAAAGCGATTTATTTGTCGTTTCGGGTCACCGAGAGCTATTCTCACTGATCAAGGAACGAACTTTACATCCTCACTAATGAAGAAAGTAGCAAAGAGATTCCGCATCAAACAATATACCACGACGGCATATCATCCACAAAGTAACGGTTCAATCGAAAGATCTCACCACGTGCTGATAGAATATCTCAAATTATACATTGAAAATTCCAAAAATTGGGACGAATGGGTAGAATTAGCTATGTTTTCCTATAATACCTCTGTACACGAAGGAACGAAATTCTCCCCGCACGAATTAGTTTTTGGACATCTAGCCAGAGAACCTATTGGTGAAGTAATAATCGAAGAGAACATGGAACCAACTTACGCAGAATATCTCGAAGATCTGTTCGATAAAATTAACACCGTACAACGAATGGCGAGAGAAAATTTGATAAAATCCAAACTAAGATCAAAAGAATATTACGACCGACGAATCAACCCCCAAGATTTTAAAATAGGAGATTCGATATATTTACTAAAAGAACCCAGTAAAGGAAAATTCTCCGATCAATATACTGGACCATACAAAGTGCTAGAAATCTTGCAGAACCAAAACGTCAAGATCGAAGTAAAAGGGATTCCGCGAACGGTGCATTTAAACAAGTTAAAACTAGCGCATAATCGAAATAAGCAATGAATAAAGCGATTTCAGTGGGCAACGTAGTGCGGTAGTATATGTTATAGTGCTGTTCGTCGAATAATACAGATATCGAACACCTAAAAGGAAAAAGGAAAATTATTATACGTGTTTCAATTATTGCTTAAATATAAAACGTGTTAACTTAATGAACAATTAACTAGTGAAAGTGAAAGTTACCTTGTGAACAAGTGATCAACATACAAGAAAGTGTACGTGCAAGTATAGGTTATGGATCGTTGTTCGTGGAACACAATGTATGACAGCTACCTAAAATAAGTGAATAAATTAGTTTCAATTGTCTCAGTGCAAAATACAAGGTTACTAAATGTTATAACTATATTATGGATAAATCAAAAGGAGGTGTAACACTGTCCGTCGAATAATACAGATAGCGAAAACCTAAAAAGAAAAAGGGAAAATTATTATGTGTACTCCAATTATTGTTTGAATATACAACGTGTCGATTCAATAAATAATTAAAAGAGGGGAAGTGAAAGTTACCTTGTAAACAAGTAATCATCAAACAAGAAGGTCTACATGCAAAATATGATATGGCTTCCTGCTTGCGGGACACCATGTACCAGCTGAAAATAAACGAACGAATTGACTTCAATTGCCTTAATGCAAAGAGCAGCATCGCTAAATGTTATAACGGTGCCGTGGAGGCGTGGCAGTGTTCGTCGAATGACACAGATAGCGGAAACTTGGAAAAAGAAAAGAAGTTTATTACGAGTGTTCCAATTACTGTTTGAATGTAAAACGTGTTAGTTCAACGAACAACGAAAACAGTGAAAGTGCAACTTACCTCGTGAACAATCAATCACCATACAAGGAAGTGTACATGCATGGATTTCGCAGATTAACAAGAAGAAATAAAATAGCTGATAAATATAGAAAGTGGTTAGAAAATAATTAAGATAGATTAATTGAGAGTTAGTAATAAATATAACCGGAGTAAAAGGATATTTTATTGTGTATTAATCTACGTAGTATTGTTATATTATTATATCTAACATGTAGAAGTGGATTTTGTACGCATATATGTATATAGTTACAATCCAAGTAGTATTCATAATATTTATTTTCACTGATAACAAGTACGTAAAACCTAAAATAAAACAAAGGTTTTAACAATAAAAAAAAAAACTAAAAAAAAGGGGGAAGAAGAAAAAAAAAGAAGAAAAAAAAAGGAAAGAAAAAAATATAATATATATAAATATAAAATTTTCTTTTTCTATAAAAGGTTATTCCTATTTCTGATAAACTCGAGAAACGAAAACATTATACCATGATACACTGACACAAAGATACACCACACAGAAGAAACTAATAGAGAACGCTTTAAGCTTGGCAAACTTACCGCCCGACGAATTTCCATACACCATAACCAAAACCCAGGACACATGGCTTTGATTGTTATTTAATAAGGTTTTGGGTTTATAAAATAACGATTCACTTAGATTCGTTTTCTCCAATATATTTCAGTCTTATAACACGTCTTATCACACAGGAATCTCCAAGTCAATAGAACAACGTGGTCGACTTCTAAGACAAAAGAGCGTCGTTAGAAGTCGTACCAACTTAGCTTGTAGTAAGCAGCGATCATACCAACTTAACATTTCTCAACACTCCCCTTTGATCGCTAGTTTCTACAAGCCCCATAGCTTTGGTAAATTGCTGGGTCTTAATCCTATTTAGGCCTTTGGTGAGAATGTCAGCCACATTCTCAGGACTAGGTACATAAGTATAATCTAGTATCCCCCTCGATACGCAGTTCTTAACGTAAAAGTAGCGCACTTGGACGTGCTTAGAACTCTCAGCAACTATTTCGTCCTTTGACCATGAAATAGCTCCGATATTATCGCAGAATATCTTGCAGGGGCGATGGCAATATGACAGTTGACCCAATTCCTTTAACAGTAAAGAAATCCACACTGTTTCCCTTGCTGCTTCCTGCATTGCCACAAATTCCGCTTCGCACGTCGATTGAGCTATAATCGGTTGTTTTTTGGATAGCCAGGATATCGCACCACCAGCGAGTATGAACACATACCCGATCCTGGATTTCCTGTCTACCGTACAACCCGCAAAATCCGAGTCGCAAAACACCTTCAGAGGTTGCCCGGTCCTTTGGTATACTAACTTCAAGTCTTTGGTCTTTAGTAAATATCTGAATACCCGCTTCGCTGCTTTCCAATCGGATACAGTCGGATTCGCGCATCTTTGGCTTAGTTTCCCTATTGCACACGCAACATCAGGACGACTTACAGTAGC
Source organism: Bombus huntii (assembly GCF_024542735.1). Classification (NCBI taxonomy): domain Eukaryota; kingdom Metazoa; phylum Arthropoda; class Insecta; order Hymenoptera; family Apidae; genus Bombus; species Bombus huntii. Next base: position 1,010,225 of record NW_026099318.1, read on the forward strand.
TACATACATTATGTGCCCCACAGCTTGTTCATATAATTTAATAAATGTTCGAGAGGCTCATCACGTTCAATATCAAAACCAGCCTCGCATTCTCTAGCTAGCGGTGTCGACACTCCCACCACCCCAACCTCACGAGTAATGTCAAACAGATCCAGCATTTGACCTATCTGTACAGATTGATCGAATACTACAGTGGTGCTGTTTGGCTTACTCAGGTGGATGGACAGAAATTGAGTGTCTACGCCTAGCATTCTAACATCTAATTTGTCCTTAATCCTAGTTTTGAATATCTCAATCCACTCATTCGTCCCAAACACGAGGATGTCGTCCACATACACAGCTACAATAAATTTTTTAGACGCATATATATATATATATAAATATATTTCAATCAATCAATTTGGAGAGTTACATATAAGTATAAACATATATGCCGAACATGTAATAACCTAGTAAATATTAGAGACAGTGCTTCCAATACTATGCAATAAATACAATATTATCAATTTATGAAATAAAAGTATACATGAAGTCAAAAACTAATAGTTTAACGAATACATAAAACATACAATATTGTATTATTAAAGAAATGAAGGTTACATTGTCAGAAATATATATATGTCGGAGATGAAAGGAAAGCCGAAGCCTTTCCTTGGAAATTTTGGGAACATCCTCTAGTACCTTAGCCTAGATTTTATTATAGTTGTAATTGCTTAAGATTTGTAATAAGCGAGATTGGGTTCGAGGTGACAATCGGTCGCTGAACGTAGCCACGGTCACGGGATGGATGTTTTATCTAACGGAGGTCTGGAGTGGTTGTATGTGTTTTCCGAGAAATGTGGTTGTGGCGGCATGCGGCCTCGAGAGCGGGCCGAGCCACGTGTGATGTTGCCTCGGAGGTGCCGATGCAATGGGACATACATTGTATTAGTAATCAAAACTCCAGGCAGAAACTGCCTAGCAACGGCGTTTGGAACTTTCTCGATGCTTCCAACGAGTGTGCCTAGCAACGGCGTTTGGAACCTTCTCGATGCTTCCAAACGGATATAGAAAACAAAATGCAATCGTACAGGGAGAAAAATCTCCACGAGGCTGGCATTCTTGCGACTGCCTTGGAGAGTGATACATCGAGCATTTACGACGATCGCATTTGCGTCTAAGTTAGTTTCGCTTAGTAAGGAGTTATCCCGGTGACCGTGGATTCGTTTGAACTCAAACATTGCTAATAGTATTATTTAATTTAATTATTCGTAGATCGTATTATTCATTAGGCTTAGTGTTTGTTAGACTTATTATTAGTCGTACTTATTATTTGTTAAGCTTAGTGATAGACCTGTATATACGTGTAAATAAAATCTCGGCTTTGTGAAACGATGGCTAGTCCACATGAAGAGTCGTCGCGCGCCCAAAATTCGAATCGTGATCCGACATACATATATGCGTACGTATTGGTAAGTAGTATAAATGAGATTTGTTTTATTGTTATAAATATATAAGTATATATCATCAATAGGAATAAATATCACAAATGTACCTTGTCTTGGAGTATATATATATATATATTCATGTTGTTCCATCCGTCGTTCAGAAAATGGTTGATGAGTTCGCCATCAGTTCTGTACACACATATAAAAATAGTTAATGTATATATGTGGTATCGTGAGTGAGAGGCCTGGGAGTTGGCGGGTGATCCGCGTGGAATGTCGCGAGAGCCGAGGCGTTTGTTTTTGATCGCGTAGTTTTGGAAAGAGGAGACCTACGTGATCTTGGCCACGAGCGGTTGCCAAGGGACGGGAGAAAAGGAATCAACAAACAGAGTTTGCGAGTGGCGTTGCCGAGAGAGTGTTGATTGCATTTTGTGAAAGTCGAGTCGTTATCTAATTATTTAGTTGTGCTGTTTTCTGTACGTTTGGTGTGAATAGTTCAGGTTGAACAACAATCGTCTGTTTCTGTCCGATTAACATCTGTATCATCCATTCCTTGTAAATATATTATATCACGATATTACATATATATATTATTTATTTTTTTTTATATATATAATTTTCGTTTGGATCTGTTCCTTTGTACGAATACTGTATCCCTGTATATAATATAATATATATAATATGTTATAATTATGTTAGTTGTTATTTATTATATATATTTTCCTTAACTCTCTCCCCCTTTTCCTTGTTTTTTTTTTTTTTTTTTTTTTTTTATTAGTACCTAACATTGCTATTATGATGCTGTATTGTATTGCATTGGCTGTTATTTGTATGTGCGCGCGACGAATTTTTCAACATGGTCGCTCGCGTGTCTCTTTGGTATGGCGTTGGTTTAATGTCAACAGTAACGTGTTGTTGAAATAACTAATTAATTGTTAATCACTATAATTTTATTTAGTAGTGTTTTGTAATATTGTTTTGTGTTTCATGATATTGTGTGTGTCAATACCGTGTGCTACTTTAATGTGATAGCATGGATTGTATTGTTACCGAATTTCAATAGTCATTGTTTTGATTATACGTGACTTGCATTTATGTAAGTCTCGTTTAATTTAGTTAATGTTTTGTGTATTGTGTTACCAGTTATTTCGTGTAGCATAACTTTATTCCTTCGCACCGAGGTCAGTTATGGTCTTGTCGTTAATATTTAGTTAGTCTATCTTGATTAATATATATATTTAACAAATATTTAAGAAACAATGGCGAGTGTAGTGGAATCGTTGGACGAAGAAATGGTTTTGACATTGTCGGAAAAGCTTAAAGCATGGGATGCGAACTTTCGCGATATGAGTGCAAAACTCGCCGAATTACAAAGCGGCTTATTCGAACTTAAAACAAAACAAGAACCTAAAACACCCGTATCGCCGCCGACAACGCAACAAGAGACGGTCCAGCCGAGTGGACATACCCAGCCAATTAAGCTAAAAGATGCGATCGAATCGGTGCCAGTGTTTGACGGATATCGACCATCGGTATTCCACTTTTTAAGAGCTTGTGAGCGCGCGCGAAATATGATTTCCAGATATCAAGAACCTCAATTGGTAAAATTGTTAGTAAATAAGCTCCGTGGACACGCGCTCCTCGCCATCGAAGACACAGAATTAATGAGTCTAAACGATTTCGGAAACAAATTAAAGGATCTATTCGGCCCAAAGAAATCTCTTAACGAATATAAAGGGGAATTAGGAACGATATTTCAACGACCCGGGGAAGACATATTAGATTATATGGATCGCGTTAGAAATCTTAGATTGGCAATAATGGACGGAGAAAGAGGCGACTACGGCATCATATCCCCCGATATCCAAGATACTATAGATTGGGAAACGAAAGAAGCTTTCGTTAAAGGACTTCCGAACGAGGTATATGTGCGAGTAAAAATAGCAGGGTACCATACTTTAGAAGATGCGTATCGTCAAGCCGTCAAAGCAACACACGAATTGAAACAAATAACCGATAGAACGCGACCCCAACGACCGACACCCTCGAACTATTACAGACGCGACAACGCACATCCTTCGAACACTAACAACAATATCAGGAACAACCGCCAAGATCGAAGATCGCTACCTCCATCGCAGAATTTTTTGAATTCTACAAGACAAAATATCACGTGTAACTATTGCAAAAAAACCCGGGCATCTAGTGAAAGACTGTTACAAATTTAAAGCCCGAGTAGATGCCGGATTAATCGTACCCTATGCTTCGAGACCATCGGGAAACCAAACACGTCCTTCGGGAGAATGGGGCGAGCCACGAAGGAACGATACGCCGAATCGCCCAAGAGTACAGGCGGCAACCAGGCGACCGGCGCCGACGGCAACAAACAGAACAAGGACAGCCACCCCCGCGAGATCGACTCCACCACCCATAACGAGAGACAGAGCGAACGCAATGCCGACCGTAAGATCGAACGAACAACCACTAAATATTGTGGGGGAGTCATCCCACAACCAAACGAGGTCACAGACAGAGAATCCAGAATCTCAAGGCAAAAGGAAAAGAGTGAAGCACAAGCAACCGGCGAAGGAAAATCATCAGGAGTTGAATTCAGATTCGGAAGGCGACCTCTCCGAATTATTTCAATAAAATTTAACGATTCCCCAACGAACCCAACTGCACGAATAGTTTCCCCAGATCTAAAGACTAAGACGAGTTTATTATTAGACTCTGGATCGGAAATCAACATTATCAAGAAACCTGCTTTACTCGATTCAGCCATCATCGACGAAAAGGAATCAATCGAAGTGCGAGGAATTACGGCAACGAGCCTGGTCTCCCTAGGGCAGACGGTAATACAGGTTGCGGGCCATCCGGTTGGTTTTCATCATAGTCGATGATTCATTGCTAATCGATCAAGACGGAATCCTAGGATCCGAATTTTTTGCAGGTTGTAAGGCTCGTTTAGATTATGAGGGAAAACATATCAGATGGGGAAATATTTATATTCCCTTCGATAGTAAAGAAAAAATAATTATACCGAAGCGAAGTTCAATAACGTGTTCAGTTAATATCGCTAATCCAGAGATAAAAGAGGGATTTATTCCAAGAATCGAGCCGAACAAGGGAATCTATTTTGGTAATGCAGTTGTGAGGAATCATAAAGGAAAAGGTTACATAAGAGTAATAAATACTACTTCGAGAGATTACGTATTTACAACACCAACGATGGTAATTAAAGAATTTGATAATCCCCCCCGCCCCCCACCCCGCTTCCTAGGACAGCGTGCAATACAGTTCTAAGATCGGAGGAAAGTAGATACGATAAAATAAATGAGTTACTACGACTCGAACATTTGAACGAAGAAGAAAAGGAAAATGCTAAAAAATTGATTCGTAATAATCAAGATAGGTTTCATATTCCAGGAGATACATTGGAAGCAACCGAAGTTCTGGAACATAGGATAATTACAACGGATAATATACCCATCAATACTAAACAGTATCGATATCCACCAATACATCGAGAAGAAATAAATCGACAGGTCCAAGAACTACTAGATACGGGCGTAGTGGAACCATCAATATCTCCATATAACTCCCCGTTATGGATTGTGCTCAAAAACCCGATTCGCAAGGAAATAAGCGCTGGAGATTAGTCATCGATTATAGAAAATTGAACGATATTACAGAAATATTGGATCAATTAGGAAGTGCAAAATATTTTTCCACGTTTGACTTGGCATCGGGCTTTCACCAGATCCGTATGTCACAGGAAGATGCCCACAAAACTGCATTTTCGACACCATACGGGCATTTTCAATTCAAAAGAATGCCCTTTGGATTAAAAGATGCCCCAGCAACATTTCAACGTTTGATGAATTCAATATTATCTGGTCTGCAAGGAATAGAACTATTCGTCTATCTGGATGACATAGTGATTTATTCCACGTCTCTCCAAGAACGCGAAATTAAATTTAATAAATTAATGGAAAGACTGAGGAAAGCTAAATTACGATTACAACCTGATAAGTGCGAATTTTTACGACACGAGGTGAATTATTTAGGACATATAATTAGTGAGGATGGCGTGAAACCCGACCCAAAGAAAGTCGAAGCCGTATCAAAATTTCCACGACCAAAGAGGGCGAAAAATATCAAACGATTTCTGGGACTAGCAGGATATTACAGAAGATTTATACCCGATTTCCCCAAGGTCGCGAAACCATTGACACAACTATTAAAGAAAGACACTCCCTTTAAATGGACAGAAAATCAAGAAAACGCATTCAATAATTTAAAGACAGCGTTAGTGACGAAACCCATCCTGCAATATCCAGACTTTTCTAAACCCTTTAACCTTACTACAGACGCATCAGGATATGCAATAAGCGGTGTACTGAGTCAAGGGCCAATCGGAAAGGATTTGCCGATTGCGTATGCCTCAAGGCTATTAAATCCCGCCGAACGAAACTACTCTACCATAGAAAAGGAGTGTCTGGCAATTGTTTACAGCGCAATGCACTTCCGACCGTATCTTTACGGAAGAAAGTTTACCATCGTAACCGATCATAAACCTTTAGCGTGGATGCATTCTATCAAAGATCCTACTTCAAGAATTTGGAAATGGAAATTAAAGTTATCGGACTTCGAATTTGATATTGTATACAAAGAAGGCAGGGCGAACGCAAACGCAGACGCATTATCTAGGAACCCTCCGGAAGTTTGTTTACCAATCAGAAAGAGAGAGGAAGTCTCACCGATTCGCTATCCTGTCTCAAAAAGATTCGAAATAGATACGTCAACCGAAGACTCTCCCATATTCGAAGCTAAACCACACGTCTTGCCTCAATCCAGTGATTCTAAAAATCAAGGAAAGGGTTTTACCCGAAAACATTTTACAATAGAAGAAACCCCCATAAAATATTTAGACCAAGCATTAGCAGAAATCGATGTAAGTACAGATAGAGAAATAACCAATCGAGAAAAAGAAGGCACGGATACAACAAGCGAAAAAGAGACCTCCATTGTAATTCCAGAACTAATTCAACAACGAGAAAAGGACACGAGACCTACGATAATTGCGGAACTAAGAATTTCAGAAACCCGAGACTCAATTGCGAGAGTAAATGACCATAAAGTAGTATTTATAGATATACGTGGCAATCCGATAGATAAAGGAGCCTTAGAAATGAAGGAAACGGGAAAATTACCTCGTTATGAAGATTTAATGTTAGAAAAAGCAAGATTGAATTACGATTCTGGAAAATACATTGTATTCCTACCGATAAAGGAAAATAGAAATATTCCAATAACACCAGAAAATTTATTAAACTCGCTAAGATCTCTATTAGACGCAGTAAATGAGAAACAATACCCTGGCGATATACAATCAGAAAATTAAAGGAAATATTTATGGAAAAAACCTTAACCATCACCATTTGCACTGGGGAAGTAATTACCCCATTTGTGGAAGCGCGGAACAACATAATACGAGAAAAACATGAATCAAGCGTAGCAGGACACAAAGGAATAACAAAAACTTATCAAAGAATACGACAACATTACTATTGGGAAAATATGAAAAAGGAAATTCAAGATTACGTAAGAACATGTAAGGAATGTCAATTGAAGAAACTCACAAGAATAAAAGCAAAGCAACCAATGGTACTTACAGACACACCAGGTAAAGCGTTCGATAAGGTTAGTATGGATATTATAGGTCCATTACCAAAAACCCAAAAGGGAAACGAATATATATTAACTATCCAAGACTTATTAACAAAATACTCAATTGGGATTCCACTAGGAGGAATCTCTTCAGCCTCTCGGCCTATCTTAGCGGACGTTTTTGTAAAGCGATTTATTTGTCGTTTCGGGTCACCGAGAGCTATTCTCACTGATCAAGGAACGAACTTTACATCCTCACTAATGAAGAAAGTAGCAAAGAGATTCCGCATCAAACAATATACCACGACGGCATATCATCCACAAAGTAACGGTTCAATCGAAAGATCTCACCACGTGCTGATAGAATATCTCAAATTATACATTGAAAATTCCAAAAATTGGGACGAATGGGTAGAATTAGCTATGTTTTCCTATAATACCTCTGTACACGAAGGAACGAAATTCTCCCCGCACGAATTAGTTTTTGGACATCTAGCCAGAGAACCTATTGGTGAAGTAATAATCGAAGAGAACATGGAACCAACTTACGCAGAATATCTCGAAGATCTGTTCGATAAAATTAACACCGTACAACGAATGGCGAGAGAAAATTTGATAAAATCCAAACTAAGATCAAAAGAATATTACGACCGACGAATCAACCCCCAAGATTTTAAAATAGGAGATTCGATATATTTACTAAAAGAACCCAGTAAAGGAAAATTCTCCGATCAATATACTGGACCATACAAAGTGCTAGAAATCTTGCAGAACCAAAACGTCAAGATCGAAGTAAAAGGGATTCCGCGAACGGTGCATTTAAACAAGTTAAAACTAGCGCATAATCGAAATAAGCAATGAATAAAGCGATTTCAGTGGGCAACGTAGTGCGGTAGTATATGTTATAGTGCTGTTCGTCGAATAATACAGATATCGAACACCTAAAAGGAAAAAGGAAAATTATTATACGTGTTTCAATTATTGCTTAAATATAAAACGTGTTAACTTAATGAACAATTAACTAGTGAAAGTGAAAGTTACCTTGTGAACAAGTGATCAACATACAAGAAAGTGTACGTGCAAGTATAGGTTATGGATCGTTGTTCGTGGAACACAATGTATGACAGCTACCTAAAATAAGTGAATAAATTAGTTTCAATTGTCTCAGTGCAAAATACAAGGTTACTAAATGTTATAACTATATTATGGATAAATCAAAAGGAGGTGTAACACTGTCCGTCGAATAATACAGATAGCGAAAACCTAAAAAGAAAAAGGGAAAATTATTATGTGTACTCCAATTATTGTTTGAATATACAACGTGTCGATTCAATAAATAATTAAAAGAGGGGAAGTGAAAGTTACCTTGTAAACAAGTAATCATCAAACAAGAAGGTCTACATGCAAAATATGATATGGCTCCCTGCTTGCGGGACACCATGTACCAGCTGAAAATAAACGAACGAATTGACTTCAATTGCCTTAATGCAAAGAGCAGCATCGCTAAATGTTATAACGGTGCCTTGGAGGCGTGGCAGTGTTCGTCGAATGACACAGATAGCGGAAACTTGGAAAAAGAAAAGAAGTTTATTACGAGTGTTCCAATTACTGTTTGAATGTAAAACGTGTTAGTTCAACGAACAACGAAAACAGTGAAAGTGCAACTTACCTCGTGAACAATCAATCACCATACAAGGAAGTGTACATGCATGGATTTCGCAGATTAACAAGAAGAAATAAAATAGCTGATAAATATAGAAAGTGGTTAGAAAATAATTAAGATAGATTAATTGAGAGTTAGTAATAAATATAACCGGAGTAAAAGGATATTTTATTGTGTATTAATCTACGTAGTATTGTTATATTATTATATCTAACATGTAGAAGTGGATTTTGTACGCATATATGTATATAGTTACAATCCAAGTAGTATTCATAATATTTATTTTCACTGATAACAAGTACGTAAAACCTAAAATAAAACAAAGGTTTTAACAATAAAAAAAAAACAAAAAAATAGGGGGAAGAAGAAAAAAAAGAAGAAAAAAAAGGAAAGAAAAAAAATATAATATATATAAATATAAAATTTTCTTTTTCTATAAAAGGTTATTCCTATTTCTGATAAACTCGAGAAACGAAAACATTATACCATGATACACTGACACAAAGATACACCACACAGGAGAAACTAATAGAGAACGCTTTAAGCTTGGCAAACTTACCGCCCGACGAATTTCCATACACCATAACCAAAACCCAGGACACATGGCTTTGATTGTTATTTAATAAGGTTTTGGGTTTATAAAATAACGATTCACTTAGATTCGTTTTCTCCAATATATTTCAGTCTTATAACACGTCTTATCACACAGGAATCTCCAAGTCAATAGAACAACGTGGTCGACTTCTAAGACAAAAGAGCGTCGTTAGAAGTCGTACCAACTTAGCTTGTAGTAAGCAGCGATCATACCAACTTAACATTTCTCAACACTCCCCTTTGATCGCTAGTTTCTACAAGCCCCATAGCTTTGGTAAATTGCTGGGTCTTAATCCTATTTAGGCCTTTGGTGAGAATGTCAGCCACATTCTCAGGACTAGGTACATAAGTATAATCTAGTATCCCCCTCGATACGCAGTTCTTAACGTAAAAGTAGCGCACTTGGACGTGCTTAGAACTCTCAGCAACTATTTCGTCCTTTGACCATGAAATAGCTCCGATATTATCGCAGAATATCTTGCAGGGGCGATGGCAATATGACAGTTGACCCAATTCCTTTAACAGTAAAGAAATCCACACTGTTTCCCTTGCTGCTTCCTGCATTGCCACAAATTCCGCTTCGCACGTCGATTGAGCTATAATCGGTTGTTTTTTGGATAGCCAGGATATCGCACCACCAGCGAGTATGAACACATACCCGCTCCTGGATTTCCTGTCTACCGTACAACCCGCAAAATCCGAGTCGCAAAACACCTTCAGAGGTTGCCCGGTCCTTTGGTATACTAACTTCAAGTCTTTGGTCTTTAGTAAATATCTGAATACCCGCTTCGCTGCTTTCCAATCGGATACAGTCGGATTCGCGCATCTTTGGCTTAGTTTCCCTATTGCACACGCAACATCAGGACGACTTACAGTAGCTACATACATTATGTGCCCCACAGCTTGTTCATATAATTTAATAAATGTTCGAGAGGCTCATCACGTTCAATATCAAAACCAGCCTCGCATTCTCTAGCTAGCGGTGTCGACACTCCCACCACCCCAACCTCACGAGTAATGTCAAACAGATCCAGCATTTGACCTATCTGTACAGATTGATCGAATACTACAGTGGTGCTGTTTGGCTTACTCAGGTGGATGGACAGAAATTGAGTGTCTACGCCTAGCATTCTAACATCTAATTTGTCCTTAATCCTAGTTTTGAATATCTCAATCCACTCATTCGTCCCAAACACGAGGATGTCGTCCACATACACAGCTACAATAAATTTTTTAGACGCATATATATATATATATAAATATATTTCAATCAATCAATTTGGAGAGTTACATATAAGTATAAACATATATGCCGAACATGTAATAACCTAGTAAATATTAGAGACAGTGCTTCCAATACTATGCAATAAATACAATATTATCAATTTATGAAATAAAAGTATACATGAAGTCAAAAACTAATAGTTTAACGAATACATAAAACATACAATATTGTATTATTAAAGAAATGAAGGTTACATTGTCAGAAATATATATATGTCGGAGATGAAAGGAAAGCCGAAGCCTTTCCTTGGAAATTTTGGGAACATCCTCTAGTACCTTAGCCTAGATTTTATTATAGTTGTAATTGCTTAAGATTTGTAATAAGCGAGATTGGGTTCGAGGTGACAATCGGTCGCTGAACGTAGCCACGGTCACGGGATGGATGTTTTATCTAACGGAGGTCTGGAGTGGTTGTATGTGTTTTCCGAGAAATGTGGTTGTGGCGGCATGCGGCCTCGAGAGCGGGCCGAGCCACGTGTGATGTTGCCTCGGAGGTGCCGATGCAATGGGACATACATTGTATTAGTAATCAAAACTCCAGGCAGAAACTGCCTAGCAACGGCGTTTGGAACTTTCTCGATGCTTCCAACGAGTGTGCCTAGCAACGGCGTTTGGAACCTTCTCGATGCTTCCAAACGGATATAGAAAACAAAATGCAATCGTACAGGGAGAAAAATCTCCACGAGGCTGGCATTCTTGCGACTGCCTTGGAGAGTGATACATCGAGCATTTACGACGATCGCATTTGCGTCTAAGTTAGTTTCGCTTAGTAAGGAGTTATCCCGGTGACCGTGGATTCGTTTGAACTCAAACATTGCTAATAGTATTATTTAATTTAATTATTCGTAGATCGTATTATTCATTAGGCTTAGTGTTTGTTAGACTTATTATTAGTCGTACTTATTATTTGTTAAGCTTAGTGATAGACCTGTATATACGTGTAAATAAAATCTCGGCTTTGTGAAACGATGGCTAGTCCACATGAAGAGTCGTCGCGCGCCCAAAATTCGAATCGTGATCCGACATACATATATGCGTACGTATTGGTAAGTAGTATAAATGAGATTTGTTTTATTGTTATAAATATATAAGTATATATCATCAATAGGAATAAATATCACAAATGTACCTTGTCTTGGAGTATATATATATATATATTCATGTTGTTCCATCCGTCGTTCAGAAAATGGTTGATGAGTTCGCCATCAGTTCTGTACACACATATAAAAATAGTTAATGTATATATGTGGTATCGTGAGTGAGAGGCCTGGGAGTTGGCGGGTGATCCGCGTGGAATGTCGCGAGAGCCGAGGCGTTTGTTTTTGATCGCGTAGTTTTGGAAAGAGGAGACCTACGTGATCTTGGCCACGAGCGGTTGCCAAGGGACGGGAGAAAAGGAATCAACAAACAGAGTTTGCGAGTGGCGTTGCCGAGAGAGTGTTGATTGCATTTTGTGAAAGTCGAGTCGTTATCTAATTATTTAGTTGTGCTGTTTTCTGTACGTTTGGTGTGAATAGTTCAGGTTGAACAACAATCGTCTGTTTCTGTCCGATTAACATCTGTATCATCCATTCCTTGTAAATATATTATATCACGATATTACATATATATATTATTTATTTTTTTTTATATATATAATTTTCGTTTGGATCTGTTCCTTTGTACGAATACTGTATCCCTGTATATAATATAATATATATAATATGTTATAATTATGTTAGTTGTTATTTATTATATATATTTTCCTTAACTCTCTCCCCCTTTTCCTTGTTTTTTTTTTTTTTTTTTTTTTATTAGTACCTAACATTGCTATTATGATGCTGTATTGTATTGCATTGGCTGTTATTTGTATGTGCGCGCGACGAATTTTTCAACATGGTCGCTCGCGTGTCTCTTTGGTATGGCGTTGGTTTAATGTCAACAGTAACGTGTTGTTGAAATAACTAATTAATTGTTAATCACTATAATTTTATTTAGTAGTGTTTTGTAATATTGTTTTGTGTTTCATGATATTGTGTGTGTCAATACCGTGTGCTACTTTAATGTGATAGCATGGATTGTATTGTTACCGAATTTCAATAGTCATTGTTTTGATTATACGTGACTTGCATTTATGTAAGTCTCGTTTAATTTAGTTAATGTTTTGTGTATTGTGTTACCAGTTATTTCGTGTAGCATAACTTTATTCCTTCGCACCGAGGTCAGTTATGGTCTTGTCGTTAATATTTAGTTAGTCTATCTTGATTAATATATATATTTAACAAATATTTAAGAAACAATGGCGAGTGTAGTGGAATCGTTGGACGAAGAAATGGTTTTGACATTGTCGGAAAAGCTTAAAGCATGGGATGCGAACTTTCGCGATATGAGTGCAAAACTCGCCGAATTACAAAGCGGCTTATTCGAACTTAAAACAAAACAAGAACCTAAAACACCCGTATCGCCGCCGACAACGCAACAAGAGACGGTCCAGCCGAGTGGACATACCCAGCCAATTAAGCTAAAAGATGCGATCGAATCGGTGCCAGTGTTTGACGGATATCGACCATCGGTATTCCACTTTTTAAGAGCTTGTGAGCGCGCGCGAAATATGATTTCCAGATATCAAGAACCTCAATTGGTAAAATTGTTAGTAAATAAGCTCCGTGGACACGCGCTCCTCGCCATCGAAGACACAGAATTAATGAGTCTAAACGATTTCGGAAACAAATTAAAGGATCTATTCGGCCCAAAGAAATCTCTTAACGAATATAAAGGGGAATTAGGAACGATATTTCAACGACCCGGGGAAGACATATTAGATTATATGGATCGCGTTAGAAATCTTAGATTGGCAATAATGGACGGAGAAAGAGGCGACTACGGCATCATATCCCCCGATATCCAAGATACTATAGATTGGGAAACGAAAGAAGCTTTCGTTAAAGGACTTCCGAACGAGGTATATGTGCGAGTAAAAATAGCAGGGTACCATACTTTAGAAGATGCGTATCGTCAAGCCGTCAAAGCAACACACGAATTGAAACAAATAACCGATAGAACGCGACCCCAACGACCGACACCCTCGAACTATTACAGACGCGACAACGCACATCCTTCGAACACTAACAACAATATCAGGAACAACCGCCAAGATCGAAGATCGCTACCTCCATCGCAGAATTTTTTGAATTCTACAAGACAAAATATCACGTGTAACTATTGCAAAAAACCCGGGCATCTAGTGAAAGACTGTTACAAATTTAAAGCCCGAGTAGATGCCGGATTAATCGTACCCTATGCTTCGAGACCATCGGGAAACCAAACACGTCCTTCGGGAGAATGGGGCGAGCCACGAAGGAACGATACGCCGAATCGCCCAAGAGTACAGGCGGCAACCAGGCGACCGGCGCCGACGGCAACAAACAGAACAAGGACAGCCACCCCCGCGAGATCGACTCCACCACCCATAACGAGAGACAGAGCGAACGCAATGCCGACCATAAGATCGAACGAACAACCACTAAATATTGTGGGGGAGTCATCCCACAACCAAACGAGGTCACAGACAGAGAATCCAGAATCTCAAGGCAAAAGGAAAAGAGTGAAGCACAAGCAACCGGCGAAGGAAAATCATCAGGAGTTGAATTCAGATTCGGAAGGCGACCTCTCCGAATTATTTCAATAAAATTTAACGATTCCCCAACGAACCCAACTGCACGAATAGTTTCCCCAGATCTAAAGACTAAGACGAGTTTATTATTAGACTCTGGATCGGAAATCAACATTATCAAGAAACCTGCTTTACTCGATTCAGCCATCATCGACGAAAAGGAATCAATCGAAGTGCGAGGAATTACGGCAACGAGCCTGGTCTCCCTAGGGCAGACGGTAATACAGGTTGCGGGCCATCCGGTTGGTTTTCATCACAGTCGATGATTCATTGCTAATCGATCAAGACGGAATCCTAGGATCCGAATTTTTTGCAGGTTGTAAGGCTCGTTTAGATTATGAGGGAAAACATATCAGATGGGGAAATATTTATATTCCCTTCGATAGTAAAGAAAAAATAATTATACCGAAGCGAAGTTCAATAACGTGTTCAGTTAATATCGCTAATCCAGAGATAAAAGAGGGATTTATTCCAAGAATCGAGCCGAACAAGGGAATCTATTTTGGTAATGCAGTTGTGAGGAATCATAAAGGAAAAGGTTACATAAGAGTAATAAATACTACTTCGAGAGATTACGTATTTACAACACCAACGATGGTAATTAAAGAATTTGAAAATCCCCCCCGCCCCCCACCCCGCTTCCTAGGACAGCGTGCAATACAGTTCTAAGATCGGAGGAAAGTAGATACGATAAAATAAATGAGTTACTACGACTCGAACATTTGAACGAAGAAGAAAAGGAAAATGCTAAAAAATTGATTCGTAATAATCAAGATAGGTTTCATATTCCAGGAGATACATTGGAAGCAACCGAAGTTCTGGAACATAGGATAATTACAACGGATAATATACCCATCAATACTAAACAGTATCGATATCCACCAATACATCGAGAAGAAATAAATCGACAGGTCCAAGAACTACTAGATACGGACGTAGTGGAACCATCAATATCTCCATATAACTCCCCGTTATGGATTGTGCTCAAAAACCCGATTCGCAAGGAAATAAGCGCTGGAGATTAGTCATCGATTATAGAAAATTGAACGATAAAACGATTGGCGATGCCTTCCCACTACCCAACATTACAGAAATATTGGATCAATTAGGAAGTGCAAAATATTTTTCCACGTTTGACTTGGCATCGGGCTTTCACCAGATCCGTATGTCACAGGAAGATGCCCACAAAACTGCATTTTCGACACCATACGGGCATTTTCAATTCAAAAGAATGCCCTTTGGATTAAAAGATGCCCCAGCAACATTTCAACGTTTGATGAATTCAATATTATCTGGTCTGCAAGGAATAGAACTATTCGTCTATCTGGATGACATAGTGATTTATTCCACGTCTCTCCAAGAACGCGAAATTAAATTTAATAAATTAATGGAAAGACTGAGGAAAGCTAAATTACGATTACAACCTGATAAGTGCGAATTTTTACGACACGAGGTGAATTATTTAGGACATATAATTAGTGAGGATGGCGTGAAACCCGACCCAAAGAAAGTCGAAGCCGTATCAAAATTTCCACGACCAAAGAGGGCGAAAAATATCAAACGATTTCTGGGACTAGCAGGATATTACAGAAGATTTATACCCGATTTCCCCAAGGTCGCGAAACCATTGATACAACTATTAAAGAAAGATACTCCCTTTAAATGGACAGAAAATCAAGAAAACGCATTCAATAATTTAAAGACAGCGTTAGTGACGAAACCCATCCTGCAATATCCAGACTTTTCTAAACCCTTTAACCTTACTACAGACGCATCAGGATATGCAATAAGCGGTGTACTGAGTCAAGGGCCAATCGGAAAGGATTTGCCGATTGCGTATGCCTCAAGGCTATTAAATCCCGCCGAACGAAACTACTCTACCATAGAAAAGGAGTGTCTGGCAATTGTTTACAGCGCAATGCACTTCCGACCGTATCTTTACGGAAGAAAGTTTACCATCGTAACCGATCATAAACCTTTAGCGTGGATGCATTCTATCAAAGATCCTACTTCAAGAATTTGGAAATGGAAATTAAAGTTATCGGACTTCGAATTTGATATTGTATACAAAGAAGGCAGGGCGAACGCAAACGCAGACGCATTATCTAGGAACCCTCCGGAAGTTTGTTTACCAATCAGAAAGAGAGAGGAAGTCTCACCGATTCGCTATCCTGTCTCAAAAAGATTCGAAATAGATACGTCAACCGAAGATTCTCCCATATTCGAAGCTAAACCACACGTCTTGCCTCAATCCAGTGATTCTAAAAATCAAGGAAAGGGTTTTACCCGAAAACATTTTACAATAGAAGAAACCCCCATAAAATATTTAGACCAAGCATTAGCAGAAATCGATGTAAGTACAGATAGAGCAATAACCAATCGAGAAAAAGAAGGCACGGATACAACAAGCGAAAAAGAGACCTCCACTGTAATTCCAGAACTAATTCAACAACGAGAAAAGGACACGAGACCTACGATAATTGCGGAACTAAGAATTTCAGAAACCCGAGACTCAATTGCGAGAGTAAATGACCATAAAGTAGTATTTATAGATATACATGGCAATCCGATAGATAAAGGAGCCTTAGAAATGAAGGAAACGGGAAAGTTACCTCGTTATGAAGATTTAATGTTAGAAAAAGCAAGATTGAATTACGATTCTGGAAAATACATTGTATTCCTACCGATAAAGGAAAATAGAAATATTCCAATAACACCAGAAAATTTATTAAACTCGTTAAGATCTCTATTAGACGCAGTAAATGAGAAACAATACCCTGGCGATATACAATCAGAAAATTAAAGGAAATATTTATGGAAAAAACCTTAACCATCACCATTTGCACTGGGGAAGTAATTACCCCATCTGTGGAAGCGCGGAACAACATAATACGAGAAAAACATGAATCAAGCGTAGCAGGACACAAAGGAATAACAAAAACTTATCAAAGAATACGACAACATTACTATTGGGAAAATATGAAAAAGGAAATTCAAGATTACGTAAGAACATGTAAGGAATGTCAATTGAAGAAACTCACAAGAATAAAAGCAAAGCAACCAATGGTACTTACAGACACACCAGGTAAAGCGTTCGATAAGGTTAGTATGGATATTATAGGTCCATTACCAAAAACCCAAAAGGGAAACGAATATATATTAACTATCCAAGACTTATTAACAAAATACTCAATTGGGATTCCACTAGGAGGAATCTCTTCAGCCTCTCGGCCTATCTTAGCGGACGTTTTTGTAAAGCGATTTATTTGTCGTTTCGGGTCACCGAGAGCTATTCTCACTGATCAAGGAACGAACTTTACATCCTCACTAATGAAGAAAGTAGCAAAGAGATTCCGCATCAAACAATATACCACGACGGCATATCATCCACAAAGTAACGGTTCAATCGAAAGATCTCACCACGTGCTGATAGAATATCTCAAATTATACATTGAAAATTCCAAAAATTGGGACGAATGGGTAGAATTAGCTATGTTTTCCTATAATACCTCTGTACACGAAGGAACGAAATTCTCCCCGCACGAATTAGTTTTTGGACATCTAGCCAGAGAACCTATTGGTGAAGTAATAATCGAAGAGAACATGGAACCAACTTACGCAGAATATCTCGAAGATCTGTTCGATAAAATTAACACCGTACAACGAATGGCGAGAGAAAATTTGATAAAATCCAAACTAAGATCAAAAGAATATTACGACCGACGAATCAACCCCCAAGATTTTAAAATAGGAGATTCGATATATTTACTAAAAGAACCCAGTAAAGGAAAATTCTCCGATCAATATACTGGACCATACAAAGTGCTAGAAATCTTGCAGAACCAAAACGTCAAGATCGAAGTAAAAGGGATTCCGCGAACGGTGCATTTAAACAAGTTAAAACTAGCGCATAATCGAAATAAGCAATGAATAAAGCGATTTCAGTGGGCAACGTAGTGCGGTAGTATATGTTATAGTGCTGTTCGTCGAATAATACAGATATCGAACACCTAAAAGGAAAAAGGAAAATTATTATACGTGTTTCAATTATTGCTTAAATATAAAACGTGTTAACTTAATGAACAATTAACTAGTGAAAGTGAAAGTTACCTTGTGAACAAGTGATCAACATACAAGAAAGTGTACGTGCAAGTATAGGTTATGGATCGTTGTTCGTGGAACACAATGTATGACAGCTACCTAAAATAAGTGAATAAATTAGTTTCAATTGTCTCAGTGCAAAATACAAGGTTACTAAATGTTATAACTATATTATGGATAAATCAAAAGGAGGTGTAACACTGTCCGTCGAATAATACAGATAGCGAAAACCTAAAAAGAAAAAGGGAAAATTATTATGTGTACTCCAATTATTGTTTGAATATACAACGTGTCGATTCAATAAATAATTAAAAGAGGGGAAGTGAAAGTTACCTTGTAAACAAGTAATCATCAAACAAGAAGGTCTACATGCAAAATATGATATGGCTCCCTGCTTGCGGGACACCATGTACCAGCTGAAAATAAACGAACGAATTGACTTCAATTGCCTTAATGCAAAGAGCAGCATCGCTAAATGTTATAACGGTGCCTTGGAGGCGTGGCAGTGTTCGTCGAATGACACAGATAGCGGAAACTTGGAAAAAGAAAAGAAGTTTATTACGAGTGTTCCAATTACTGTTTGAATGTAAAACGTGTTAGTTCAACGAACAACGAAAACAGTGAAAGTGCAACTTACCTCGTGAACAATCAATCACCATACAAGGAAGTGTACATGCATGGATTTCGCAGATTAACAAGAAGAAATAAAATAGCTGATAAATATAGAAAGTGGTTAGAAAATAATTAAGATAGATTAATTGAGAGTTAGTAATAAATATAACCGGAGTAAAAGGATATTTTATTGTGTATTAATCTACGTAGTATTGTTATATTATTATATCTAACATGTAGAAGTGGATTTTGTACGCATATATGTATATAGTTACAATCCAAGTAGTATTCATAATATTTATTTTCACTGATAACAAGTACGTAAAACCTAAAATAAAACAAAGGTTTTAACAATAAAAAAAAAAACTAAAAAAAAGGGGGAAGAAGAAAAAAAAAGAAGAAAAAAAAAGGAAAGAAAAAAATATAATATATATAAATATAAAATTTTCTTTTTCTATAAAAGGTTATTCCTATTTCTGATAAACTCGAGAAACGAAAACATTATACCATGATACACTGACACAAAGATACACCACACAGAAGAAACTAATAGAGAACGCTTTAAGCTTGGCAAACTTACCGCCCGACGAATTTCCATACACCATAACCAAAACCCAGGACACATGGCTTTGATTGTTATTTAATAAGGTTTTGGGTTTATAAAATAACGATTCACTTAGATTCGTTTTCTCCAATATATTTCAGTCTTATAACACGTCTTACCACACAGGAATCTCCAAGTCAATAGAACAACGTGGTCGACTTCTAAGACAAAAGAGCGTCGTTAGAAGTCGTACCAACTTAGCTTGTAGTAAGCAGCGATCATACCAACTTAACATTTCTCAACACTCCCCTTTGATCGCTAGTTTCAACAAGCCCCATAGCTTTGGTAAATTGCTGGGTCTTAATCCTATTTAGGTCTTTGGTGAGAATGTCAGCCACATTCTCAGGACTAGGTACATAAGTATAATCTAGTATCCCCCTCGATACGCAGTTCTTAACGTAAAAGTAGCGCACTTGGACGTGCTTAGAACTCTCAGCAACTATTTCGTCCTTTGACCATGAAATAGCTCCGATATTATCGCAGAATATCTTGCAGGGGCGATGGCAATATGACAGTTGACCCAACTCCTTTAACAGTAAAGAAATCCACACTGTTTCCCTTGCTGCTTCCTGCATTGCCACAAATTCCGCTTCGCACGTCGATTGAGCTATAATCGGTTGTTTTTTGGATAGCCAGGATATCGCACCACCAGCGAGTATGAACACATACCCGCTCCTGGATTTCCTGTCTACCGTACAACCCGCAAAATCCGAGTCGCAAAACACCTTCAGAGGTTGCCCGGTCCTTTGGTATACTAACTTCAAGTCTTTGGTCTTTAGTAAATATCTGAATACCCGCTTCGCTGCTTTCCAATCGGATACAGTCGGATTCGCGCATCTTTGGCTTAGTTTCCCTATTGCACACGCAACATCAGGACGACTTACAGTAGCTACATACATTATGTGCCCCACAGCTTGTTCATATAATTTACTGTCGAGAGGCTCATCACGTTCAATATCAAAACCAGCCTCGCATTCTCTAGCTAGCGGTGTCGACACTCCCACCACCCCAACCTCACGAGTAATGTCAAACAGATCCAGCATTTGACCTATCTGTACAGATTGATCGAATACTACAGTGGTGCTGTTTGGCTTACTCAGGTGGATGGACAGAAATTGAGTGTCTACGCCTAGCATTCTAACATCTAATTTGTCCTTAATCCTAGTTTTGAATATCTCAATCCACTCATTCGTCCCAAACACGAGGATGTCGTCCACATACACAGCTACAATAAATTTTTTAGACGCATATATATATATATAAATATATTTCAATCAATCAATTTGGAGAGTTACATATAAGTATAAACATATATGCCGAACATGTAATAACCTAGTAAATATTAGAGACAGTGCTTCCAATACTATGCAATAAATACAATATTATCAATTTATGAAATAAAAGTATACATGAAGTCAAAAACTAATAGTTTAACGAATACATAAAACATACAATATTGTATTATTAAAGAAATGAAGGTTACATTGTCAGAAATATATATATGTCGGAGATGAAAGGAAAGCCGAAGCCTTTCCTTGGAAATTTTGGGAACATCCTCTAGTACCTTAGCCTAGATTTTATTATAGTTGTAATTGCTTAAGATTTGTAATAAGCGAGATTGGGTTCGAGGTGACAATCGGTCGCTGAACGTAGCCACGGTCACGGGATGGATGTTTTATCTAACGGAGGTCTGGAGTGGTTGTATGTGTTTTCCGAGAAATGTGGTTGTGGCGGCATGCGGCCTCGAGAGCGGGCCGAGCCACGTGTGATGTTGCCTCGGAGGTGCCGATGCAATGGGACATACATTGTATTAGTAATCAAAACTCCAGGCAGAAACTGCCTAGCAACGGCGTTTGGAACTTTCTCGATGCTTCCAACGAGTGTGCCTAGCAACGGCGTTTGGAACCTTCTCGATGCTTCCAAACGGATATAGAAAACAAAATGCAATCGTACAGGGAGAAAAATCTCCACGAGGCTGGCATTCTTGCGACTGCCTTGGAGAGTGATACATCGAGCATTTACGACGATCGCATTTGCGTCTAAGTTAGTTTCGCTTAGTAAGGAGTTATCCCGGTGACCGTGGATTCGTTTGAACTCAAACATTGCTAATAGTATTATTTAATTTAATTATTCGTAGATCGTATTATTCATTAGGCTTAGTGTTTGTTAGACTTATTATTAGTCGTACTTATTATTTGTTAAGCTTAGTGATAGACCTGTATATACGTGTAAATAAAATCTCGGCTTTGTGAAACGATGGCTAGTCCACATGAAGAGTCGTCGCGCGCCCAAAATTCGAATCGTGATCCGACATACATATATGCGTACGTATTGGTAAGTAGTATAAATGAGATTTGTTTTATTGTTATAAATATATAAGTATATATCATCAATAGGAATAAATATCACAAATGTACCTTGTCTTGGAGTATATATATATATATATTCATGTTGTTCCATCCGTCGTTCAGAAAATGGTTGATGAGTTCGCCATCAGTTCTGTACACACATATAAAAATAGTTAATGTATATATGTGGTATCGTGAGTGAGAGGCCTGGGAGTTGGCGGGTGATCCGCGTGGAATGTCGCGAGAGCCGAGGCGTTTGTTTTTGATCGCGTAGTTTTGGAAAGAGGAGACCTACGTGATCTTGGCCACGAGCGGTTGCCAAGGGACGGGAGAAAAGGAATCAACAAACAGAGTTTGCGAGTGGCGTTGCCGAGAGAGTGTTGATTGCATTTTGTGAAAGTCGAGTCGTTATCTAATTATTTAGTTGTGCTGTTTTCTGTACGTTTGGTGTGAATAGTTCAGGTTGAACAACAATCGTCTGTTTCTGTCCGATTAACATCTGTATCATCCATTCCTTGTAAATATATTATATCACGATATTACATATATATATTATTTATTTTTTTTTATATATATAATTTTCGTTTGGATCTGTTCCTTTGTACGAATACTGTATCCCTGTATATAATATAATATATATAATATGTTATAATTATGTTAGTTGTTATTTATTATATATATTTTCCTTAACTCTCTCCCCCTTTTCCTTGTTTTTCTTTTTTTTTTTTTTTTATTAGTACCTAACATTGCTATTATGATGCTGTATTGTATTGCATTGGCTGTTATTTGTATGTGCGCGCGACGAATTTTTCAACATGGTCGCTCGCGTGTCTCTTTGGTATGGCGTTGGTTTAATGTCAACAGTAACGTGTTGTTGAAATAACTAATTAATTGTTAATCACTATAATTTTATTTAGTAGTGTTTTGTAATATTGTTTTGTGTTTCATGATATTGTGTGTGTCAATACCGTGTGCTACTTTAATGTGATAGCATGGATTGTATTGTTACCGAATTTCAATAGTCATTGTTTTGATTATACGTGACTTGCATTTATGTAAGTCTCGTTTAATTTAGTTAATGTTTTGTGTATTGTGTTACCAGTTATTTCGTGTAGCATAACTTTATTCCTTCGCACCGAGGTCAGTTATGGTCTTGTCGTTAATATTTAGTTAGTCTATCTTGATTAATATATATATTTAACAAATATTTAAGAAACAATGGCGAGTGTAGTGGAATCGTTGGACGAAGAAATGGTTTTGACATTGTCGGAAAAGCTTAAAGCATGGGATGCGAACTTTCGCGATATGAGTGCAAAACTCGCCGAATTACAAAGCGGCTTATTCGAACTTAAAACAAAACAAGAACCTAAAACACCCGTATCGCCGCCGACAACGCAACAAGAGACGGTCCAGCCGAGTGGACATACCCAGCCAATTAAGCTAAAAGATGCGATCGAATCGGTGCCAGTGTTTGACGGATATCGACCATCGGTATTCCACTTTTTAAGAGCTTGTGAGCGCGCGCGAAATATGATTTCCAGATATCAAGAACCTCAATTGGTAAAATTGTTAGTAAATAAGCTCCGTGGACACGCGCTCCTCGCCATCGAAGACACAGAATTAATGAGTCTAAACGATTTCGGAAACAAATTAAAGGATCTATTCGGCCCAAAGAAATCTCTTAACGAATATAAAGGGGAATTAGGAACGATATTTCAACGACCCGGGGAAGACATATTAGATTATATGGATCGCGTTAGAAATCTTAGATTGGCAATAATGGACGGAGAAAGAGGCGACTACGGCATCATATCCCCCGATATCCAAGATACTATAGATTGGGAAACGAAAGAAGCTTTCGTTAAAGGACTTCCGAACGAGGTATATGTGCGAGTAAAAATAGCAGGGTACCATACTTTAGAAGATGCGTATCGTCAAGCCGTCAAAGCAACACACGAATTGAAACAAATAACCGATAGAACGCGACCCCAACGACCGACACCCTCGAACTATTACAGACGCGACAACGCACATCCTTCGAACACTAACAACAATATCAGGAACAACCGCCAAGATCGAAGATCGCTACCTCCATCGCAGAATTTTTTGAATTCTACAAGACAAAATATCACGTGTAACTATTGCAAAAAAACCCGGGCATCTAGTGAAAGACTGTTACAAATTTAAAGCCCGAGTAGATGCCGGATTAATCGTACCCTATGCTTCGAGACCATCGGGAAACCAAACACGTCCTTCGGGAGAATGGGGCGAGCCACGAAGGAACGATACGCCGAATCGCCCAAGAGTACAGGCGGCAACCAGGCGACCGGCGCCGACGGCAACAAACAGAACAAGGACAGCCACCCCCGCGAGATCGACTCCACCACCCATAACGAGAGACAGAGCGAACGCAATGCCGACCGTAAGATCGAACGAACAACCACTAAATATTGTGGGGGAGTCATCCCACAACCAAACGAGGTCACAGACAGAGAATCCAGAATCTCAAGGCAAAAGGAAAAGAGTGAAGCACAAGCAACCGGCGAAGGAAAATCATCAGGAGTTGAATTCAGATTCGGAAGGCGACCTCTCCGAATTATTTCAATAAAATTTAACGATTCCCCAACGAACCCAACTGCACGAATAGTTTCCCCAGATCTAAAGACTAAGACGAGTTTATTATTAGACTCTGGATCGGAAATCAACATTATCAAGAAACCTGCTTTACTCGATTCAGCCATCATCGACGAAAAGGAATCAATCGAAGTGCGAGGAATTACGGCAACGAGCCTGGTCTCCCTAGGGCAGACGGTAATACAGGTTGCGGGCCATCCGGTTGGTTTTCATCATAGTCGATGATTCATTGCTAATCGATCAAGACGGAATCCTAGGATCCGAATTTTTTGCAGGTTGTAAGGCTCGTTTAGATTATGAGGGAAAACATATCAGATGGGGAAATATTTATATTCCCTTCGATAGTAAAGAAAAAATAATTATACCGAAGCGAAGTTCAATAACGTGTTCAGTTAATATCGCTAATCCAGAGATAAAAGAGGGATTTATTCCAAGAATCGAGCCGAACAAGGGAATCTATTTTGGTAATGCAGTTGTGAGGAATCATAAAGGAAAAGGTTACATAAGAGTAATAAATACTACTTCGAGAGATTACGTATTTACAACACCAACGATGGTAATTAAAGAATTTGATAATCCCCCCAGCCCCCCACCCCGCTTCCTAGTACAGCGTGCAATACAGTTCTAAGATCGGAGGAAAGTAGATACGATAAAATAAATGAGTTACTACGACTCGAACATTTGAACGAAGAAGAAAAGGAAAATGCTAAAAAATTGATTCGTAATAATCAAGATAGGTTTCATATTCCAGGAGATACATTGGAAGCAACCGAAGTTCTGGAACATAGGATAATTACAACGGATAATATACCCATCAATACTAAACAGTATCGATATCCACCAATACATCGAGAAGAAATAAATCGACAGGTCCAAGAACTACTAGATACGGGCGTAGTGGAACCATCAATATCTCCATATAACTCCCCGTTATGGATTGTGCTCAAAAACCCGATTCGCAAGGAAATAAGCGCTGGAGATTAGTCATCGATTATAGAAAATTGAACGATATTACAGAAATATTGGATCAATTAGGAAGTGCAAAATATTTTTCCACGTTTGACTTGGCATCGGGCTTTCACCAGATCCGTATGTCACAGGAAGATGCCCACAAAACTGCATTTTCGACACCATACGGGCATTTTCAATTCAAAAGAATGCCCTTTGGATTAAAAGATGCCCCAGCAACATTTCAACGTTTGATGAATTCAATATTATCTGGTCTGCAAGGAATAGAACTATTCGTCTATCTGGATGACATAGTGATTTATTCCACGTCTCTCCAAGAACGCGAAATTAAATTTAATAAATTAATGGAAAGACTGAGGAAAGCTAAATTACGATTACAACCTGATAAGTGCGAATTTTTACGACACGAGGTGAATTATTTAGGACATATAATTAGTGAGGATGGCGTGAAACCCGACCCAAAGAAAGTCGAAGCCGTATCAAAATTTCCACGACCAAAGAGGGCGAAAAATATCAAACGATTTCTGGGACTAGCAGGATATTACAGAAGATTTATACCCGATTTCCCCAAGGTCGCGAAACCATTGACACAACTATTAAAGAAAGACACTCCCTTTAAATGGACAGAAAATCAAGAAAACGCATTCAATAATTTAAAGACAGCGTTAGTGACGAAACCCATCCTGCAATATCCAGACTTTTCTAAACCCTTTAACCTTACTACAGACGCATCAGGATATGCAATAAGCGGTGTACTGAGTCAAGGGCCAATCGGAAAGGATTTGCCGATTGCGTATGCCTCAAGGCTATTAAATCCCGCCGAACGAAACTACTCTACCATAGAAAAGGAGTGTCTGGCAATTGTTTACAGCGCAATGCACTTCCGACCGTATCTTTACGGAAGAAAGTTTACCATCGTAACCGATCATAAACCTTTAGCGTGGATGCATTCTATCAAAGATCCTACTTCAAGAATTTGGAAATGGAAATTAAAGTTATCGGACTTCGAATTTGATATTGTATACAAAGAAGGCAGGGCGAACGCAAACGCAGACGCATTATCTAGGAACCCTCCGGAAGTTTGTTTACCAATCAGAAAGAGAGAGGAAGTCTCACCGATTCGCTATCCTGTCTCAAAAAGATTCGAAATAGATACGTCAACCGAAGACTCTCCCATATTCGAAGCTAAACCACACGTCTTGCCTCAATCCAGTGATTCTAAAAATCAAGGAAAGGGTTTTACCCGAAAACATTTTACAATAGAAGAAACCCCCATAAAATATTTAGACCAAGCATTAGCAGAAATCGATGTAAGTACAGATAGAGAAATAACCAATCGAGAAAAAGAAGGCACGGATACAACAAGCGAAAAAGAGACCTCCATTGTAATTCCAGAACTAATTCAACAACGAGAAAAGGACACGAGACCTACGATAATTGCGGAACTAAGAATTTCAGAAACCCGAGACTCAATTGCGAGAGTAAATGACCATAAAGTAGTATTTATAGATATACGTGGCAATCCGATAGATAAAGGAGCCTTAGAAATGAAGGAAACGGGAAAATTACCTCGTTATGAAGATTTAATGTTAGAAAAAGCAAGATTGAATTACGATTCTGGAAAATACATTGTATTCCTACCGATAAAGGAAAATAGAAATATTCCAATAACACCAGAAAATTTATTAAACTCGCTAAGATCTCTATTAGACGCAGTAAATGAGAAACAATACCCTGGCGATATACAATCAGAAAATTAAAGGAAATATTTATGGAAAAAACCTTAACCATCACCATTTGCACTGGGGAAGTAATTACCCCATTTGTGGAAGCGCGGAACAACATAATACGAGAAAAACATGAATCAAGCGTAGCAGGACACAAAGGAATAACAAAAACTTATCAAAGAATACGACAACATTACTATTGGGAAAATATGAAAAAGGAAATTCAAGATTACGTAAGAACATGTAAGGAATGTCAATTGAAGAAACTCACAAGAATAAAAGCAAAGCAACCAATGGTACTTACAGACACACCAGGTAAAGCGTTCGATAAGGTTAGTATGGATATTATAGGTCCATTACCAAAAACCCAAAAGGGAAACGAATATATATTAACTATCCAAGACTTATTAACAAAATACTCAATTGGGATTCCACTAGGAGGAATCTCTTCAGCCTCTCGGCCTATCTTAGCGGACGTTTTTGTAAAGCGATTTATTTGTCGTTTCGGGTCACCGAGAGCTATTCTCACTGATCAAGGAACGAACTTTACATCCTCACTAATGAAGAAAGTAGCAAAGAGATTCCGCATCAAACAATATACCACGACGGCATATCATCCACAAAGTAACGGTTCAATCGAAAGATCTCACCACGTGCTGATAGAATATCTCAAATTATACATTGAAAATTCCAAAAATTGGGACGAATGGGTAGAATTAGCTATGTTTTCCTATAATACCTCTGTACACGAAGGAACGAAATTCTCCCCGCACGAATTAGTTTTTGGACATCTAGCCAGAGAACCTATTGGTGAAGTAATAATCGAAGAGAACATGGAACCAACTTACGCAGAATATCTCGAAGATCTGTTCGATAAAATTAACACCGTACAACGAATGGCGAGAGAAAATTTGATAAAATCCAAACTAAGATCAAAAGAATATTACGACCGACGAATCAACCCCCAAGATTTTAAAATAGGAGATTCGATATATTTACTAAAAGAACCCAGTAAAGGAAAATTCTCCGATCAATATACTGGACCATACAAAGTGCTAGAAATCTTGCAGAACCAAAACGTCAAGATCGAAGTAAAAGGGATTCCGCGAACGGTGCATTTAAACAAGTTAAAACTAGCGCATAATCGAAATAAGCAATGAATAAAGCGATTTCAGTGGGCAACGTAGTGCGGTAGTATATGTTATAGTGCTGTTCGTCGAATAATACAGATATCGAACACCTAAAAGGAAAAAGGAAAATTATTATACGTGTTTCAATTATTGCTTAAATATAAAACGTGTTAACTTAATGAACAATTAACTAGTGAAAGTGAAAGTTACCTTGTGAACAAGTGATCAACATACAAGAAAGTGTACGTGCAAGTATAGGTTATGGATCGTTGTTCGTGGAACACAATGTATGACAGCTACCTAAAATAAGTGAATAAATTAGTTTCAATTGTCTCAGTGCAAAATACAAGGTTACTAAATGTTATAACTATATTATGGATAAATCAAAAGGAGGTGTAACACTGTCCGTCGAATAATACAGATAGCGAAAACCTAAAAAGAAAAAGGGAAAATTATTATGTGTACTCCAATTATTGTTTGAATATACAACGTGTCGATTCAATAAATAATTAAAAGAGGGGAAGTGAAAGTTACCTTGTAAACAAGTAATCATCAAACAAGAAGGTCTACATGCAAAATATGATATGGCTCCCTGCTTGCGGGACACCATGTACCAGCTGAAAATAAACGAACGAATTGACTTCAATTGCCTTAATGCAAAGAGCAGCATCGCTAAATGTTATAACGGTGCCTTCGAGGCGTGGCAGTGTTCGTCGAATGACACAGATAGCGGAAACTTGGAAAAAGAAAAGAAGTTTATTACGAGTGTTCCAATTACTGTTTGAATGTAAAACGTGTTAGTTCAACGAACAACGAAAACAGTGAAAGTGCAACTTACCTCGTGAACAATCAATCACCATACAAGGAAGTGTACATGCATGGATTTCGCAGATTAACAAGAAGAAATAAAATAGCTGATAAATATAGAAAGTGGTTAGAAAATAATTAAGATAGATTAATTGAGAGTTAGTAATAAATATAACCGGAGTAAAAGGATATTTTATTGTGTATTAATCTACGTAGTATTGTTATATTATTATATCTAACATGTAGAAGTGGATTTTGTACGCATATATGTATATAGTTACAATCCAAGTAGTATTCATAATATTTATTTTCACTGATAACAAGTACGTAAAACCTAAAATAAAACAAAGGTTTTAACAATAAAAAAAAAAACTAAAAAAAAGGGGGAAGAAGAAAAAAAAAGAAGAAAAAAAAAGGAAAGAAAAAAATATAATATATATAAATATAAAATTTTCTTTTTCTATAAAAGGTTATTCCTATTTCTGATAAACTCGAGAAACGAAAACATTATACCATGATACACTGACACAAAGATACACCACACAGAAGAAACTAATAGAGAACGCTTTAAGCTTGGCAAACTTACCGCCCGACGAATTTCCATACACCATAACCAAAACCCAGGACACATGGCTTTGATTGTTATTTAATAAGGTTTTGGGTTTATAAAATAACGATTCACTTAGATTCGTTTTCTCCAATATATTTCAGTCTTATAACACGTCTTATCACACAGGAATCTCCAAGTCAATAGAACAACGTGGTCGACTTCTAAGACAAAAGAGCGTCGTTAGAAGTCGTACCAACTTAGCTTGTAGTAAGCAGCGATCATACCAACTTAACATTTCTCAACACTCCCCTTTGATCGCTAGTTTCTACAAGCCCCATAGCTTTGGTAAATTGCTGGGTCTTAATCCTATTTAGGCCTTTGGTGAGAATGTCAGCCACATTCTCAGGACTAGGTACATAAGTATAATCTAGTATCCCCCTCGATACGCAGTTCTTAACGTAAAAGTAGCGCACTTGGACGTGCTTAGAACTCTCAGCAACTATTTCGTCCTTTGACCATGAAATAGCTCCGATATTATCGCAGAATATCTTGCAGGGGCGATGGCAATATGACAGTTGACCCAATTCCTTTAACAGTAAAGAAATCCACACTGTTTCCCTTGCTGCTTCCTGCATTGCCACAAATTCCGCTTCGCACGTCGATTGAGCTATAATCGGTTGTTTTTTGGATAGCCAGGATATCGCACCACCAGCGAGTATGAACACATACCCGCTCCTGGATTTCCTGTCTACCGTACAACCCGCAAAATCCGAGTCGCAAAACACCTTCAGAGGTTGCCCGGTCCTTTGGTATACTAACTTCAAGTCTTTGGTCTTTAGTAAATATCTGAATACCCGCTTCGCTGCTTTCCAATCGGATACAGTCGGATTCGCGCATCTTTGGCTTAGTTTCCCTATTGCACACGCAACATCAGGACGACTTACAGTAGCTACATACATTATGTGCCCCACAGCTTGTTCATATAATTTACTGTCGAGAGGCTCATCACGTTCAATATCAAAACCAGCCTCGCATTCTCTAGCTAGCGGTGTCGACACTCCCACCACCCCAACCTCACGAGTAATGTCAAACAGATCCAGCATTTGACCTATCTGTACAGATTGATCGAATACTACAGTGGTGCTGTTTGGCTTACTCAGGTGGATGGACAGAAATTGAGTGTCTACGCCTAGCATTCTAACATCTAATTTGTCCTTAATCCCAGTTTTGAATATCTCAATCCACTCATTCGTCCCAAACACGAGGATGTCGTCCACATACACAGCTACAATAAATTTTTTAGACGCATATATATATATATATATATATATATATATAAATATATTTCAATCAATCAATTTGGACAGTTACATATAAGTATAAACATATATGCCGAACATGTAATAACCTAGTAAATATTAGAGACAGTGCTTCCAATACTATGCAATAAATACAATATTATCAATTTATGAAATAAAAGTATACATGAAGTAAAAACTAATAGTTTAACGAATACATAAAACATACAATATTGTATTATTAAAGAAATGAAGGTTACATTGTCAGAAATATATATATGTGTGCGAATTCTATCAAATCGATAATCTAAGATACATACTTAAAACTAGCCTACATTCCGGTAAAGGATAAATAAATAATTGACATTTCATTTCGTATGAATACTACACTGCCAAGAGAAATATGCATATGAATATATATATATATATATAATGTTTTGTAATTCTTCGATTGCGTTATTTATTGTTTTGAGTAGTTTATTTTATAGAGTATTCGATAATATAAAACATACGCGCGCACGCACGCACGCACGCACGCACGCACGCACACACACACACACATATATATATATATATATACGTATTCATATGCATATTTCTCCTGGCAGTGTAGTATTCATACGAAATGAAATGTCAATTACTTATTAATCCTTTACCGGAATGTAGGCTAGTTATAAGTATGTATCTTAGATTATCGATTTGAATCAATAATGTAGAATGCGCATACATTAATAGTAGTTTAGTTTAGAATATAATTTATATATTTATATATAGACATGCATGTTCCGTAATATAGTTCTTATTTTATAATTCTTTACCGGAATGTAGGCTAGTTTTAAGTATGTATCTTAGATTATCGATTTGATAGAATGCGCACACATATATATATATATTCCTGGCGTTTCAATTATTTTCCCCTTTTGTAGTTATTCTTATTTCCTGGTTTATTTAGAATTGTGTGTATATGTATTTTGTTTATTGGTTGGATCCGTTAATCGCCCTCGTTTTGTTAATCCTTCCTTTCGTTTCGTAGTGCCGTGTGTTCGTTTGTGCATTCAAATCCTTATTCGCGTGTTTTGTATAGAATGGTTTTCTTGTTCTTGTTACGGCGTGTGCGGAGCGCGGGACGTGACACCCCCGCCCTTGAAGTTCAAATTTCCAAAGGAAATTTGACTGATGGTATCTCTGAGTTCGCTCAAGGCGGACGTAGATGTCGTTGGTAGTTGAGTGACTACCGGTGTTATCGATATCCCTTGAGGTTGTGCTGTTTGATCATCGATATTTCGTCTTCTTTTGAGGTATCGTAGCGGGTGGGTGACTGAGCCGCATATTGCTCCTAATAGGGCGATTCCACATTCGTAAGTTTCACGTAACTGGTATCCGTGTGCGGCTATATCTATTATTGTTTTGATTAGTTTAAATATTGCGAGTATTCCAAATATTGCTGCACTGACAGTTCCAAATTCCATAAAACCAGTCCATAAGCTTGATACGGTATTTTTCGCTATTGTCGTTAATGTGTTTTGTCCATCATTCCCAGGATGTTTACTGTTCCAGGGACGATTGTTTTTCCTGTTGCTCCTCTGGCCAATGCGTTCAAGACTGCAGATTTTCTGCCGGGAACATGACGTGGTCCCGTAGTGCATCGAGGTCTTTTGGGTATATATTCCGCTCGTGGCCAACGACGATGGTGCTGAATATCGCCACGTTTGGCGCACGTCCGGGTGGAGTTCCTATGGTGCGATTCCTTTGCCAAACGGGTAGTTCCGAGTAGCATTTTGTTGTATGTCGTACCTTTACTTGTACCGGAATGCATTTGACTATATGGATCGCTTCTCCTGCGATCAGAGCCATGTGTCCTGGGTTTTGGTTATGGTGTATGCAAATTCGTCGGGCGGTAAGTTTGCCAAGCTTAAAGCGTTCTCTGTTAGTTTCTTCTGTGTGGTGTATCTTTGTGTCAGTGTATCATGGTATAATGTTTTCATTTCTCGAGTTTATCAGAAATAGTAATAACCTTTTATAGAAAAAGAAAATTTTATATTTATATATATTTGTTAAGGAAATTCGAGGATTTGGGAATACAAATTATTGCCTATATTTCCCACACAACAGTTATACATCTATATTACTCTCTGAAGAACGTCTTGCACGCACGCTGGTCGCCAACCGACTATCCTAGATTCTGCTAACATCTGGCAACAGTCTTTTGTCTCCACTAAGCCTTGACGCCCTCTGGCCCTTACACACACACTCTCATGTACAGTGTAAATGTATCACTTCCCTAACAATATTATATTTTTTTTCTTTCCTTTTTTTTCTTCTTTATTTTTCTTCTTCCCCTTTTTTCTTTCTTTTTTTGTTTTTTTTATTGTTAAAACCTTTGATTTATTTTAGGTTTTACGTACTTGTTATCAGTGAAAATAAATATTATGAATACTACTTGGATTGTAATTATATACATGTCGGAGATGAAAGGAAAGCCGAAGCCTTTCCTTGGAAATTTTGGGAACATCCTCTAGTACCTTAGCCTAGATTTTATTATAGTTGTAATTGCTTAAGATTTGTAATAAGCGAGATTGGGTTCGAGGTGACAATCGGTCGCTGAACGTAGCCACGGTCACGGGATGGATGTTTTATCTAACGGAGGTCTGGAGTGGTTGTATGTATTTTCCGAGAAATGTGGTTGTGGCGGCATGCGGCCTCGAGAGCGGGCCTAGCCACGTGTGATGTTGCCTCGGAGGTGCCGATGCAATGGGACATACATTGTAGTAGTAATCAAAACTCCAGGCAGAAACTGCCTAGCAACGGCGTTTGGAACTTTCTCGATGCTTCCAACGAGTGTGCCTAGCAACGGCGTTTGGAACCTTCTCGATGCTTCCAAACGGGTATAGAAAACAAAATGCAATCGTACAGGGAGAAAAATCACCACGAGGCTGGCATTCTTGCGATTGCCTTGGAGAGTGATACATCGAGCATTTTCGACGATCGCATTTGCGTCTAAGTTAGTTTCGCTTAGTAAGGAGTTATCCCGGTGACCGTGGATTCGTTTGAACTCAAACATTGCTAATAGTATTATTTAATTTAAATATTCGTAGATCGTATTATTCATTAGGCTTAGTGTTTGTTAGACTTATTATTAGTTGTACTTATTATTTGTTAAGCTTAGTGATAGACCTGTATATACGTGTAAATAAAATCTCGGCTTTGTGAAACGATGGCTAGTCCACATGAAGAGTCGTCGCGCGCCCAAAATTCGAATCGTGATCCGACATACATATATGCGTACGTATTGGTAAGTAGTATAAATGAGATTTGTTTTATTGTTATAAATACATAAGTATATATCATCAATAGGAATAAATATCACAAATGTACCTTGTCTTCGAGTATATATATATATATATATATATATATATATATATATTGCTATTCATGTTGTTCCATCCGTCGTTCAGAAAATGGTTGATGAGTTCGCCATCAGTTCTGTACACACATATAAAAATAGTTAATGTATATATGTAGTATCGTGAGTGAGAGGCCTGGGAGTTGGCGGGTGATCCGCGTGGAATGTCGCGAGAGCCGAGGCGTTTGTTTTTGATCGCGTAGTTTTGGAAAGAGGAGACCTACGTGATCTTGGCCACGAGCGGTTGCCAAGGGACGGGAGAAAAGGAATCAACAAACAGAGTTTGCGAGTGGCGTTGCCGAGAGAGTGTTGATTGCATTTTGTGAAAGTCGAGTCGTTATCTAATTATTTAGTTGTGCTGTTTTCTGTACGTTTGGTGTGAATAGTTCAGGTTGAACAACAATCGTCTTTTTCTGTCCGATTAACATCTGTATCATCCATTCCTTGCAAATATATTATATCACGATATTACATATATATATTATTTATTTTTTTTTATATACATAATTTTCGTTTGGATCTGTTCCTTTGTACGAATACTGTATCCCTGTATATAATATAATATATATAATATGTTATAATTATGTTAGTTGTTATTTATTATATATATTTTCCTTAACTCTCTCCCCCTTTTTCCTTGTTTTTTTTTTTTTTTTTTTTTTTATTAGTACCTAACATTGCTATTATGATGCTGTATTGTATTGCATTGGCTGTTATTTGTATGTGCGCGCGACGAATTTTTCAACATGGTCGCTCGCGTGTCTCTTTGGTATGGCGTTGGTTTAATGTCAACAGTAACGTGTTGTTGAAATAACTAATTAATTGTTAATCACTATAATTTTATTTAGTAGTGTTTTGTAATATTGTTTTGTGTTTCATGATATTGTGTGTGTCAATACCGTGTGCTACTTTAATGTGATAGCATGGATTGTATTGTTACCGAATTTCAATAGTCATTGTTTTGATTATACGTGACTTGCATTTATGTAAGTCTCGTTTAATTTAGTTAATGTTTTGTGTATTGTGTTACCAGTTATTTCGTGTAGCATAACTTTATTCCTTCGCACCGAGGTCAGTTATGGTCTTGTCGTTAATATTTAGTTAGTCTATCTTGATTAATATATATATTTAACAAATATTTAAGAAACAATGGCGAGTGTAGTGGAATCGTTGGACGAAGAAATGGTTTTGACATTGTCGGAAAAGCTTAAAGCATGGGATGCGAACTTTCGCGATATGAGTGCAAAACTCGCCGAATTACAAAGCGGCTTATTCGAACTTAAAACAAAACAAGAACCTAAAACACCCGTATCGCCGCCGACAACGCAACAAGAGACGGTCCAGCCGAGTGGACATACCCAGCCAATTAAGCTAAAAGATGCGATCGAATCGGTGCCAGTGTTTGACGGATATCGACCATCGGTATTCCACTTTTTAAGAGCTTGTGAGCGCGCGCGAAATATGATTTCCAGATATCAAGAACCTCAATTGGTAAAATTGTTAGTAAATAAGCTCCGTGGACACGCGCTCCTCGCCATCGAAGACACAGAATTAATGAGTCTAAACGATTTCGGAAACAAATTAAAGGATCTATTCGGCCCAAAGAAATCTCTTAACGAATATAAAGGGGAATTAGGAACGATATTTCAACGACCCGGGGAAGACATATTAGATTATATGGATCGCGTTAGAAATCTTAGATTGGCAATAATGGACGGAGAAAGAGGCGACTACGGCATCATATCCCCCGATATCCAAGATACTATAGATTGGGAAACGAAAGAAGCTTTCGTTAAAGGACTTCCGAACGAGGTATATGTGCGAGTAAAAATAGCAGGGTACCATACTTTAGAAGATGCGTATCGTCAAGCCGTCAAAGCAACACACGAATTGAAACAAATAACCGATAGAACGCGACCCCAACGACCGACACCCTCGAACTATTACAGACGCGACAACGCACATCCTTCGAACACTAACAACAATATCAGGAACAACCGCCAAGATCGAAGATCGCTACCTCCATCGCAGAATTTTTTGAATTCTACAAGACAAAATATCACGTGTAACTATTGCAAAAAACCCGGGCATCTAGTGAAAGACTGTTACAAATTTAAAGCCCGAGTAGATGCCGGATTAATCGTACCCTATGCTTCGAGACCATCGGGAAACCAAACACGTCCTTCGGGAGAATGGGGCGAGCCACGAAGGAACGATACGCCGAATCGCCCAAGAGTACAGGCGGCAACCAGGCGACCGGCGCCGACGGCAACAAACAGAACAAGGACAGCCACCCCCGCGAGATCGACTCCACCACCCATAACGAGAGACAGAGCGAACGCAATGCCGACCGTAAGATCGAACGAACAACCACTAAATATTGTGGGGGAGTCATCCCACAACCAAACGAGGTCACAGACAGAGAATCCAGAATCTCAAGGCAAAAGGAAAAGAGTGAAGCACAAGCAACCGGCGAAGGAAAATCATCAGGAGTTGAATTCAGATTCGGAAGGCGACCTCTCCGAATTATTTCAATAAAATTTAACGATTCCCCAACGAACCCAACTGCACGAATAGTTTCCCCAGATCTAAAGACTAAGACGAGTTTATTATTAGACTCTGGATCGGAAATCAACATTATCAAGAAACCTGCTTTACTCGATTCAGCCATCATCGACGAAAAGGAATCAATCGAAGTGCGAGGAATTACGGCAACGAGCCTGGTCTCCCTAGGGCAGACGGTAATACAGGTTGCGGGCCATCCGGTTGGTTTTCATCATAGTCGATGATTCATTGCTAATCGATCAAGACGGAATCCTAGGATCCGAATTTTTTGCAGGTTGTAAGGCTCGTTTAGATTATGAGGGAAAACATATCAGATGGGGAAATATTTATATTCCCTTCGATAGTAAAGAAAAAATAATTATACCGAAGCGAAGTTCAATAACGTGTTCAGTTAATATCGCTAATCCAGAGATAAAAGAGGGATTTATTCCAAGAATCGAGCCGAACAAGGGAATCTATTTTGGTAATGCAGTTGTGAGGAATCATAAAGGAAAAGGTTACATAAGAGTAATAAATACTACTTCGAGAGATTACGTATTTACAACACCAACGATGGTAATTAAAGAATTTGAAAATCCCCCCCGCCCCCCACCCCGCTTCCTAGGACAGCGTGCAATACAGTTCTAAGATCGGAGGAAAGTAGATACGATAAAATAAATGAGTTACTACGACTCGAACATTTGAACGAAGAAGAAAAGGAAAATGCTAAAAAATTGATTCGTAATAATCAAGATAGGTTTCATATTCCAGGAGATACATTGGAAGCAACCGAAGTTCTGGAACATAGGATAATTACAACGGATAATATACCCATCAATACTAAACAGTATCGATATCCACCAATACATCGAGAAGAAATAAATCGACAGGTCCAAGAACTACTAGATACGGGCGTAGTGGAACCATCAATATCTCCATATAACTCCCCGTTATGGATTGTGCTCAAAAACCCGATTCGCAAGGAAATAAGCGCTGGAGATTAGTCATCGATTATAGAAAATTGAACGATATTACAGAAATATTGGATCAATTAGGAAGTGCAAAATATTTTTCCACGTTTGACTTGGCATCGGGCTTTCACCAGATCCGTATGTCACAGGAAGATGCCCACAAAACTGCATTTTCGACACCATACGGGCATTTTCAATTCAAAAGAATGCCCTTTGGATTAAAAGATGCCCCAGCAACATTTCAACGTTTGATGAATTCAATATTATCTGGTCTGCAAGGAATAGAACTATTCGTCTATCTGGATGACATAGTGATTTATTCCACGTCTCTCCAAGAACGCGAAATTAAATTTAATAAATTAATGGAAAGACTGAGGAAAGCTAAATTACGATTACAACCTGATAAGTGCGAATTTTTACGACACGAGGTGAATTATTTAGGACATATAATTAGTGAGGATGGCGTGAAACCCGACCCAAAGAAAGTCGAAGCCGTATCAAAATTTCCACGACCAAAGAGGGCGAAAAATATCAAACGATTTCTGGGACTAGCAGGATATTACAGAAGATTTATACCCGATTTCCCCAAGGTCGCGAAACCATTGACACAACTATTAAAGAAAGACACTCCCTTTAAATGGACAGAAAATCAAGAAAACGCATTCAATAATTTAAAGACAGCGTTAGTGACGAAACCCATCCTGCAATATCCAGACTTTTCTAAACCCTTTAACCTTACTACAGACGCATCAGGATATGCAATAAGCGGTGTACTGAGTCAAGGGCCAATCGGAAAGGATTTGCCGATTGCGTATGCCTCAAGGCTATTAAATCCCGCCGAACGAAACTACTCTACCATAGAAAAGGAGTGTCTGGCAATTGTTTACAGCGCAATGCACTTCCGACCGTATCTTTACGGAAGAAAGTTTACCATCGTAACCGATCATAAACCTTTAGCGTGGATGCATTCTATCAAAGATCCTACTTCAAGAATTTGGAAATGGAAATTAAAGTTATCGGACTTCGAATTTGATATTGTATACAAAGAAGGCAGGGCGAACGCAAACGCAGACGCATTATCTAGGAACCCTCCGGAAGTTTGTTTACCAATCAGAAAGAGAGAGGAAGTCTCACCGATTCGCTATCCTGTCTCAAAAAGATTCGAAATAGATACGTCAACCGAAGACTCTCCCATATTCGAAGCTAAACCACACGTCTTGCCTCAATCCAGTGATTCTAAAAATCAAGGAAAGGGTTTTACCCGAAAACATTTTACAATAGAAGAAACCCCCATAAAATATTTAGACCAAGCATTAGCAGAAATCGATGTAAGTACAGATAGAGAAATAACCAATCGAGAAAAAGAAGGCACGGATACAACAAGCGAAAAAGAGACCTCCATTGTAATTCCAGAACTAATTCAACAACGAGAAAAGGACACGAGACCTACGATAATTGCGGAACTAAGAATTTCAGAAACCCGAGACTCAATTGCGAGAGTAAATGACCATAAAGTAGTATTTATAGATATACGTGGCAATCCGATAGATAAAGGAGCCTTAGAAATGAAGGAAACGGGAAAATTACCTCGTTATGAAGATTTAATGTTAGAAAAAGCAAGATTGAATTACGATTCTGGAAAATACATTGTATTCCTACCGATAAAGGAAAATAGAAATATTCCAATAACACCAGAAAATTTATTAAACTCGCTAAGATCTCTATTAGACGCAGTAAATGAGAAACAATACCCTGGCGATATACAATCAGAAAATTAAAGGAAATATTTATGGAAAAAACCTTAACCATCACCATTTGCACTGGGGAAGTAATTACCCCATTTGTGGAAGCGCGGAACAACATAATACGAGAAAAACATGAATCAAGCGTAGCAGGACACAAAGGAATAACAAAAACTTATCAAAGAATACGACAACATTACTATTGGGAAAATATGAAAAAGGAAATTCAAGATTACGTAAGAACATGTAAGGAATGTCAATTGAAGAAACTCACAAGAATAAAAGCAAAGCAACCAATGGTACTTACAGACACACCAGGTAAAGCGTTCGATAAGGTTAGTATGGATATTATAGGTCCATTACCAAAAACCCAAAAGGGAAACGAATATATATTAACTATCCAAGACTTATTAACAAAATACTCAATTGGGATTCCACTAGGAGGAATCTCTTCAGCCTCTCGGCCTATCTTAGCGGACGTTTTTGTAAAGCGATTTATTTGTCGTTTCGGGTCACCGAGAGCTATTCTCACTGATCAAGGAACGAACTTTACATCCTCACTAATGAAGAAAGTAGCAAAGAGATTCCGCATCAAACAATATACCACGACGGCATATCATCCACAAAGTAACGGTTCAATCGAAAGATCTCACCACGTGCTGATAGAATATCTCAAATTATACATTGAAAATTCCAAAAATTGGGACGAATGGGTAGAATTAGCTATGTTTTCCTATAATACCTCTGTACACGAAGGAACGAAATTCTCCCCGCACGAATTAGTTTTTGGACATCTAGCCAGAGAACCTATTGGTGAAGTAATAATCGAAGAGAACATGGAACCAACTTACGCAGAATATCTCGAAGATCTGTTCGATAAAATTAACACCGTACAACGAATGGCGAGAGAAAATTTGATAAAATCCAAACTAAGATCAAAAGAATATTACGACCGACGAATCAACCCCCAAGATTTTAAAATAGGAGATTCGATATATTTACTAAAAGAACCCAGTAAAGGAAAATTCTCCGATCAATATACTGGACCATACAAAGTGCTAGAAATCTTGCAGAACCAAAACGTCAAGATCGAAGTAAAAGGGATTCCGCGAACGGTGCATTTAAACAAGTTAAAACTAGCGCATAATCGAAATAAGCAATGAATAAAGCGATTTCAGTGGGCAACGTAGTGCGGTAGTATATGTTATAGTGCTGTTCGTCGAATAATACAGATATCGAACACCTAAAAGGAAAAAGGAAAATTATTATACGTGTTTCAATTATTGCTTAAATATAAAACGTGTTAACTTAATGAACAATTAACTAGTGAAAGTGAAAGTTACCTTGTGAACAAGTGATCAACATACAAGAAAGTGTACGTGCAAGTATAGGTTATGGATCGTTGTTCGTGGAACACAATGTATGACAGCTACCTAAAATAAGTGAATAAATTAGTTTCAATTGTCTCAGTGCAAAATACAAGGTTACTAAATGTTATAACTATATTATGGATAAATCAAAAGGAGGTGTAACACTGTCCGTCGAATAATACAGATAGCGAAAACCTAAAAAGAAAAAGGGAAAATTATTATGTGTACTCCAATTATTGTTTGAATATACAACGTGTCGATTCAATAAATAATTAAAAGAGGGGAAGTGAAAGTTACCTTGTAAACAAGTAATCATCAAACAAGAAGGTCTACATGCAAAATATGATATGGCTCCCTGCTTGCGGGACACCATGTACCAGCTGAAAATAAACGAACGAATTGACTTCAATTGCCTTAATGCAAAGAGCAGCATCGCTAAATGTTATAACGGTGCCTTCGAGGCGTGGCAGTGTTCGTCGAATGACACAGATAGCGGAAACTTGGAAAAAGAAAAGAAGTTTATTACGAGTGTTCCAATTACTGTTTGAATGTAAAACGTGTTAGTTCAACGAACAACGAAAACAGTGAAAGTGCAACTTACCTCGTGAACAATCAATCACCATACAAGGAAGTGTACATGCATGGATTTCGCAGATTAACAAGAAGAAATAAAATAGCTGATAAATATAGAAAGTGGTTAGAAAATAATTAAGATAGATTAATTGAGAGTTAGTAATAAATATAACCGGAGTAAAAGGATATTTTATTGTGTATTAATCTACGTAGTATTGTTATATTATTATATCTAACATGTAGAAGTGGATTTTGTACGCATATATGTATATAGTTACAATCCAAGTAGTATTCATAATATTTATTTTCACTGATAACAAGTACGTAAAACCTAAAATAAAACAAAGGTTTTAACAATAAAAAAAAAAACTAAAAAAAAGGGGGAAGAAGAAAAAAAAAGAAGAAAAAAAA
Source organism: Bombus huntii (assembly GCF_024542735.1). NCBI lineage: Eukaryota > Metazoa > Arthropoda > Insecta > Hymenoptera > Apidae > Bombus > Bombus huntii. The sequence goes on from NW_026099318.1 coordinate 1,052,309, forward strand.
AGGAAAGAAAAAAATATAATATATATAAATATAAAATTTTCTTTTTCTATAAAAGGTTATTCCTATTTCTGATAAACTCGAGAAACGAAAACATTATACCATGATACACTGACACAAAGATACACCACACAGAAGAAACTAATAGAGAACGCTTTAAGCTTGGCAAACTTACCGCCCGACGAATTTCCATACACCATAACCAAAACCCAGGACACATGGCTTTGATTGTTATTTAATAAGGTTTTGGGTTTATAAAATAACGATTCACTTAGATTCGTTTTCTCCAATATATTTCAGTCTTATAACACGTCTTATCACACAGGAATCTCCAAGTCAATAGAACAACGTGGTCGACTTCTAAGACAAAAGAGCGTCGTTAGAAGTCGTACCAACTTAGCTTGTAGTAAGCAGCGATCATACCAACTTAACATTTCTCAACACTCCCCTTTGATCGCTAGTTTCTACAAGCCCCATAGCTTTGGTAAATTGCTGGGTCTTAATCCTATTTAGGCCTTTGATGAGAATGTCAGCCACATTCTCAGGACTAGGTACATAAGTATAATCTAGTATCCCCCTCGATACGCAGTTCTTAACGTAAAAGTAGCGCACTTGGACGTGCTTAGAACTCTCAGCAACTATTTCGTCCTTTGACCATGAAATAGCTCCGATATTATCGCAGAATATCTTGCAGGGGCGATGGCAATATGACAGTTGACCCAATTCCTTTAACAGTAAAGAAATCCACACTGTTTCCCTTGCTGCTTCCTGCATTGCCACAAATTCCGCTTCGCACGTCGATTGAGCTATAATCGGTTGTTTTTTGGATAGCCAGGATATCGCACCACCAGCGAGTATGAACACATACCCGCTCCTGGATTTCCTGTCTACCGTACAACCCGCAAAATCCGAGTCGCAAAACACCTTCAGAGGTTGCCCGGTCCTTTGGTATACTAACTTCAAGTCTTTGGTCTTTAGTAAATATCTGAATACCCGCTTCGCTGCTTTCCAATCGGATACAGTCGGATTCGCGCATCTTTGGCTTAGTTTCCCTATTGCACACGCAACATCAGGACGACTTACAGTAGCTACATACATTATGTGCCCCACAGCTTGTTCATATAATTTACTGTCGAGAGGCTCATCACGTTCAATATCAAAACCAGCCTCGCATTCTCTAGCTAGCGGTGTCGACACTCCCACCACCCCAACCTCACGAGTAATGTCAAACAGATCCAGCATTTGACCTATCTGTACAGATTGATCGAATACTACAGTGGTGCTGTTTGGCTTACTCAGGTGGATGGACAGAAATTGAGTGTCTACGCCTAGCATTCTAACATCTAATTTGTCCTTAATCCTAGTTTTGAATATCTCAATCCACTCATTCGTCCCAAACACGAGGATGTCGTCCACATACACAGCTACAATAAATTTTTTAGACGCATATATATATATATATAAATATATTTCAATCAATCAATTTGGAGAGTTACATATAAGTATAAACATATATGCCGAACATGTAATAACCTAGTAAATATTAGAGACAGTGCTTCCAATACTATGCAATAAATACAATATTATCAATTTATGAAATAAAAGTATACATGAAGTCAAAAACTAATAGTTTAACGAATACATAAAACATACAATATTGTATTATTAAAGAAATGAAGGTTACATTGTCAGAAATATATATATGTCGGAGATGAAAGGAAAGCCGAAGCCTTTCCTTGGAAATTTTGGGAACATCCTCTAGTACCTTAGCCTAGATTTTATTATAGTTGTAATTGCTTAAGATTTGTAATAAGCGAGATTGGGTTCGAGGTGACAATCGGTCGCTGAACGTAGCCACGGTCACGGGATGGATGTTTTATCTAACGGAGGTCTGGAGTGGTTGTATGTGTTTTCCGAGAAATGTGGTTGTGGCGGCATGCGGCCTCGAGAGCGGGCCGAGCCACGTGTGATGTTGCCTCGGAGGTGCCGATGCAATGGGACATACATTGTATTAGTAATCAAAACTCCAGGCAGAAACTGCCTAGCAACGGCGTTTGGAACTTTCTCGATGCTTCCAACGAGTGTGCCTAGCAACGGCGTTTGGAACCTTCTCGATGCTTCCAAACGGATATAGAAAACAAAATGCAATCGTACAGGGAGAAAAATCTCCTCGAGGCTGGCATTCTTGCGACTGCCTTGGAGAGTGATACATCGAGCATTTACGACGATCGCATTTGCGTCTAAGTTAGTTTCGCTTAGTAAGGAGTTATCCCGGTGACCGTGGATTCGTTTGAACTCAAACATTGCTAATAGTATTATTTAATTTAATTATTCGTAGATCGTATTATTCATTAGGCTTAGTGTTTGTTAGACTTATTATTAGTCGTACTTATTATTTGTTAAGCTTAGTGATAGACCTGTATATACGTGTAAATAAAATCTCGGCTTTGTGAAACGATGGCTAGTCCACATGAAGAGTCGTCGCGCGCCCAAAATTCGAATCGTGATCCGACATACATATATGCGTACGTATTGGTAAGTAGTATAAATGAGATTTGTTTTATTGTTATAAATATATAAGTATATATCATCAATAGGAATAAATATCACAAATGTACCTTGTCTTGGAGTATATATATATATATATATTCATGTTGTTCCATCCGTCGTTCAGAAAATGGTTGATGAGTTCGCCATCAGTTCTGTACACACATATAAAAATAGTTAATGTATATATGTGGTATCGTGAGTGAGAGGCCTGGGAGTTGGCGGGTGATCCGCGTGGAATGTCGCGAGAGCCGAGGCGTTTGTTTTTGATCGCGTAGTTTTGGAAAGAGGAGACCTACGTGATCTTGGCCACGAGCGGTTGCCAAGGGACGGGAGAAAAGGAATCAACAAACAGAGTTTGCGAGTGGCGTTGCCGAGAGAGTGTTGATTGCATTTTGTGAAAGTCGAGTCGTTATCTAATTATTTAGTTGTGCTGTTTTCTGTACGTTTGGTGTGAATAGTTCAGGTTGAACAACAATCGTCTTTTTCTGTCCGATTAACATCTGTATCATTCATTCCTTGTAAATATATTATATCACGATATTACATATATATATTATTTATTTTTTTTTATATATATAATTTTCGTTTGGATCTGTTCCTTTGTACGAATACTGTATCCCTGTATATAATATAATATATATAATATGTTATAATTATGTTAGTTGTTATTTATTATATATATTTTCCTTAACTCTCTCCCCCTTTTTCCTTGTTTTTTTTTTTTTTTTTTTTTATTAGTACCTAACATTGCTATTATGATGCTGTATTGTATTGCATTGGCTGTTATTTGTATGTGCGCGCGACGAATTTTTCAACATGGTCGCTCGCGTGTCTCTTTGGTATGGCGTTGGTTTAATGTCAACAGTAACGTGTTGTTGAAATAACTAATTAATTGTTAATCACTATAATTTTATTTAGTAGTGTTTTGTAATATTGTTTTGTGTTTCATGATATTGTGTGTGTCAATACCGTGTGCTACTTTAATGTGATAGCATGGATTGTATTGTTACCGAATTTCAATAGTCATTGTTTTGATTATACGTGACTTGCATTTATGTAAGTCTCGTTTAATTTAGTTAATGTTTTGTGTATTGTGTTACCAGTTATTTCGTGTAGCATAACTTTATTCCTTCGCACCGAGGTCAGTTATGGTCTTGTCGTTAATATTTAGTTAGTCTATCTTGATTAATATATATATTTAACAAATATTTAAGAAACAATGGCGAGTGTAGTGGAATCGTTGGACGAAGAAATGGTTTTGACATTGTCGGAAAAGCTTAAAGCATGGGATGCGAACTTTCGCGATATGAGTGCAAAACTCGCCGAATTACAAAGCGGCTTATTCGAACTTAAAACAAAACAAGAACCTAAAACACCCGTATCGCCGCCGACAACGCAACAAGAGACGGTCCAGCCGAGTGGACATACCCAGCCAATTAAGCTAAAAGATGCGATCGAATCGGTGCCAGTGTTTGACGGATATCGACCATCGGTATTCCACTTTTTAAGAGCTTGTGAGCGCGCGCGAAATATGATTTCCAGATATCAAGAACCTCAATTGGTAAAATTGTTAGTAAATAAGCTCCGTGGACACGCGCTCCTCGCCATCGAAGACACAGAATTAATGAGTCTAAACGATTTCGGAAACAAATTAAAGGATCTATTCGGCCCAAAGAAATCTCTTAACGAATATAAAGGGGAATTAGGAACGATATTTCAACGACCCGGGGAAGACATATTAGATTATATGGATCGCGTTAGAAATCTTAGATTGGCAATAATGGACGGAGAAAGAGGCGACTACGGCATCATATCCCCCGATATCCAAGATACTATAGATTGGGAAACGAAAGAAGCTTTCGTTAAAGGACTTCCGAACGAGGTATATGTGCGAGTAAAAATAGCAGGGTACCATACTTTAGAAGATGCGTATCGTCAAGCCGTCAAAGCAACACACGAATTGAAACAAATAACCGATAGAACGCGACCCCAACGACCGACACCCTCGAACTATTACAGACGCGACAACGCACATCCTTCGAACACTAACAACAATATCAGGAACAACCGCCAAGATCGAAGATCGCTACCTCCATCGCAGAATTTTTTGAATTCTACAAGACAAAATATCACGTGTAACTATTGCAAAAAACCCGGGCATCTAGTGAAAGACTGTTACAAATTTAAAGCCCGAGTAGATGCCGGATTAATCGTACCCTATGCTTCGAGACCATCGGGAAACCAAACACGTCCTTCGGGAGAATGGGGCGAGCCACGAAGGAACGATACGCCGAATCGCCCAAGAGTACAGGCGGCAACCAGGCGACCGGCGCCGACGGCAACAAACAGAACAAGGACAGCCACCCCCGCGAGATCGACTCCACCACCCATAACGAGAGACAGAGCGAACGCAATGCCGACCGTAAGATCGAACGAACAACCACTAAATATTGTGGGGGAGTCATCCCACAACCAAACGAGGTCACAGACAGAGAATCCAGAATCTCAAGGCAAAAGGAAAAGAGTGAAGCACAAGCAACCGGCGAAGGAAAATCATCAGGAGTTGAATTCAGATTCGGAAGGCGACCTCTCCGAATTATTTCGATAAAATTTAACGATTCCCCAACGAACCCAACTGCACGAATAGTTTCCCCAGATCTAAAGACTAAGACGAGTTTATTATTAGACTCTGGATCGGAAATCAACATTATCAAGAAACCTGCTTTACTCGATTCAGCCATCATCGACGAAAAGGAATCAATCGAAGTGCGAGGAATTACGGCAACGAGCCTGGTCTCCCTAGGGCAGACGGTAATACAGGTTGCGGGCCATCCGGTTGGTTTTCATCATAGTCGATGATTCATTGCTAATCGATCAAGACGGAATCCTAGGATCCGAATTTTTTGCAGGTTGTAAGGCTCGTTTAGATTATGAGGGAAAACATATCAGATGGGGAAATATTTATATTCCCTTCGATAGTAAAGAAAAAATAATTATACCGAAGCGAAGTTCAATAACGTGTTCAGTTAATATCGCTAATCCAGAGATAAAAGAGGGATTTATTCCAAGAATCGAGCCGAACAAGGGAATCTATTTTGGTAATGCAGTTGTGAGGAATCATAAAGGAAAAGGTTACATAAGAGTAATAAATACTACTTCGAGAGATTACGTATTTACAACACCAACGATGGTAATTAAAGAATTTGATAATCCCCCCCGCCCCCCACCCCGCTTCCTAGTACAGCGTGCAATACAGTTCTAAGATCGGAGGAAAGTAGATACGATAAAATAAATGAGTTACTACGACTCGAACATTTGAACGAAGAAGAAAAGGAAAATGCTAAAAAATTGATTCGTAATAATCAAGATAGGTTTCATATTCCAGGAGATACATTGGAAGCAACCGAAGTTCTGGAACATAGGATAATTACAACGGATAATATACCCATCAATACTAAACAGTATCGATATCCACCAATACATCGAGAAGAAATAAATCGACAGGTCCAAGAACTACTAGATACGGACGTAGTGGAACCATCAATATCTCCATATAACTCCCCGTTATGGATTGTGCTCAAAAACCCGATTCGCAAGGAAATAAGCGCTGGAGATTAGTCATCGATTATAGAAAATTGAACGATATTACAGAAATATTGGATCAATTAGGAAGTGCAAAATATTTTTCCACGTTTGACTTGGCATCGGGCTTTCACCAGATCCGTATGTCACAGGAAGATGCCCACAAAACTGCATTTTCGACACCATACGGGCATTTTCAATTCAAAAGAATGCCCTTTGGATTAAAAGATGCCCCAGCAACATTTCAACGTTTGATGAATTCAATATTATCTGGTCTGCAAGGAATAGAACTATTCGTTTATCTGGATGACATAGTGATTTATTCCACGTCTCTCCAAGAACGCGAAATTAAATTTAATAAATTAATGGAAAGACTGAGGAAAGCTAAATTACGATTACAACCTGATAAGTGCGAATTTTTACGACACGAGGTGAATTATTTAGGACATATAATTAGTGAGGATGGCGTGAAACCCGACCCAAAGAAAGTCGAAGCCGTATCAAAATTTCCACGACCAAAGAGGGCGAAAAATATCAAACGATTTCTGGGACTAGCAGGATATTACAGAAGATTTATACCCGATTTCCCCAAGGTCGCGAAACCATTGACACAACTATTAAAGAAAGACACTCCCTTTAAATGGACAGAAAATCAAGAAAACGCATTCAATAATTTAAAGACAGCGTTAGTGACGAAACCCATCCTGCAATATCCAGACTTTTCTAAACCCTTTAACCTTACTACAGACGCATCAGGATATGCAATAAGCGGTGTACTGAGTCAAGGGCCAATCGGAAAGGATTTGCCGATTGCGTATGCCTCAAGGCTATTAAATCCCGCCGAACGAAACTACTCTACCATAGAAAAGGAGTGTCTGGCAATTGTTTACAGCGCAATGCACTTCCGACCGTATCTTTACGGAAGAAAGTTTACCATCGTAACCGATCATAAACCTTTAGCGTGGATGCATTCTATCAAAGATCCTACTTCAAGAATTTGGAAATGGAAATTAAAGTTATCGGACTTCGAATTTGATATTGTATACAAAGAAGGCAGGGCGAACGCAAACGCAGACGCATTATCTAGGAACCCTCCGGAAGTTTGTTTACCAATCAGAAAGAGAGAGGAAGTCTCACCGATTCGCTATCCTGTCTCAAAAAGATTCGAAATAGATACGTCAACCGAAGACTCTCCCATATTCGAAGCTAAACCACACGTCTTGCCTCAATCCAGTGATTCTAAAAATCAAGGAAAGGGTTTTACCCGAAAACATTTTACAATAGAAGAAACCCCCATAAAATATTTAGACCAAGCATTAGCAGAAATCGATGTAAGTACAGATAGAGAAATAACCAATCGAGAAAAAGAAGGCACGGATACAACAAGCGAAAAAGAGACCTCCATTGTAATTCCAGAACTAATTCAACAACGAGAAAAGGACACGAGACCTACGATAATTGCGGAACTAAGAATTTCAGAAACCCGAGACTCAATTGCGAGAGTAAATGACCATAAAGTAGTATTTATAGATATACGTGGCAATCCGATAGATAAAGGAGCCTTAGAAATGAAGGAAACGGGAAAATTACCTCGTTATGAAGATTTAATGTTAGAAAAAGCAAGATTGAATTACGATTCTGGAAAATACATTGTATTCCTACCGATAAAGGAAAATAGAAATATTCCAATAACACCAGAAAATTTATTAAACTCGCTAAGATCTCTATTAGACGCAGTAAATGAGAAACAATACCCTGGCGATATACAATCAGAAAATTAAAGGAAATATTTATGGAAAAAACCTTAACCATCACCATTTGCACTGGGGAAGTAATTACCCCATTTGTGGAAGCGCGGAACAACATAATACGAGAAAAACATGAATCAAGCGTAGCAGGACACAAAGGAATAACAAAAACTTATCAAAGAATACGACAACATTACTATTGGGAAAATATGAAAAAGGAAATTCAAGATTACGTAAGAACATGTAAGGAATGTCAATTGAAGAAACTCACAAGAATAAAAGCAAAGCAACCAATGGTACTTACAGACACACCAGGTAAAGCGTTCGATAAGGTTAGTATGGATATTATAGGTCCATTACCAAAAACCCAAAAGGGAAACGAATATATATTAACTATCCAAGACTTATTAACAAAATACTCAATTGGGATTCCACTAGGAGGAATCTCTTCAGCCTCTCGGCCTATCTTAGCGGACGTTTTTGTAAAGCGATTTATTTGTCGTTTCGGGTCACCGAGAGCTATTCTCACTGATCAAGGAACGAACTTTACATCCTCACTAATGAAGAAAGTAGCAAAGAGATTCCGCATCAAACAATATACCACGACGGCATATCATCCACAAAGTAACGGTTCAATCGAAAGATCTCACCACGTGCTGATAGAATATCTCAAATTATACATTGAAAATTCCAAAAATTGGGACGAATGGGTAGAATTAGCTATGTTTTCCTATAATACCTCTGTACACGAAGGAACGAAATTCTCCCCGCACGAATTAGTTTTTGGACATCTAGCCAGAGAACCTATTGGTGAAGTAATAATCGAAGAGAACATGGAACCAACTTACGCAGAATATCTCGAAGATCTGTTCGATAAAATTAACACCGTACAACGAATGGCGAGAGAAAATTTGATAAAATCCAAACTAAGATCAAAAGAATATTACGACCGACGAATCAACCCCCAAGATTTTAAAATAGGAGATTCGATATATTTACTAAAAGAACCCAGTAAAGGAAAATTCTCCGATCAATATACTGGACCATACAAAGTGCTAGAAATCTTGCAGAACCAAAACGTCAAGATCGAAGTAAAAGGGATTCCGCGAACGGTGCATTTAAACAAGTTAAAACTAGCGCATAATCGAAATAAGCAATGAATAAAGCGATTTCAGTGGGCAACGTAGTGCGGTAGTATATGTTATAGTGCTGTTCGTCGAATAATACAGATATCGAACACCTAAAAGGAAAAAGGAAAATTATTATACGTGTTTCAATTATTGCTTAAATATAAAACGTGTTAACTTAATGAACAATTAACTAGTGAAAGTGAAAGTTACCTTGTGAACAAGTGATCAACATACAAGAAAGTGTACGTGCAAGTATAGGTTATGGATCGTTGTTCGTGGAACACAATGTATGACAGCTACCTAAAATAAGTGAATAAATTAGTTTCAATTGTCTCAGTGCAAAATACAAGGTTACTAAATGTTATAACTATATTATGGATAAATCAAAAGGAGGTGTAACACTGTCCGTCGAATAATACAGATAGCGAAAACCTAAAAAGAAAAAGGGAAAATTATTATGTGTACTCCAATTATTGTTTGAATATACAACGTGTCGATTCAATAAATAATTAAAAGAGGGGAAGTGAAAGTTACCTTGTAAACAAGTAATCATCAAACAAGAAGGTCTACATGCAAAATATGATATGGCTTCCTGCTTGCGGGACACCATGTACCAGCTGAAAATAAACGAACGAATTGACTTCAATTGCCTTAATGCAAAGAGCAGCATCGCTAAATGTTATAACGGTGCCGTGGAGGCGTGGCAGTGTTCGTCGAATGACACAGATAGCGGAAACTTGGAAAAAGAAAAGAAGTTTATTACGAGTGTTCCAATTACTGTTTGAATGTAAAACGTGTTAGTTCAACGAACAACGAAAACAGTGAAAGTGCAACTTACCTCGTGAACAATCAATCACCATACAAGGAAGTGTACATGCATGGATTTCGCAGATTAACAAGAAGAAATAAAATAGCTGATAAATATAGAAAGTGGTTAGAAAATAATTAAGATAGATTAATTGAGAGTTAGTAATAAATATAACCGGAGTAAAAGGATATTTTATTGTGTATTAATCTACGTAGTATTGTTATATTATTATATCTAACATGTAGAAGTGGATTTTGTACGCATATATGTATATAGTTACAATCCAAGTAGTATTCATAATATTTATTTTCACTGATAACAAGTACGTAAAACCTAAAATAAAACAAAGGTTTTAACAATAAAAAAAAAAACTAAAAAAAAGGGGGAAGAAGAAAAAAAAAGAAGAAAAAAAAAGGAAAGAAAAAAATATAATATATATAAATATAAAATTTTCTTTTTCTATAAAAGGTTATTCCTATTTCTGATAAACTCGAGAAACGAAAACATTATACCATGATACACTGACACAAAGATACACCACACAGAAGAAACTAATAGAGAACGCTTTAAGCTTGGCAAACTTACCGCCCGACGAATTTCCATACACCATAACCAAAACCCAGGACACATGGCTTTGATTGTTATTTAATAAGGTTTTGGGTTTATAAAATAACGATTCACTTAGATTCGTTTTCTCCAATATATTTCAGTCTTATAACACGTCTTATCACACAGGAATCTCCAAGTCAATAGAACAACGTGGTCGACTTCTAAGACAAAAGAGCGTCGTTAGAAGTCGTACCAACTTAGCTTGTAGTAAGCAGCGATCATACCAACTTAACATTTCTCAACACTCCCCTTTGATCGCTAGTTTCTACAAGCCCCATAGCTTTGGTAAATTGCTGGGTCTTAATCCTATTTAGGCCTTTGGTGAGAATGTCAGCCACATTCTCAGGACTAGGTACATAAGTATAATCTAGTATCCCCCTCGATACGCAGTTCTTAACGTAAAAGTAGCGCACTTGGACGTGCTTAGAACTCTCAGCAACTATTTCGTCCTTTGACCATGAAATAGCTCCGATATTATCGCAGAATATCTTGCAGGGGCGATGGCAATATGACAGTTGACCCAATTCCTTTAACAGTAAAGAAATCCACACTGTTTCCCTTGCTGCTTCCTGCATTGCCACAAATTCCGCTTCGCACGTCGATTGAGCTATAATCGGTTGTTTTTTGGATAGCCAGGATATCGCACCACCAGCGAGTATGAACACATACCCGATCCTGGATTTCCTGTCTACCGTACAACCCGCAAAATCCGAGTCGCAAAACACCTTCAGAGGTTGCCCGGTCCTTTGGTATACTAACTTCAAGTCTTTGGTCTTTAGTAAATATCTGAATACCCGCTTCGCTGCTTTCCAATCGGATACAGTCGGATTCGCGCATCTTTGGCTTAGTTTCCCTATTGCACACGCAACATCAGGACGACTTACAGTAGCTACATACATTATGTGCCCCACAGCTTGTTCATATAATTTACTGTCGAGAGGCTCATCACGTTCAATATCAAAACCAGCCTCGCATTCTCTAGCTAGCGGTGTCGACACTCCCACCACCCCAACCTCACGAGTAATGTCAAACAGATCCAGCATTTGACCTATCTGTACAGATTGATCGAATACTACAGTGGTGCTGTTTGGCTTACTCAGGTGGATGGACAGAAATTGAGTGTCTACGCCTAGCATTCTAACATCTAATTTGTCCTTAATCCCAGTTTTGAATATCTCAATCCACTCATTCGTCCCAAACACGAGGATGTCGTCCACATACACAGCTACAATAAATTTTTTAGACGCATATATATATATATATATATATATATATATATATATATATATTTCAATCAATCAATTTGGACAGTTACATATAAGTATAAACATATATGCCGAACATGTAATAACCTAGTAAATATTAGAGACAGTGCTTCCAATACTATGCAATAAATACAATATTATCAATTTATGAAATAAAAGTATACATGAAGTAAAAACTAATAGTTTAACGAATACATAAAACATACAATATTGTATTATTAAAGAAATGAAGGTTACATTGTCAGAAATATATATATGTGTGCGAATTCTATCAAATCGATAATCTAAGATACATACTTAAAACTAGCCTACATTCCGGTAAAGGATAAATAAATAATTGACATTTCATTTCGTATGAATACTACACTGCCAAGAGAAATATGCATATGAATATATATATATATATATATATATATATATATATATATATATATATATATATATATATATATATATATATATATATATATATATATATATATATATATATATATATATATAATGTTTTGTAATTCTTCGATTGCGTTATTTATTGTTTTGAGTAGTTTATTTTATAGAGTATTCGATAATATAAAACATACGCGCGCGCGCGCGCACGCACACACACACACACACACACATATACGTATTCATATGCATATTTCTCCTGGCAGTGTAGTATTCATACGAAATGAAATGTCAATTACTTATTAATCCTTTACCGGAATGTAGGCTAGTTATAAGTATGTATCTTAGATTATCGATTTGAATCAATAATGTAGAATGCGCATACATTAATAGTAGTTTAGTTTAGAATATAATTTATATATTTATATATAGACATGCATGTTCCGTAATATAGTTCTTATTTTATAATTCTTTACCGGAATGTAGGCTAGTTTTAAGTATGTATCTTAGATTATCGATTTGATAGAATGCGCACACATATATATATATATTCCTGGCGTTTCAATTATTTTCCCCTTTTGTAGTTATTCTTATTTCCTGGTTTATTTAGAATTGTGTGTATATGTATTTTGTTTATTGGTTGGATCCGTTAATCGCCCTCGTTTTGTTAATCCTTCCTTTCGTTTCGTAGTGCCGTGTGTTCGTTTGTGCATTCAAATCCTTATTCGCGTGTTTTGTATAGAATGGTTTTCTTGTTCTTGTTACGGCGTGTGCGGAGCGCGGGACGTGACACCCCCGCCCTTGAAGTTCAAATTTCCAAAGGAAATTTGACTGATGGTATCTCTGAGTTCGCTCAAGGCGGACGTAGATGTCGTTGGTAGTTGAGTGACTACCGGTGTTATCGATATCCCTTGAGGTTGTGCTGTTTGATCATCGATATTTCGTCTTCTTTTGAGGTATCGTAGCGGGTGGGTGACTGAGCCGCATATTGCTCCTAATAGGGCGATTCCACATTCGTAAGTTTCACGTAACTGGTATCCGTGTGCGGCTATATCTATTATTGTTTTGATTAGTTTAAATATTGCGAGTATTCCAAATATTGCTGCACTGACAGTTCCAAATTCCATAAAACCAGTCCACAAGCTTGATACGGTATTTTTCGCTATTGTCGTTAATGTGTTTTGTCCATCATTCCCAGGATGTTTACTGTTCCAGGGACGATTGTTTTTCCTGTTGCTCCTCTGGCCAATGCGTTCAAGACTGCAGATTTTCTGCCGGGAACATGACGTGGTCCCGTAGTGCATCGAGGTCTTTTGGGTATATATTCCGCTCGTGGCCAACGACGATGGTGCTGAATATCGCCACGTTTGGCGCACGTCCGGGCGGAGTTCCTGTGGTGCGATTCCTTTGCCAAACGGGTAGTTCCGAGTAGCATTTTGTTGTATGTCGTACCTTTACTTGTACCGGAATGCATTTGACTACATGGATCGCTTCTCCTGCGATCAGAGCCATGTGTCCTGGGTTTTGGTTATGGTGTATGCAAATTCGTCGGGCGGTAAGTTTGCCAAGCTTAAAGCGTTCTCTGTTAGTTTCTTCTGTGTGGTGTATCTTTGTGTCAGTGTATCATGGTATAATGTTTTCATTTCTCGAGTTTATCAGAAATAGTAATAACCTTTTATAGAAAAAGAAAATTTTATATTTATATATATTTGTTAAGGAAATTCGAGGATTTGGGAATACAAATTATTGCCTATATTTCCCACACAACAGTTATACATCTATATTACTCTCTGAAGAACGTCTTGCACGCACGCTGGTCGCCAACCGACTATCCTAGATTCTGCTAAAATCTGGCAACAGTCTTTTGTCTCCACTAAGCCTTGACGCCCTCTGGCCCTTACACACACACTCTCATGTACAGTGTAAATGTATCACTTCCCTAACAATATTATATTTTTTTTCTTTCCTTTTTTTTCTTCTTTATTTTTCTTCTTCCCCTTTTTTCTTTCTTTTTTTGTTTTTTTTATTGTTAAAACCTTTGATTTATTTTAGGTTTTACGTACTTGTTATCAGTGAAAATAAATATTATGAATACTACTTGGATTGTAATTATATACATGTCGGAGATGAAAGGAAAGCCGAAGCCTTTCCTTGGAAATTTTGGGAACATCCTCTAGTACCTTAGCCTAGATTTTATTATAGTTGTAATTGCTTAAGATTTGTAATAAGCGAGATTGGGTTCGAGGTGACAATCGGTCGCTGAACGTAGCCACGGTCACGGGATGGATGTTTTATCTAACGGAGGTCTGGAGTGGTTGTATGTGTTTTCCGAGAAATGTGGTTGTGGCGGCATGCGGCCTCGAGAGCGGGCCTAGCCACGTGTGATGTTGCCTCGGAGGTGCCGATGCAATGGGACATACATTGTAGTAGTAATCAAAACTCCAGGCAGAAACTGCCTAGCAACGGCGTTTGGAACTTTCTCGATGCTTCCAACGAGTGTGCCTAGCAACGGCGTTTGGAACCTTCTCGATGCTTCCAAACGGGTATAGAAAACAAAATGCAATCGTACAGGGAGAAAAATCACCACGAGGCTGGCATTCTTGCGATTGCCTTGGAGAGTGATACATCGAGCATTTTCGACGATCGCATTTGCGTCTAAGTTAGTTTCGCTTAGTAAGGAGTTATCCCGGTGACCGTGGATTCGTTTGAACTCAAACATTGCTAATAGTATTATTTAATTTAAATATTCGTAGATCGTATTATTCATTAGGCTTAGTGTTTGTTAGACTTATTATTAGTTGTACTTATTATTTGTTAAGCTTAGTGATAGACCTGTATATACGTGTAAATAAAATCTCGGCTTTGTGAAACGATGGCTAGTCCACATGAAGAGTCGTCGCGCGCCCAAAATTCGAATCGTGACCCGACATATATTATTTATTTTTTTTTATATATATAATTTTCGTTTGGATCTGTTCCTTTGTACGAATACTGTATCCCTGTATATAATATAATATATATAATATGTTAGAATTATGTTAGTTGTTATTTATTATATATATTTTCCTTAACTCTCTCCCCCTTTTTCCTTGTTTTTTTTTTTTTTTTTTTATTAGTACCTAACATTGCTATTATGATGCTGTATTGTATTGCATTGGCTGTTATTTGTATGTGCGCGCGACGAATTTTTCAACATGGTCGCTCGCGTGTCTCTTTGGTATGGCGTTGGTTTAATGTCAACAGTAACGTGTTGTTGAAATAACTAATTAATTGTTAATCACTATAATTTTATTTAGTAGTGTTTTGTAATATTGTTTTGTGTTTCATGATATTGTGTGTGTCAATACCGTGTGCTACTTTAATGTGATAGCATGGATTGTATTGTTACCGAATTTCAATAGTCATTGTTTTGATTATACGTGACTTGCATTTATGTAAGTCTCGTTTAATTTAGTTAATGTTTTGTGTATTGTGTTACCAGTTATTTCGTGTAGCATAACTTTATTCCTTCGCACCGAGGTCAGTTATGGTCTTGTCGTTAATATTTAGTTAGTCTATCTTGATTAATATATATATTTAACAAATATTTAAGAAACAATGGCGAGTGTAGTGGAATCGTTGGACGAAGAAATGGTTTTGACATTGTCGGAAAAGCTTAAAGCATGGGATGCGAACTTTCGCGATATGAGTGCAAAACTCGCCGAATTACAAAGCGGCTTATTCGAACTTAAAACAAAACAAGAACCTAAAACACCCGTATCGCCGCCGACAACGCAACAAGAGACGGTCCAGCCGAGTGGACATACCCAGCCAATTAAGCTAAAAGATGCGATCGAATCGGTGCCAGTGTTTGACGGATATCGACCATCGGTATTCCACTTTTTAAGAGCTTGTGAGCGCGCGCGAAATATGATTTCCAGATATCAAGAACCTCAATTGGTAAAATTGTTAGTAAATAAGCTCCGTGGACACGCGCTCCTCGCCATCGAAGACACAGAATTAATGAGTCTAAACGATTTCGGAAACAAATTAAAGGATCTATTCGGCCCAAAGAAATCTCTTAACGAATATAAAGGGGAATTAGGAACGATATTTCAACGACCCGGGGAAGACATATTAGATTATATGGATCGCGTTAGAAATCTTAGATTGGCAATAATGGACGGAGAAAGAGGCGACTACGGCATCATATCCCCCGATATCCAAGATACTATAGATTGGGAAACGAAAGAAGCTTTCGTTAAAGGACTTCCGAACGAGGTATATGTGCGAGTAAAAATAGCAGGGTACCATACTTTAGAAGATGCGTATCGTCAAGCCGTCAAAGCAACACACGAATTGAAACAAATAACCGATAGAACGCGACCCCAACGACCGACACCCTCGAACTATTACAGACGCGACAACGCACATCCTTCGAACACTAACAACAATATCAGGAACAACCGCCAAGATCGAAGATCGCTACCTCCATCGCAGAATTTTTTGAATTCTACAAGACAAAATATCACGTGTAACTATTGCAAAAAACCCGGGCATCTAGTGAAAGACTGTTACAAATTTAAAGCCCGAGTAGATGCCGGATTAATCGTACCCTATGCTTCGAGACCATCGGGAAACCAAACACGTCCTTCGGGAGAATGGGGCGAGCCACGAAGGAACGATACGCCGAATCGCCCAAGAGTACAGGCGGCAACCAGGCGACCGGCGCCGACGGCAACAAACAGAACAAGGACAGCCACCCCCGCGAGATCGACTCCACCACCCATAACGAGAGACAGAGCGAACGCAATGCCGACCGTAAGATCGAACGAACAACCACTAAATATTGTGGGGGAGTCATCCCACAACCAAACGAGGTCACAGACAGAGAATCCAGAATCTCAAGGCAAAAGGAAAAGAGTGAAGCACAAGCAACCGGCGAAGGAAAATCATCAGGAGTTGAATTCAGATTCGGAAGGCGACCTCTCCGAATTATTTCAATAAAATTTAACGATTCCCCCACGAACCCAACTGCACGAATAGTTTCCCCAGATCTAAAGACTAAGACGAGTTTATTATTAGACTCTGGATCGGAAATCAACATTATCAAGAAACCTGCTTTACTCGATTCAGCCATCATCGACGAAAAGGAATCAATCGAAGTGCGAGGAATTACGGCAACGAGCCTGGTCTCCCTAGGGCAGACGGTAATACAGGTTGCGGGCCATCCGGTTGGTTTTCATCATAGTCGATGATTCATTGCTAATCGATCAAGACGGAATCCTAGGATCCGAATTTTTTGCAGGTTGTAAGGCTCGTTTAGATTATGAGGGAAAACATATCAGATGGGGAAATATTTATATTCCCTTCGATAGTAAAGAAAAAATAATTATACCGAAGCGAAGTTCAATAACGTGTTCAGTTAATATCGCTAATCCAGAGATAAAAGAGGGATTTATTCCAAGAATCGAGCCGAACAAGGGAATCTATTTTGGTAATGCAGTTGTGAGGAATCATAAAGGAAAAGGTTACATAAGAGTAATAAATACTACTTCGAGAGATTACGTATTTACAACACCAACGATGGTAATTAAAGAATTTGATAATCCCCCCCGCCCCCCACCCCGCTTCCTAGGACAGCGTGCAATACAGTTCTAAGATCGGAGGAAAGTAGATACGATAAAATAAATGAGTTACTACGACTCGAACATTTGAACGAAGAAGAAAAGGAAAATGCTAAAAAATTGATTCGTAATAATCAAGATAGGTTTCATATTCCAGGAGATACATTGGAAGCAACCGAAGTTCTGGAACATAGGATAATTACAACGGATAATATACCCATCAATACTAAACAGTATCGATATCCACCAATACATCGAGAAGAAATAAATCGACAGGTCCAAGAACTACTAGATACGGGCGTAGTGGAACCATCAATATCTCCATATAACTCCCCGTTATGGATTGTGCTCAAAAACCCGATTCGCAAGGAAATAAGCGCTGGAGATTAGTCATCGATTATAGAAAATTGAACGATATTACAGAAATATTGGATCAATTAGGAAGTGCAAAATATTTTTCCACGTTTGACTTGGCATCGGGCTTTCACCAGATCCGTATGTCACAGGAAGATGCCCACAAAACTGCATTTTCGACACCATACGGGCATTTTCAATTCAAAAGAATGCCCTTTGGATTAAAAGATGCCCCAGCAACATTTCAACGTTTGATGAATTCAATATTATCTGGTCTGCAAGGAATAGAACTATTCGTCTATCTGGATGACATAGTGATTTATTCCACGTCTCTCCAAGAACGCGAAATTAAATTTAATAAATTAATGGAAAGACTGAGGAAAGCTAAATTACGATTACAACCTGATAAGTGCGAATTTTTACGACACGAGGTGAATTATTTAGGACATATAATTAGTGAGGATGGCGTGAAACCCGACCCAAAGAAAGTCGAAGCCGTATCAAAATTTCCACGACCAAAGAGGGCGAAAAATATCAAACGATTTCTGGGACTAGCAGGATATTACAGAAGATTTATACCCGATTTCCCCAAGGTCGCGAAACCATTGACACAACTATTAAAGAAAGACACTCCCTTTAAATGGACAGAAAATCAAGAAAACGCATTCAATAATTTAAAGACAGCGTTAGTGACGAAACCCATCCTGCAATATCCAGACTTTTCTAAACCCTTTAACCTTACTACAGACGCATCAGGATATGCAATAAGCGGTGTACTGAGTCAAGGGCCAATCGGAAAGGATTTGCCGATTGCGTATGCCTCAAGGCTATTAAATCCCGCCGAACGAAACTACTCTACCATAGAAAAGGAGTGTCTGGCAATTGTTTACAGCGCAATGCACTTCCGACCGTATCTTTACGGAAGAAAGTTTACCATCGTAACCGATCATAAACCTTTAGCGTGGATGCATTCTATCAAAGATCCTACTTCAAGAATTTGGAAATGGAAATTAAAGTTATCGGACTTCGAATTTGATATTGTATACAAAGAAGGCAGGGCGAACGCAAACGCAGACGCATTATCTAGGAACCCTCCGGAAGTTTGTTTACCAATCAGAAAGAGAGAGGAAGTCTCACCGATTCGCTATCCTGTCTCAAAAAGATTCGAAATAGATACGTCAACCGAAGACTCTCCCATATTCGAAGCTAAACCACACGTCTTGCCTCAATCCAGTGATTCTAAAAATCAAGGAAAGGGTTTTACCCGAAAACATTTTACAATAGAAGAAACCCCCATAAAATATTTAGACCAAGCATTAGCAGAAATCGATGTAAGTACAGATAGAGAAATAACCAATCGAGAAAAAGAAGGCACGGATACAACAAGCGAAAAAGAGACCTCCATTGTAATTCCAGAACTAATTCAACAACGAGAAAAGGACACGAGACCTACGATAATTGCGGAACTAAGAATTTCAGAAACCCGAGACTCAATTGCGAGAGTAAATGACCATAAAGTAGTATTTATAGATATACGTGGCAATCCGATAGATAAAGGAGCCTTAGAAATGAAGGAAACGGGAAAATTACCTCGTTATGAAGATTTAATGTTAGAAAAAGCAAGATTGAATTACGATTCTGGAAAATACATTGTATTCCTACCGATAAAGGAAAATAGAAATATTCCAATAACACCAGAAAATTTATTAAACTCGCTAAGATCTCTATTAGACGCAGTAAATGAGAAACAATACCCTGGCGATATACAATCAGAAAATTAAAGGAAATATTTATGGAAAAAACCTTAACCATCACCATTTGCACTGGGGAAGTAATTACCCCATTTGTGGAAGCGCGGAACAACATAATACGAGAAAAACATGAATCAAGCGTAGCAGGACACAAAGGAATAACAAAAACTTATCAAAGAATACGACAACATTACTATTGGGAAAATATGAAAAAGGAAATTCAAGATTACGTAAGAACATGTAAGGAATGTCAATTGAAGAAACTCACAAGAATAAAAGCAAAGCAACCAATGGTACTTACAGACACACCAGGTAAAGCGTTCGATAAGGTTAGTATGGATATTATAGGTCCATTACCAAAAACCCAAAAGGGAAACGAATATATATTAACTATCCAAGACTTATTAACAAAATACTCAATTGGGATTCCACTAGGAGGAATCTCTTCAGCCTCTCGGCCTATCTTAGCGGACGTTTTTGTAAAGCGATTTATTTGTCGTTTCGGGTCACCGAGAGCTATTCTCACTGATCAAGGAACGAACTTTACATCCTCACTAATGAAGAAAGTAGCAAAGAGATTCCGCATCAAACAATATACCACGACGGCATATCATCCACAAAGTAACGGTTCAATCGAAAGATCTCACCACGTGCTGATAGAATATCTCAAATTATACATTGAAAATTCCAAAAATTGGGACGAATGGGTAGAATTAGCTATGTTTTCCTATAATACCTCTGTACACGAAGGAACGAAATTCTCCCCGCACGAATTAGTTTTTGGACATCTAGCCAGAGAACCTATTGGTGAAGTAATAATCGAAGAGAACATGGAACCAACTTACGCAGAATATCTCGAAGATCTGTTCGATAAAATTAACACCGTACAACGAATGGCGAGAGAAAATTTGATAAAATCCAAACTAAGATCAAAAGAATATTACGACCGACGAATCAACCCCCAAGATTTTAAAATAGGAGATTCGATATATTTACTAAAAGAACCCAGTAAAGGAAAATTCTCCGATCAATATACTGGACCATACAAAGTGCTAGAAATCTTGCAGAACCAAAACGTCAAGATCGAAGTAAAAGGGATTCCGCGAACGGTGCATTTAAACAAGTTAAAACTAGCGCATAATCGAAATAAGCAATGAATAAAGCGATTTCAGTGGGCAACGTAGTGCGGTAGTATATGTTATAGTGCTGTTCGTCGAATAATACAGATATCGAACACCTAAAAGGAAAAAGGAAAATTATTATACGTGTTTCAATTATTGCTTAAATATAAAACGTGTTAACTTAATGAACAATTAACTAGTGAAAGTGAAAGTTACCTTGTGAACAAGTGATCAACATACAAGAAAGTGTACGTGCAAGTATAGGTTATGGATCGTTGTTCGTGGAACACAATGTATGACAGCTACCTAAAATAAGTGAATAAATTAGTTTCAATTGTCTCAGTGCAAAATACAAGGTTACTAAATGTTATAACTATATTATGGATAAATCAAAAGGAGGTGTAACACTGTCCGTCGAATAATACAGATAGCGAAAACCTAAAAAGAAAAAGGGAAAATTATTATGTGTACTCCAATTATTGTTTGAATATACAACGTGTCGATTCAATAAATAATTAAAAGAGGGGAAGTGAAAGTTACCTTGTAAACAAGTAATCATCAAACAAGAAGGTCTACATGCAAAATATGATATGGCTCCCTGCTTGCGGAACACCATGTACCAGCTGAAAATAAACGAACGAATTGACTTCAATTGCCTTAATGCAAAGAGCAGCATCGCTAAATGTTATAACGGTGCCGTGGAGGCGTGGCAGTGTTCGTCGAATGACACAGATAGCGGAAACTTGGAAAAAGAAAAGAAGTTTATTACGAGTGTTCCAATTACTGTTTGAATGTAAAACGTGTTAGTTCAACGAACAACGAAAACAGTGAAAGTGCAACTTACCTCGTGAACAATCAATCACCATACAAGGAAGTGTACATGCATGGATTTCGCAGATTAACAAGAAGAAATAAAATAGCTGATAAATATAGAAAGTGGTTAGAAAATAATTAAGATAGATTAATTGAGAGTTAGTAATAAATATAACCGGAGTAAAAGGATATTTTATTGTGTATTAATCTACGTAGTATTGTTATATTATTATATCTAACATGTAGAAGTGGATTTTGTACGCATATATGTATATAGTTACAATCCAAGTAGTATTCATAATATTTATTTTCACTGATAACAAGTACGTAAAACCTAAAATAAAACAAAGGTTTTAACAATAAAAAAAAAAACTAAAAAAAAGGGGGAAGAAGAAAAAAAAAGAAGAAAAAAAAAGGAAAGAAAAAAATATAATATATATAAATATAAAATTTTCTTTTTCTATAAAAGGTTATTCCTATTTCTGATAAACTCGAGAAACGAAAACATTATACCATGATACACTGACACAAAGATACACCACACAGGAGAAACTAATAGAGAACGCTTTAAGCTTGGCAAACTTACCGCCCGACGAATTTCCATACACCATAACCAAAACCCAGGACACATGGCTTTGATTGTTATTTAATAAGGTTTTGGGTTTATAAAATAACGATTCACTTAGATTCGTTTTCTCCAATATATTTCAGTCTTATAACACGTCTTATCACACAGGAATCTCCAAGTCAATAGAACAACGTGGTCGACTTCTAAGACAAAAGAGCGTCGTTAGAAGTCGTACCAACTTAGCTTGTAGTAAGCAGCGATCATACCAACTTAACATTTCTCAACACTCCCCTTTGATCGCTAGTTTCTACAAGCCCCATAGCTTTGGTAAATTGCTGGGTCTTAATCCTATTTAGGCCTTTGGTGAGAATGTCAGCCACATTCTCAGGACTAGGTACATAAGTATAATCTAGTATCCCCCTCGATACGCAGTTCTTAACGTAAAAGTAGCGCACTTGGACGTGCTTAGAACTCTCAGCAACTATTTCGTCCTTTGACCATGAAATAGCTCCGATATTATCGCAGAATATCTTGCAGGGGCGATGGCAATATGACAGTTGACCCAATTCCTTTAACAGTAAAGAAATCCACACTGTTTCCCTTGCTGCTTCCTGCATTGCCACAAATTCCGCTTCGCACGTCGATTGAGCTATAATCGGTTGTTTTTTGGATAGCCAGGATATCGCACCACCAGCGAGTATGAACACATACCCGCTCCTGGATTTCCTGTCTACCGTACAACCCGCAAAATCCGAGTCGCAAAACACCTTCAGAGGTTGCCCGGTCCTTTGGTATACTAACTTCAAGTCTTTGGTCTTTAGTAAATATCTGAATACCCGCTTCGCTGCTTTCCAATCGGATACAGTCGGATTCGCGCATCTTTGGCTTAGTTTCCCTATTGCACACGCAACATCAGGACGACTTACAGTAGCTACATACATTATGTGCCCCACAGCTTGTTCATATAATTTACTGTCGAGAGGCTCATCACGTTCAATATCAAAACCAGCCTCGCATTCTCTAGCTAGCGGTGTCGACACTCCCACCACCCCAACCTCACGAGTAATGTCAAACAGATCCAGCATTTGACCTATCTGTACAGATTGATCGAATACTACAGTGGTGCTGTTTGGCTTACTCAGGTGGATGGACAGAAATTGAGTGTCTACGCCTAGCATTCTAACATCTAATTTGTCCTTAATCCTAGTTTTGAATATCTCAATCCACTCATTCGTCCCAAACACGAGGATGTCGTCCACATACACAGCTACAATAAATTTTTTAGACGCATATATATATATATATAAATATATTTCAATCAATCAATTTGGAGAGTTACATATAAGTATAAACATATATGCCGAACATGTAATAACCTAGTAAATATTAGAGACAGTGCTTCCAATACTATGCAATAAATACAATATTATCAATTTATGAAATAAAAGTATACATGAAGTCAAAAACTAATAGTTTAACGAATACATAAAACATACAATATTGTATTATTAAAGAAATGAAGGTTACATTGTCAGAAATATATATATGTCGGAGATGAAAGGAAAGCCGAAGCCTTTCCTTGGAAATTTTGGGAACATCCTCTAGTACCTTAGCCTAGATTTTATTATAGTTGTAATTGCTTAAGATTTGTAATAAGCGAGATTGGGTTCGAGGTGACAATCGGTCGCTGAACGTAGCCACGGTCACGGGATGGATGTTTTATCTAACGGAGGTCTGGAGTGGTTGTATGTGTTTTCCGAGAAATGTGGTTGTGGCGGCATGCGGCCTCGAGAGCGGGCCGAGCCACGTGTGATGTTGCCTCGGAGGTGCCGATGCAATGGGACATACATTGTATTAGTAATCAAAACTCCAGGCAGAAACTGCCTAGCAACGGCGTTTGGAACTTTCTCGATGCTTCCAACGAGTGTGCCTAGCAACGGCGTTTGGAACCTTCTCGATGCTTCCAAACGGATATAGAAAACAAAATGCAATCGTACAGGGAGAAAAATCTCCTCGAGGCTGGCATTCTTGCGACTGCCTTGGAGAGTGATACATCGAGCATTTACGACGATCGCATTTGCGTCTAAGTTAGTTTCGCTTAGTAAGGAGTTATCCCGGTGACCGTGGATTCGTTTGAACTCAAACATTGCTAATAGTATTATTTAATTTAATTATTCGTAGATCGTATTATTCATTAGGCTTAGTGTTTGTTAGACTTATTATTAGTCGTACTTATTATTTGTTAAGCTTAGTGATAGACCTGTATATACGTGTAAATAAAATCTCGGCTTTGTGAAACGATGGCTAGTCCACATGAAGAGTCGTCGCGCGCCCAAAATTCGAATCGTGATCCGACATACATATATGCGTACGTATTGGTAAGTAGTATAAATGAGATTTGTTTTATTGTTATAAATATATAAGTATATATCATCAATAGGAATAAATATCACAAATGTACCTTGTCTTGGAGTATATATATATATATATATTCATGTTGTTCCATCCGTCGTTCAGAAAATGGTTGATGAGTTCGCCATCAGTTCTGTACACACATATAAAAATAGTTAATGTATATATGTGGTATCGTGAGTGAGAGGCCTGGGAGTTGGCGGGTGATCCGCGTGGAATGTCGCGAGAGCCGAGGCGTTTGTTTTTGATCGCGTAGTTTTGGAAAGAGGAGACCTACGTGATCTTGGCCACGAGCGGTTGCCAAGGGACGGGAGAAAAGGAATCAACAAACAGAGTTTGCGAGTGGCGTTGCCGAGAGAGTGTTGATTGCATTTTGTGAAAGTCGAGTCGTTATCTAATTATTTAGTTGTGCTGTTTTCTGTACGTTTGGTGTGAATAGTTCAGGTTGAACAACAATCGTCTTTTTCTGTCCGATTAACATCTGTATCATTCATTCCTTGTAAATATATTATATCACGATATTACATATATATATTATTTATTTTTTTTTATATATATAATTTTCGTTTGGATCTGTTCCTTTGTACGAATACTGTATCCCTGTATATAATATAATATATATAATATGTTATAATTATGTTAGTTGTTATTTATTATATATATTTTCCTTAACTCTCTCCCCCTTTTTCCTTGTTTTTTTTTTTTTTTTTTTTTATTAGTACCTAACATTGCTATTATGATGCTGTATTGTATTGCATTGGCTGTTATTTGTATGTGCGCGCGACGAATTTTTCAACATGGTCGCTCGCGTGTCTCTTTGGTATGGCGTTGGTTTAATGTCAACAGTAACGTGTTGTTGAAATAACTAATTAATTGTTAATCACTATAATTTTATTTAGTAGTGTTTTGTAATATTGTTTTGTGTTTCATGATATTGTGTGTGTCAATACCGTGTGCTACTTTAATGTGATAGCATGGATTGTATTGTTACCGAATTTCAATAGTCATTGTTTTGATTATACGTGACTTGCATTTATGTAAGTCTCGTTTAATTTAGTTAATGTTTTGTGTATTGTGTTACCAGTTATTTCGTGTAGCATAACTTTATTCCTTCGCACCGAGGTCAGTTATGGTCTTGTCGTTAATATTTAGTTAGTCTATCTTGATTAATATATATATTTAACAAATATTTAAGAAACAATGGCGAGTGTAGTGGAATCGTTGGACGAAGAAATGGTTTTGACATTGTCGGAAAAGCTTAAAGCATGGGATGCGAACTTTCGCGATATGAGTGCAAAACTCGCCGAATTACAAAGCGGCTTATTCGAACTTAAAACAAAACAAGAACCTAAAACACCCGTATCGCCGCCGACAACGCAACAAGAGACGGTCCAGCCGAGTGGACATACCCAGCCAATTAAGCTAAAAGATGCGATCGAATCGGTGCCAGTGTTTGACGGATATCGACCATCGGTATTCCACTTTTTAAGAGCTTGTGAGCGCGCGCGAAATATGATTTCCAGATATCAAGAACCTCAATTGGTAAAATTGTTAGTAAATAAGCTCCGTGGACACGCGCTCCTCGCCATCGAAGACACAGAATTAATGAGTCTAAACGATTTCGGAAACAAATTAAAGGATCTATTCGGCCCAAAGAAATCTCTTAACGAATATAAAGGGGAATTAGGAACGATATTTCAACGACCCGGGGAAGACATATTAGATTATATGGATCGCGTTAGAAATCTTAGATTGGCAATAATGGACGGAGAAAGAGGCGACTACGGCATCATATCCCCCGATATCCAAGATACTATAGATTGGGAAACGAAAGAAGCTTTCGTTAAAGGACTTCCGAACGAGGTATATGTGCGAGTAAAAATAGCAGGGTACCATACTTTAGAAGATGCGTATCGTCAAGCCGTCAAAGCAACACACGAATTGAAACAAATAACCGATAGAACGCGACCCCAACGACCGACACCCTCGAACTATTACAGACGCGACAACGCACATCCTTCGAACACTAACAACAATATCAGGAACAACCGCCAAGATCGAAGATCGCTACCTCCATCGCAGAATTTTTTGAATTCTACAAGACAAAATATCACGTGTAACTATTGCAAAAAACCCGGGCATCTAGTGAAAGACTGTTACAAATTTAAAGCCCGAGTAGATGCCGGATTAATCGTACCCTATGCTTCGAGACCATCGGGAAACCAAACACGTCCTTCGGGAGAATGGGGCGAGCCACGAAGGAACGATACGCCGAATCGCCCAAGAGTACAGGCGGCAACCAGGCGACCGGCGCCGACGGCAACAAACAGAACAAGGACAGCCACCCCCGCGAGATCGACTCCACCACCCATAACGAGAGACAGAGCGAACGCAATGCCGACCGTAAGATCGAACGAACAACCACTAAATATTGTGGGGGAGTCATCCCACAACCAAACGAGGTCACAGACAGAGAATCCAGAATCTCAAGGCAAAAGGAAAAGAGTGAAACACAAGCAACCGGCGAAGGAAAATCATCAGGAGTTGAATTCAGATTCGGAAGGCGACCTCTCCGAATTATTTCGATAAAATTTAACGATTCCCCAACGAACCCAACTGCACGAATAGTTTCCCCAGATCTAAAGACTAAGACGAGTTTATTATTAGACTCTGGATCGGAAATCAACATTATCAAGAAACCTGCTTTACTCGATTCAGCCATCATCGACGAAAAGGAATCAATCGAAGTGCGAGGAATTACGGCAACGAGCCTGGTCTCCCTAGGGCAGACGGTAATACAGGTTGCGGGCCATCCGGTTGGTTTTCATCATAGTCGATGATTCATTGCTAATCGATCAAGACGGAATCCTAGGATCCGAATTTTTTGCAGGTTGTAAGGCTCGTTTAGATTATGAGGGAAAACATATCAGATGGGGAAATATTTATATTCCCTTCGATAGTAAAGAAAAAATAATTATACCGAAGCGAAGTTCAATAACGTGTTCAGTTAATATCGCTAATCCAGAGATAAAAGAGGGATTTATTCCAAGAATCGAGCCGAACAAGGGAATCTATTTTGGTAATGCAGTTGTGAGGAATCATAAAGGAAAAGGTTACATAAGAGTAATAAATACTACTTCGAGAGATTACGTATTTACAACACCAACGATGGTAATTAAAGAATTTGATAATCCCCCCCGCCCCCCACCCCGCTTCCTAGTACAGCGTGCAATACAGTTCTAAGATCGGAGGAAAGTAGATACGATAAAATAAATGAGTTACTACGACTCGAACATTTGAACGAAGAAGAAAAGGAAAATGCTAAAAAATTGATTCGTAATAATCAAGATAGGTTTCATATTCCAGGAGATACATTGGAAGCAACCGAAGTTCTGGAACATAGGATAATTACAACGGATAATATACCCATCAATACTAAACAGTATCGATATCCACCAATACATCGAGAAGAAATAAATCGACAGGTCCAAGAACTACTAGATACGGACGTAGTGGAACCATCAATATCTCCATATAACTCCCCGTTATGGATTGTGCTCAAAAACCCGATTCGCAAGGAAATAAGCGCTGGAGATTAGTCATCGATTATAGAAAATTGAACGATATTACAGAAATATTGGATCAATTAGGAAGTGCAAAATATTTTTCCACGTTTGACTTGGCATCGGGCTTTCACCAGATCCGTATGTCACAGGAAGATGCCCACAAAACTGCATTTTCGACACCATACGGGCATTTTCAATTCAAAAGAATGCCCTTTGGATTAAAAGATGCCCCAGCAACATTTCAACGTTTGATGAATTCAATATTATCTGGTCTGCAAGGAATAGAACTATTCGTCTATCTGGATGACATAGTGATTTATTCCACGTCTCTCCAAGAACGCGAAATTAAATTTAATAAATTAATGGAAAGACTGAGGAAAGCTAAATTACGATTACAACCTGATAAGTGCGAATTTTTACGACACGAGGTGAATTATTTAGGACATATAATTAGTGAGGATGGCGTGAAACCCGACCCAAAGAAAGTCGAAGCCGTATCAAAATTTCCACGACCAAAGAGGGCGAAAAATATCAAACGATTTCTGGGACTAGCAGGATATTACAGAAGATTTATACCCGATTTCCCCAAGGTCGCGAAACCATTGACACAACTATTAAAGAAAGACACTCCCTTTAAATGGACAGAAAATCAAGAAAACGCATTCAATAATTTAAAGACAGCGTTAGTGACGAAACCCATCCTGCAATATCCAGACTTTTCTAAACCCTTTAACCTTACTACAGACGCATCAGGATATGCAATAAGCGGTGTACTGAGTCAAGGGCCAATCGGAAAGGATTTGCCGATTGCGTATGCCTCAAGGCTATTAAATCCCGCCGAACGAAACTACTCTACCATAGAAAAGGAGTGTCTGGCAATTGTTTACAGCGCAATGCACTTCCGACCGTATCTTTACGGAAGAAAGTTTACCATCGTAACCGATCATAAACCTTTAGCGTGGATGCATTCTATCAAAGATCCTACTTCAAGAATTTGGAAATGGAAATTAAAGTTATCGGACTTCGAATTTGATATTGTATACAAAGAAGGCAGGGCGAACGCAAACGCAGACGCATTATCTAGGAACCCTCCGGAAGTTTGTTTACCAATCAGAAAGAGAGAGGAAGTCTCACCGATTCGCTATCCTGTCTCAAAAAGATTCGAAATAGATACGTCAACCGAAGACTCTCCCATATTCGAAGCTAAACCACACGTCTTGCCTCAATCCAGTGATTCTAAAAATCAAGGAAAGGGTTTTACCCGAAAACATTTTACAATAGAAGAAACCCCCATAAAATATTTAGACCAAGCATTAGCAGAAATCGATGTAAGTACAGATAGAGAAATAACCAATCGAGAAAAAGAAGGCACGGATACAACAAGCGAAAAAGAGACCTCCATTGTAATTCCAGAACTAATTCAACAACGAGAAAAGGACACGAGACCTACGATAATTGCGGAACTAAGAATTTCAGAAACCCGAGACTCAATTGCGAGAGTAAATGACCATAAAGTAGTATTTATAGATATACGTGGCAATCCGATAGATAAAGGAGCCTTAGAAATGAAGGAAACGGGAAAATTACCTCGTTATGAAGATTTAATGTTAGAAAAAGCAAGATTGAATTACGATTCTGGAAAATACATTGTATTCCTACCGATAAAGGAAAATAGAAATATTCCAATAACACCAGAAAATTTATTAAACTCGCTAAGATCTCTATTAGACGCAGTAAATGAGAAACAATACCCTGGCGATATACAATCAGAAAATTAAAGGAAATATTTATGGAAAAAACCTTAACCATCACCATTTGCACTGGGGAAGTAATTACCCCATTTGTGGAAGCGCGGAACAACATAATACGAGAAAAACATGAATCAAGCGTAGCAGGACACAAAGGAATAACAAAAACTTATCAAAGAATACGACAACATTACTATTGGGAAAATATGAAAAAGGAAATTCAAGATTACGTAAGAACATGTAAGGAATGTCAATTGAAGAAACTCACAAGAATAAAAGCAAAGCAACCAATGGTACTTACAGACACACCAGGTAAAGCGTTCGATAAGGTTAGTATGGATATTATAGGTCCATTACCAAAAACCCAAAAGGGAAACGAATATATATTAACTATCCAAGACTTATTAACAAAATACTCAATTGGGATTCCACTAGGAGGAATCTCTTCAGCCTCTCGGCCTATCTTAGCGGACGTTTTTGTAAAGCGATTTATTTGTCGTTTCGGGTCACCGAGAGCTATTCTCACTGATCAAGGAACGAACTTTACATCCTCACTAATGAAGAAAGTAGCAAAGAGATTCCGCATCAAACAATATACCACGACGGCATATCATCCACAAAGTAACGGTTCAATCGAAAGATCTCACCACGTGCTGATAGAATATCTCAAATTATACATTGAAAATTCCAAAAATTGGGACGAATGGGTAGAATTAGCTATGTTTTCCTATAATACCTCTGTACACGAAGGAACGAAATTCTCCCCGCACGAATTAGTTTTTGGACATCTAGCCAGAGAACCTATTGGTGAAGTAATAATCGAAGAGAACATGGAACCAACTTACGCAGAATATCTCGAAGATCTGTTCGATAAAATTAACACCGTACAACGAATGGCGAGAGAAAATTTGATAAAATCCAAACTAAGATCAAAAGAATATTACGACCGACGAATCAACCCCCAAGATTTTAAAATAGGAGATTCGATATATTTACTAAAAGAACCCAGTAAAGGAAAATTCTCCGATCAATATACTGGACCATACAAAGTGCTAGAAATCTTGCAGAACCAAAACGTCAAGATCGAAGTAAAAGGGATTCCGCGAACGGTGCATTTAAACAAGTTAAAACTAGCGCATAATCGAAATAAGCAATGAATAAAGCGATTTCAGTGGGCAACGTAGTGCGGTAGTATATGTTATAGTGCTGTTCGTCGAATAATACAGATATCGAACACCTAAAAGGAAAAAGGAAAATTATTATACGTGTTTCAATTATTGCTTAAATATAAAACGTGTTAACTTAATGAACAATTAACTAGTGAAAGTGAAAGTTACCTTGTGAACAAGTGATCAACATACAAGAAAGTGTACGTGCAAGTATAGGTTATGGATCGTTGTTCGTGGAACACAATGTATGACAGCTACCTAAAATAAGTGAATAAATTAGTTTCAATTGTCTCAGTGCAAAATACAAGGTTACTAAATGTTATAACTATATTATGGATAAATCAAAAGGAGGTGTAACACTGTCCGTCGAATAATACAGATAGCGAAAACCTAAAAAGAAAAAGGGAAAATTATTATGTGTACTCCAATTATTGTTTGAATATACAACGTGTCGATTCAATAAATAATTAAAAGAGGGGAAGTGAAAGTTACCTTGTAAACAAGTAATCATCAAACAAGAAGGTCTACATGCAAAATATGATATGGCTCCCTGCTTGCGGAACACCATGTACCAGCTGAAAATAAACGAACGAATTGACTTCAATTGCCTTAATGCAAAGAGCAGCATCGCTAAATGTTATAACGGTGCCGTGGAGGCGTGGCAGTGTTCGTCGAATGACACAGATAGCGGAAACTTGGAAAAAGAAAAGAAGTTTATTACGAGTGTTCCAATTACTGTTTGAATGTAAAACGTGTTAGTTCAACGAACAACGAAAACAGTGAAAGTGCAACTTACCTCGTGAACAATCAATCACCATACAAGGAAGTGTACATGCATGGATTTCGCAGATTAACAAGAAGAAATAAAATAGCTGATAAATATAGAAAGTGGTTAGAAAATAATTAAGATAGATTAATTGAGAGTTAGTAATAAATATAACCGGAGTAAAAGGATATTTTATTGTGTATTAATCTACGTAGTATTGTTATATTATTATATCTAACATGTAGAAGTGGATTTTGTACGCATATATGTATATAGTTACAATCCAAGTAGTATTCATAATATTTATTTTCACTGATAACAAGTACGTAAAACCTAAAATAAAACAAAGGTTTTAACAATAAAAAAAAAAACTAAAAAAAAGGGGGAAGAAGAAAAAAAAAGAAGAAAAAAAAAGGAAAGAAAAAAATATAATATATATAAATATAAAATTTTCTTTTTCTATAAAAGGTTATTCCTATTTCTGATAAACTCGAGAAACGAAAACATTATACCATGATACACTGACACAAAGATACACCACACAGGAGAAACTAATAGAGAACGCTTTAAGCTTGGCAAACTTACCGCCCGACGAATTTCCATACACCATAACCAAAACCCAGGACACATGGCTTTGATTGTTATTTAATAAGGTTTTGGGTTTATAAAATAACGATTCACTTAGATTCGTTTTCTCCAATATATTTCAGTCTTATAACACGTCTTATCACACAGGAATCTCCAAGTCAATAGAACAACGTGGTCGACTTCTAAGACAAAAGAGCGTCGTTAGAAGTCGTACCAACTTAGCTTGTAGTAAGCAGCGATCATACCAACTTAACATTTCTCAACACTCCCCTTTGATCGCTAGTTTCTACAAGCCCCATAGCTTTGGTAAATTGCTGGGTCTTAATCCTATTTAGGCCTTTGATGAGAATGTCAGCCACATTCTCAGGACTAGGTACATAAGTATAATCTAGTATCCCCCTCGATACGCAGTTCTTAACGTAAAAGTAGCGCACTTGGACGTGCTTAGAACTCTCAGCAACTATTTCGTCCTTTGACCATGAAATAGCTCCGATATTATCGCAGAATATCTTGCAGGGGCGATGGCAATATGACAGTTGACCCAATTCCTTTAACAGTAAAGAAATCCACACTGTTTCCCTTGCTGCTTCCTGCATTGCCACAAATTCCGCTTCGCACGTCGATTGAGCTATAATCGGTTGTTTTTTGGATAGCCAGGATATCGCACCACCAGCGAGTATGAACACATACCCGCTCCTGGATTTCCTGTCTACCGTACAACCCGCAAAATCCGAGTCGCAAAACACCTTCAGAGGTTGCCCGGTCCTTTGGTATACTAACTTCAAGTCTTTGGTCTTTAGTAAATATCTGAATACCCGCTTCGCTGCTTTCCAATCGGATACAGTCGGATTCGCGCATCTTTGGCTTAGTTTCCCTATTGCACACGCAACATCAGGACGACTTACAGTAGCTACATACATTATGTGCCCCACAGCTTGTTCATATAATTTACTGTCGAGAGGCTCATCACGTTCAATATCAAAACCAGCCTCGCATTCTCTAGCTAGCGGTGTCGACACTCCCACCACCCCAACCTCACGAGTAATGTCAAACAGATCCAGCATTTGACCTATCTGTACAGATTGATCGAATACTACAGTGGTGCTGTTTGGCTTACTCAGGTGGATGGACAGAAATTGAGTGTCTACGCCTAGCATTCTAACATCTAATTTGTCCTTAATCCCAGTTTTGAATATCTCAATCCACTCATTCGTCCCAAACACGAGGATGTCGTCCACATACACAGCTACAATAAATTTTTTAGACGCATATATATATATATATATATATATATATATATATATATATATATATATATATATATTTCAATCAATCAATTTGGACAGTTACATATAAGTATAAACATATATGCCGAACATGTAATAACCTAGTAAATATTAGAGACAGTGCTTCCAATACTATGCAATAAATACAATATTATCAATTTATGAAATAAAAGTATACATGAAGTAAAAACTAATAGTTTAACGAATACATAAAACATACAATATTGTATTATTAAAGAAATGAAGGTTACATTGTCAGAAATATATATATGTGTGCGAATTCTATCAAATCGATAATCTAAGATACATACTTAAAACTAGCCTACATTCCGGTAAAGGATAAATAAATAATTGACATTTCATTTCGTATGAATACTACACTGCCAAGAGAAATATGCATATGAATATATATATATATATATATATATATATATATATATATATAATGTTTTGTAATTCTTCGATTGCGTTATTTATTGTTTTGAGTAGTTTATTTTATAGAGTATTCGATAATATAAAACATACGCGCGCGCGCGCGCACGCACACACACACACACACACACATATACGTATTCATATGCATATTTCTCCTGGCAGTGTAGTATTCATACGAAATGAAATGTCAATTACTTATTAATCCTTTACCGGAATGTAGGCTAGTTATAAGTATGTATCTTAGATTATCGATTTGAATCAATAATGTAGAATGCGCATACATTAATAGTAGTTTAGTTTAGAATATAATTTATATATTTATATATAGACATGCATGTTCCGTAATATAGTTCTTATTTTATAATTCTTTACCGGAATGTAGGCTAGTTTTAAGTATGTATCTTAGATTATCGATTTGATAGAATGCGCACACATATATATATATATATTCCTGGCGTTTCAATTATTTTCCCCTTTTGTAGTTATTCTTATTTCCTGGTTTATTTAGAATTGTGTGTATATGTATTTTGTTTATTGGTTGGATCCGTTAATCGCCCTCGTTTTGTTAATCCTTCCTTTCGTTTCGTAGTGCCGTGTGTTCGTTTGTGCATTCAAATCCTTATTCGCGTGTTTTGTATAGAATGGTTTTCTTGTTCTTGTTACGGCGTGTGCGGAGCGCGGGACGTGACACCCCCGCCCTTGAAGTTCAAATTTCCAAAGGAAATTTGACTGATGGTATCTCTGAGTTCGCTCAAGGCGGACGTAGATGTCGTTGGTAGTTGAGTGACTACCGGTGTTATCGATATCCCTTGAGGTTGTGCTGTTTGATCATCGATATTTCGTCTTCTTTTGAGGTATCGTAGCGGGGGGGTGACTGAGCCGCATATTGCTCCTAATAGGGCGATTCCACATTCGTAAGTTTCACGTAACTGGTATCCGTGTGCGGCTATATCTATTATTGTTTTGATTAGTTTAAATATTGCGAGTATTCCAAATATTGCTGCACTGACAGTTCCAAATTCCATAAAACCAGTCCACAAGCTTGATACGGTATTTTTCGCTATTGTCGTTAATGTGTTTTGTCCATCATTCCCAGGATGTTTACTGTTCCAGGGACGATTGTTTTTCCTGTTGCTCCTCTGGCCAATGCGTTCAAGACTGCAGATTTTCTGCCGGGAACATGACGTGGTCCCGTAGTGCATCGAGGTCTTTTGGGTATATATTCCGCTCGTGGCCAACGACGATGGTGCTGAATATCGCCACGTTTGGCGCACGTCCGGGCGGAGTTCCTGTGGTGCGATTCCTTTGCCAAACGGGTAGTTCCGAGTAGCATTTTGTTGTATGTCGTACCTTTACTTGTACCGGAATGCATTTGACTACATGGATCGCTTCTCCTGCGATCAGAGCCATGTGTCCTGGGTTTTGGTTATGGTGTATGCAAATTCGTCGGGCGGTAAGTTTGCCAAGCTTAAAGCGTTCTCTGTTAGTTTCTTCTGTGTGGTGTATCTTTGTGTCAGTGTATCATGGTATAATGTTTTCATTTCTCGAGTTTATCAGAAATAGTAATAACCTTTTATAGAAAAAGAAAATTTTATATTTATATATATTTGTTAAGGAAATTCGAGGATTTGGGAATACAAATTATTGCCTATATTTCCCACACAACAGTTATACATCTATATTACTCTCTGAAGAACGTCTTGCACGCACGCTGGTCGCCAACCGACTATCCTAGATTCTGCTAAAATCTGGCAACAGTCTTTTGTCTCCACTAAGCCTTGACGCCCTCTGGCCCTTACACACACACTCTCATGTACAGTGTAAATGTATCACTTCCCTAACAATATTATATTTTTTTTCTTTCCTTTTTTTTCTTCTTTATTTTTCTTCTTCCCCTTTTTTCTTTCTTTTTTTGTTTTTTTTATTGTTAAAACCTTTGATTTATTTTAGGTTTTACGTACTTGTTATCAGTGAAAATAAATATTATGAATACTACTTGGATTGTAATTATATACATGTCGGAGATGAAAGGAAAGCCGAAGCCTTTCCTTGGAAATTTTGGGAACATCCTCTAGTACCTTAGCCTAGATTTTATTATAGTTGTAATTGCTTAAGATTTGTAATAAGCGAGATTGGGTTCGAGGTGACAATCGGTCGCTGAACGTAGCCACGGTCACGGGATGGATGTTTTATCTAACGGAGGTCTGGAGTGGTTGTATGTGTTTTCCGAGAAATGTGGTTGTGGCGGCATGCGGCCTCGAGAGCGGGCCGAGCCACGTGTGATGTTGCCTCGGAGGTGCCGATGCAATGGGACATACATTGTATTAGTAATCAAAACTCCAGGCAGAAACTGCCTAGCAACGGCGTTTGGAACTTTCTCGATGCTTCCAACGAGTGTGCCTAGCAACGGCGTTTGGAACCTTCTCGATGCTTCCAAACGGGTATAGAAAACAAAATGCAATCGTACAGGGAGAAAAATCACCACGAGGCTGGCATTCTTGCGATTGCCTTGGAGAGTGATACATCGAGCATTTTCGACGATCGCATTTGCGTCTAAGTTAGTTTCGCTTAGTAAGGAGTTATCCCGGTGACCGTGGATTCGTTTGAACTCAAACATTGCTAATAGTATTATTTAATTTAAATATTCGTAGATCGTATTATTCATTAGGCTTAGTGTTTGTTAGACTTATTATTAGTTGTACTTATTATTTGTTAAGCTTAGTGATAGACCTGTATATACGTGTAAATAAAATCTCGGCTTTGTGAAACGATGGCTAGTCCACATGAAGAGTCGTCGCGCGCCCAAAATTCGAATCGTGACCCGACATATATTATTTATTTTTTTTTATATATATAATTTTCGTTTGGATCTGTTCCTTTGTACGAATACTGTATCCCTGTATATAATATAATATATATAATATGTTAGAATTATGTTAGTTGTTATTTATTATATATATTTTCCTTAACTCTCTCCCCCTTTTTCCTTGTTTTTTTTTTTTTTTTTTTTATTAGTACCTAACATTGCTATTATGATGCTGTATTGTATTGCATTGGCTGTTATTTGTATGTGCGCGCGACGAATTTTTCAACATGGTCGCTCGCGTGTCTCTTTGGTATGGCGTTGGTTTAATGTCAACAGTAACGTGTTGTTGAAATAACTAATTAATTGTTAATCACTATAATTTTATTTAGTAGTGTTTTGTAATATTGTTTTGTGTTTCATGATATTGTGTGTGTCAATACCGTGTGCTACTTTAATGTGATAGCATGGATTGTATTGTTACCGAATTTCAATAGTCATTGTTTTGATTATACGTGACTTGCATTTATGTAAGTCTCGTTTAATTTAGTTAATGTTTTGTGTATTGTGTTACCAGTTATTTCGTGTAGCATAACTTTATTCCTTCGCACCGAGGTCAGTTATGGTCTTGTCGTTAATATTTAGTTAGTCTATCTTGATTAATATATATATTTAACAAATATTTAAGAAACAATGGCGAGTGTAGTGGAATCGTTGGACGAAGAAATGGTTTTGACATTGTCGGAAAAGCTTAAAGCATGGGATGCGAACTTTCGCGATATGAGTGCAAAACTCGCCGAATTACAAAGCGGCTTATTCGAACTTAAAACAAAACAAGAACCTAAAACACCCGTATCGCCGCCGACAACGCAACAAGAGACGGTCCAGCCGAGTGGACATACCCAGCCAATTAAGCTAAAAGATGCGATCGAATCGGTGCCAGTGTTTGACGGATATCGACCATCGGTATTCCACTTTTTAAGAGCTTGTGAGCGCGCGCGAAATATGATTTCCAGATATCAAGAACCTCAATTGGTAAAATTGTTAGTAAATAAGCTCCGTGGACACGCGCTCCTCGCCATCGAAGACACAGAATTAATGAGTCTAAACGATTTCGGAAACAAATTAAAGGATCTATTCGGCCCAAAGAAATCTCTTAACGAATATAAAGGGGAATTAGGAACGATATTTCAACGACCCGGGGAAGACATATTAGATTATATGGATCGCGTTAGAAATCTTAGATTGGCAATAATGGACGGAGAAAGAGGCGACTACGGCATCATATCCCCCGATATCCAAGATACTATAGATTGGGAAACGAAAGAAGCTTTCGTTAAAGGACTTCCGAACGAGGTATATGTGCGAGTAAAAATAGCAGGGTACCATACTTTAGAAGATGCGTATCGTCAAGCCGTCAAAGCAACACACGAATTGAAACAAATAACCGATAGAACGCGACCCCAACGACCGACACCCTCGAACTATTACAGACGCGACAACGCACATCCTTCGAACACTAACAACAATATCAGGAACAACCGCCAAGATCGAAGATCGCTACCTCCATCGCAGAATTTTTTGAATTCTACAAGACAAAATATCACGTGTAACTATTGCAAAAAACCCGGGCATCTAGTGAAAGACTGTTACAAATTTAAAGCCCGAGTAGATGCCGGATTAATCGTACCCTATGCTTCGAGACCATCGGGAAACCAAACACGTCCTTCGGGAGAATGGGGCGAGCCACGAAGGAACGATACGCCGAATCGCCCAAGAGTACAGGCGGCAACCAGGCGACCGGCGCCGACGGCAACAAACAGAACAAGGACAGCCACCCCCGCGAGATCGACTCCACCACCCATAACGAGAGACAGAGCGAACGCAATGCCGACCGTAAGATCGAACGAACAACCACTAAATATTGTGGGGGAGTCATCCCACAACCAAACGAGGTCACAGACAGAGAATCCAGAATCTCAAGGCAAAAGGAAAAGAGTGAAGCACAAGCAACCGGCGAAGGAAAATCATCAGGAGTTGAATTCAGATTCGGAAGGCGACCTCTCCGAATTATTTCAATAAAATTTAACGATTCCCCAACGAACCCAACTGCACGAATAGTTTCCCCAGATCTAAAGACTAAGACGAGTTTATTATTAGACTCTGGATCGGAAATCAACATTATCAAGAAACCTGCTTTACTCGATTCAGCCATCATCGACGAAAAGGAATCAATCGAAGTGCGAGGAATTACGGCAACGAGCCTGGTCTCCCTAGGGCAGACGGTAATACAGGTTGCGGGCCATCCGGTTGGTTTTCATCATAGTCGATGATTCATTGCTAATCGATCAAGACGGAATCCTAGGATCCGAATTTTTTGCAGGTTGTAAGGCTCGTTTAGATTATGAGGGAAAACATATCAGATGGGGAAATATTTATATTCCCTTCGATAGTAAAGAAAAAATAATTATACCGAAGCGAAGTTCAATAACGTGTTCAGTTAATATCGCTAATCCAGAGATAAAAGAGGGATTTATTCCAAGAATCGAGCCGAACAAGGGAATCTATTTTGGTAATGCAGTTGTGAGGAATCATAAAGGAAAAGGTTACATAAGAGTAATAAATACTACTTCGAGAGATTACGTATTTACAACACCAACGATGGTAATTAAAGAATTTGATAATCCCCCCCGCCCCCCACCCCGCTTCCTAGGACAGCGTGCAATACAGTTCTAAGATCGGAGGAAAGTAGATACGATAAAATAAATGAGTTACTACGACTCGAACATTTGAACGAAGAAGAAAAGGAAAATGCTAAAAAATTGATTCGTAATAATCAAGATAGGTTTCATATTCCAGGAGATACATTGGAAGCAACCGAAGTTCTGGAACATAGGATAATTACAACGGATAATATACCCATCAATACTAAACAGTATCGATATCCACCAATACATCGAGAAGAAATAAATCGACAGGTCCAAGAACTACTAGATACGGGCGTAGTGGAACCATCAATATCTCCATATAACTCCCCGTTATGGATTGTGCTCAAAAACCCGATTCGCAAGGAAATAAGCGCTGGAGATTAGTCATCGATTATAGAAAATTGAACGATATTACAGAAATATTGGATCAATTAGGAAGTGCAAAATATTTTTCCACGTTTGACTTGGCATCGGGCTTTCACCAGATCCGTATGTCACAGGAAGATGCCCACAAAACTGCATTTTCGACACCATACGGGCATTTTCAATTCAAAAGAATGCCCTTTGGATTAAAAGATGCCCCAGCAACATTTCAACGTTTGATGAATTCAATATTATCTGGTCTGCAAGGAATAGAACTATTCGTCTATCTGGATGACATAGTGATTTATTCCACGTCTCTCCAAGAACGCGAAATTAAATTTAATAAATTAATGGAAAGACTGAGGAAAGCTAAATTACGATTACAACCTGATAAGTGCGAATTTTTACGACACGAGGTGAATTATTTAGGACATATAATTAGTGAGGATGGCGTGAAACCCGACCCAAAGAAAGTCGAAGCCGTATCAAAATTTCCACGACCAAAGAGGGCGAAAAATATCAAACGATTTCTGGGACTAGCAGGATATTACAGAAGATTTATACCCGATTTCCCCAAGGTCGCGAAACCATTGACACAACTATTAAAGAAAGACACTCCCTTTAAATGGACAGAAAATCAAGAAAACGCATTCAATAATTTAAA
The DNA here is from genome assembly GCF_024542735.1 of Bombus huntii. NCBI lineage: Eukaryota > Metazoa > Arthropoda > Insecta > Hymenoptera > Apidae > Bombus > Bombus huntii. The sequence continues at coordinate 1,093,106 of NW_026099318.1, forward strand.
GACAGCGTTAGTGACGAAACCCATCCTGCAATATCCAGACTTTTCTAAACCCTTTAACCTTACTACAGACGCATCAGGATATGCAATAAGCGGTGTACTGAGTCAAGGGCCAATCGGAAAGGATTTGCCGATTGCGTATGCCTCAAGGCTATTAAATCCCGCCGAACGAAACTACTCTACCATAGAAAAGGAGTGTCTGGCAATTGTTTACAGCGCAATGCACTTCCGACCGTATCTTTACGGAAGAAAGTTTACCATCGTAACCGATCATAAACCTTTAGCGTGGATGCATTCTATCAAAGATCCTACTTCAAGAATTTGGAAATGGAAATTAAAGTTATCGGACTTCGAATTTGATATTGTATACAAAGAAGGCAGGGCGAACGCAAACGCAGACGCATTATCTAGGAACCCTCCGGAAGTTTGTTTACCAATCAGAAAGAGAGAGGAAGTCTCACCGATTCGCTATCCTGTCTCAAAAAGATTCGAAATAGATACGTCAACCGAAGACTCTCCCATATTCGAAGCTAAACCACACGTCTTGCCTCAATCCAGTGATTCTAAAAATCAAGGAAAGGGTTTTACCCGAAAACATTTTACAATAGAAGAAACCCCCATAAAATATTTAGACCAAGCATTAGCAGAAATCGATGTAAGTACAGATAGAGAAATAACCAATCGAGAAAAAGAAGGCACGGATACAACAAGCGAAAAAGAGACCTCCATTGTAATTCCAGAACTAATTCAACAACGAGAAAAGGACACGAGACCTACGATAATTGCGGAACTAAGAATTTCAGAAACCCGAGACTCAATTGCGAGAGTAAATGACCATAAAGTAGTATTTATAGATATACGTGGCAATCCGATAGATAAAGGAGCCTTAGAAATGAAGGAAACGGGAAAATTACCTCGTTATGAAGATTTAATGTTAGAAAAAGCAAGATTGAATTACGATTCTGGAAAATACATTGTATTCCTACCGATAAAGGAAAATAGAAATATTCCAATAACACCAGAAAATTTATTAAACTCGCTAAGATCTCTATTAGACGCAGTAAATGAGAAACAATACCCTGGCGATATACAATCAGAAAATTAAAGGAAATATTTATGGAAAAAACCTTAACCATCACCATTTGCACTGGGGAAGTAATTACCCCATTTGTGGAAGCGCGGAACAACATAATACGAGAAAAACATGAATCAAGCGTAGCAGGACACAAAGGAATAACAAAAACTTATCAAAGAATACGACAACATTACTATTGGGAAAATATGAAAAAGGAAATTCAAGATTACGTAAGAACATGTAAGGAATGTCAATTGAAGAAACTCACAAGAATAAAAGCAAAGCAACCAATGGTACTTACAGACACACCAGGTAAAGCGTTCGATAAGGTTAGTATGGATATTATAGGTCCATTACCAAAAACCCAAAAGGGAAACGAATATATATTAACTATCCAAGACTTATTAACAAAATACTCAATTGGGATTCCACTAGGAGGAATCTCTTCAGCCTCTCGGCCTATCTTAGCGGACGTTTTTGTAAAGCGATTTATTTGTCGTTTCGGGTCACCGAGAGCTATTCTCACTGATCAAGGAACGAACTTTACATCCTCACTAATGAAGAAAGTAGCAAAGAGATTCCGCATCAAACAATATACCACGACGGCATATCATCCACAAAGTAACGGTTCAATCGAAAGATCTCACCACGTGCTGATAGAATATCTCAAATTATACATTGAAAATTCCAAAAATTGGGACGAATGGGTAGAATTAGCTATGTTTTCCTATAATACCTCTGTACACGAAGGAACGAAATTCTCCCCGCACGAATTAGTTTTTGGACATCTAGCCAGAGAACCTATTGGTGAAGTAATAATCGAAGAGAACATGGAACCAACTTACGCAGAATATCTCGAAGATCTGTTCGATAAAATTAACACCGTACAACGAATGGCGAGAGAAAATTTGATAAAATCCAAACTAAGATCAAAAGAATATTACGACCGACGAATCAACCCCCAAGATTTTAAAATAGGAGATTCGATATATTTACTAAAAGAACCCAGTAAAGGAAAATTCTCCGATCAATATACTGGACCATACAAAGTGCTAGAAATCTTGCAGAACCAAAACGTCAAGATCGAAGTAAAAGGGATTCCGCGAACGGTGCATTTAAACAAGTTAAAACTAGCGCATAATCGAAATAAGCAATGAATAAAGCGATTTCAGTGGGCAACGTAGTGCGGTAGTATATGTTATAGTGCTGTTCGTCGAATAATACAGATATCGAACACCTAAAAGGAAAAAGGAAAATTATTATACGTGTTTCAATTATTGCTTAAATATAAAACGTGTTAACTTAATGAACAATTAACTAGTGAAAGTGAAAGTTACCTTGTGAACAAGTGATCAACATACAAGAAAGTGTACGTGCAAGTATAGGTTATGGATCGTTGTTCGTGGAACACAATGTATGACAGCTACCTAAAATAAGTGAATAAATTAGTTTCAATTGTCTCAGTGCAAAATACAAGGTTACTAAATGTTATAACTATATTATGGATAAATCAAAAGGAGGTGTAACACTGTCCGTCGAATAATACAGATAGCGAAAACCTAAAAAGAAAAAGGGAAAATTATTATGTGTACTCCAATTATTGTTTGAATATACAACGTGTCGATTCAATAAATAATTAAAAGAGGGGAAGTGAAAGTTACCTTGTAAACAAGTAATCATCAAACAAGAAGGTCTACATGCAAAATATGATATGGCTCCCTGCTTGCGGGACACCATGTACCAGCTGAAAATAAACGAACGAATTGACTTCAATTGCCTTAATGCAAAGAGCAGCATCGCTAAATGTTATAACGGTGCCTTCGAGGCGTGGCAGTGTTCGTCGAATGACACAGATAGCGGAAACTTGGAAAAAGAAAAGAAGTTTATTACGAGTGTTCCAATTACTGTTTGAATGTAAAACGTGTTAGTTCAACGAACAACGAAAACAGTGAAAGTGCAACTTACCTCGTGAACAATCAATCACCATACAAGGAAGTGTACATGCATGGATTTCGCAGATTAACAAGAAGAAATAAAATAGCTGATAAATATAGAAAGTGGTTAGAAAATAATTAAGATAGATTAATTGAGAGTTAGTAATAAATATAACCGGAGTAAAAGGATATTTTATTGTGTATTAATCTACGTAGTATTGTTATATTATTATATCTAACATGTAGAAGTGGATTTTGTACGCATATATGTATATAGTTACAATCCAAGTAGTATTCATAATATTTATTTTCACTGATAACAAGTACGTAAAACCTAAAATAAAACAAAGGTTTTAACAATAAAAAAAAAAACTAAAAAAAAGGGGGAAGAAGAAAAAAAAAGAAGAAAAAAAAAGGAAAGAAAAAAATATAATATATATAAATATAAAATTTTCTTTTTCTATAAAAGGTTATTCCTATTTCTGATAAACTCGAGAAACGAAAACATTATACCATGATACACTGACACAAAGATACACCACACAGAAGAAACTAATAGAGAACGCTTTAAGCTTGGCAAACTTACCGCCCGACGAATTTCCATACACCATAACCAAAACCCAGGACACATGGCTTTGATTGTTATTTAATAAGGTTTTGGGTTTATAAAATAACGATTCACTTAGATTCGTTTTCTCCAATATATTTCAGTCTTATAACACGTCTTATCACACAGGAATCTCCAAGTCAATAGAACAACGTGGTCGACTTCTAAGACAAAAGAGCGTCGTTAGAAGTCGTACCAACTTAGCTTGTAGTAAGCAGCGATCATACCAACTTAACATTTCTCAACACTCCCCTTTGATCGCTAGTTTCTACAAGCCCCATAGCTTTGGTAAATTGCTGGGTCTTAATCCTATTTAGGCCTTTGGTGAGAATGTCAGCCACATTCTCAGGACTAGGTACATAAGTATAATCTAGTATCCCCCTCGATACGCAGTTCTTAACGTAAAAGTAGCGCACTTGGACGTGCTTAGAACTCTCAGCAACTATTTCGTCCTTTGACCATGAAATAGCTCCGATATTATCGCAGAATATCTTGCAGGGGCGATGGCAATATGACAGTTGACCCAATTCCTTTAACAGTAAAGAAATCCACACTGTTTCCCTTGCTGCTTCCTGCATTGCCACAAATTCCGCTTCGCACGTCGATTGAGCTATAATCGGTTGTTTTTTGGATAGCCAGGATATCGCACCACCAGCGAGTATGAACACATACCCGCTCCTGGATTTCCTGTCTACCGTACAACCCGCAAAATCCGAGTCGCAAAACACCTTCAGAGGTTGCCCGGTCCTTTGGTATACTAACTTCAAGTCTTTGGTCTTTAGTAAATATCTGAATACCCGCTTCGCTGCTTTCCAATCGGATACAGTCGGATTCGCGCATCTTTGGCTTAGTTTCCCTATTGCACACGCAACATCAGGACGACTTACAGTAGCTACATACATTATGTGCCCCACAGCTTGTTCATATAATTTACTGTCGAGAGGCTCATCACGTTCAATATCAAAACCAGCCTCGCATTCTCTAGCTAGCGGTGTCGACACTCCCACCACCCCAACCTCACGAGTAATGTCAAACAGATCCAGCATTTGACCTATCTGTACAGATTGATCGAATACTACAGTGGTGCTGTTTGGCTTACTCAGGTGGATGGACAGAAATTGAGTGTCTACGCCTAGCATTCTAACATCTAATTTGTCCTTAATCCTAGTTTTGAATATCTCAATCCACTCATTCGTCCCAAACACGAGGATGTCGTCCACATACACAGCTACAATAAATTTTTTAGACGCATATATATATATATATATATATATAAATATATTTCAATCAATCAATTTGGACAGTTACATATAAGTATAAACATATATGCCGAACATGTAATAACCTAGTAAATATTAGAGACAGTGCTTCCAATACTATGCAATAAATACAATATTATCAATTTATGAAATAAAAGTATACATGAAGTCAAAAACTAATAGTTTAACGAATACATAAAACATACAATATTGTATTATTAAAGAAATGAAGGTTACATTGTCAGAAATATATATATGTGTGCGAATTCTATCAAATCGATAATCTAAGATACATACTTAAAACTAGCCTACATTCCGGTAAAGGATAAATAAATAATTGACATTTCATTTCGTATGAATACTACACTGCCAAGAGAAATATGCATATGAATATATATATATATATATAATGTTTTGTAATTCTTCGATTGCGTTATTTATTGTTTTGAGTAGTTTATTTTATAGAGTATTCGATAATATAAAACATACGCGCGCGCGCGCGCGCACACACACACACACACACATATACGTATTCATATGCATATTTCTCCTGGCAGTGTAGTATTCATACGAAATGAAATGTCAATTACTTATTAATCCTTTACCGGAATGTAGGCTAGTTATAAGTATGTATCTTAGATTATCGATTTGAATCAATAATGTAGAATGCGCATACATTAATAGTAGTTTAGTTTAGAATATAATTTATATATTTATATATAGACATGCATGTTCCGTAATATAGTTCTTATTTTATAATTCTTTACCGGAATGTAGGCTAGTTTTAAGTATGTATCTTAGATTATCGATTTGATAGAATGCGCACACATATATATATATATTCCTGGCGTTTCAATTATTTTCCCCTTTTGTAGTTATTCTTATTTCCTGGTTTATTTAGAATTGTGTGTATATGTATTTTGTTTATTGGTTGGATCCGTTAATCGCCCTCGTTTTGTTAATCCTTCCTTTCGTTTCGTAGTGCCGTGTGTTCGTTTGTGCATTCAAATCCTTATTCGCGTGTTTTGTATAGAATGGTTTTCTTGTTCCTGTTACGGCGTGTGCGGAGCGCGGGACGTGACACCCCCGCCCTTGAAGTTCAAATTTCCAAAGGAAATTTGACTGATGGTATCTCTGAGTTCGCTCAAGGCGGACGTAGATGTCGTTGGTAGTTGAGTGACTACCGGTGTTATCGATATCCCTTGAGGTTGTGCTGTTTGATCATCGATATTTCGTCTTCTTTTGAGGTATCGTAGCGGGTGGGTGACTGAGCCGCATATTGCTCTTAATAGGGCGATTCCACATTCGTAAGTTTCACGTAACTGGTATCCGTGTGCGGCTATATCTATTATTGTTTTGATTAGTTTAAATATTGCGAGTATTCCAAATATTGCTGCACTGACAGTTCCAAATTCCATAAAACCAGTCCACAAGCTTGATACGGTATTTTTCGCTATTGTCGTTAATGTGTTTTGTCCATCATTCCCAGGATGTTTACTGTTCCAGGGACGATTGTTTTTCCTGTTGCTCCTCTGGCCAATGCGTTCAAGACTGCAGATTTTCTGCCGGGAACATGACGTGGTCCCGTAGTGCATCGAGGTCTTTTGGGTATATATTCCGCTCGTGGCCAACGACGATGGTGCTGAATATCGCCACGTTTGGCGCACGTCCGGGCGGAGTTCCTGTGGTGCGATTCCTTTGCCAAACGGGTAGTTCCGAGTAGCATTTTGTTGTATGTCGTACCTTTACTTGTACCGGAATGCATTTGACTACATGGATCGCTTCTCCTGCGATCAGAGCCATGTGTCCTGGGTTTTGGTTATGGTGTATGCAAATTCGTCGGGCGGTAAGTTTGCCAAGCTTAAAGCGTTCTCTGTTAGTTTCTTCTGTGTGGTGTATCTTTGTGTCAGTGTATCATGGTATAATGTTTTCATTTCTCGAGTTTATCAGAAATAGTAATAACCTTTTATAGAAAAAGAAAATTTTATATTTATATATATTTGTTAAGGAAATTCGAGGATTTGGGAATACAAATTATTGCCTATATTTCCCACACAACAGTTATACATCTATATTACTCTCTGAAGAACGTCTTGCACGCACGCTGGTCGCCAACCGACTATCCTAGATTCTGCTAACATCTGGCAACAGTCTTTTGTCTCCACTAAGCCTTGACGCCCTCTGGCCCTTACACACACACTCTCATGTACAGTGTAAATGTATCACTTCCCTAACAATATTATATTTTTTTTCTTTCCTTTTTTTTCTTCTTTATTTTTCTTCTTCCCCTTTTTTCTTTCTTTTTTTGTTTTTTTTATTGTTAAAACCTTTGATTTATTTTAGGTTTTACGTACTTGTTATCAGTGAAAATAAATATTATGAATACTACTTGGATTGTAATTATATACATGTCGGAGATGAAAGGAAAGCCGAAGCCTTTCCTTGGAAATTTTGGGAACATCCTCTAGTACCTTAGCCTAGATTTTATTATAGTTGTAATTGCTTAAGATTTGTAATAAGCGAGATTGGGTTCGAGGTGACAATCGGTCGCTGAACGTAGCCACGGTCACGGGATGGATGTTTTATCTAACGGAGGTCTGGAGTGGTTGTATGTGTTTTCCGAGAAATGTGGTTGTGGCGGCATGCGGCCTCGAGAGCGGGCCTAGCCACGTGTGATGTTGCCTCGGAGGTGCCGATGCAATGGGACATACATTGTAGTAGTAATCAAAACTCCAGGCAGAAACTGCCTAGCAACGGCGTTTGGAACTTTCTCGATGCTTCCAACGAGTGTGCCTAGCAACGGCGTTTGGAACCTTCTCGATGCTTCCAAACGGGTATAGAAAACAAAATGCAATCGTACAGGGAGAAAAATCACCACGAGGCTGGCATTCTTGCGATTGCCTTGGAGAGTGATACATCGAGCATTTTCGACGATCGCATTTGCGTCTAAGTTAGTTTCGCTTAGTAAGGAGTTATCCCGGTGACCGTGGATTCGTTTGAACTCAAACATTGCTAATAGTATTATTTAATTTAAATATTCGTAGATCGTATTATTCATTAGGCTTAGTGTTTGTTAGACTTATTATTAGTTGTACTTATTATTTGTTAAGCTTAGTGATAGACCTGTATATACGTGTAAATAAAATCTCGGCTTTGTGAAACGATGGCTAGTCCACATGAAGAGTCGTCGCGCGCCCAAAATTCGAATCGTGATCCGACATACATATATGCGTACGTATTGGTAAGTAGTATAAATGAGATTTGTTTTATTGTTATAAATACATAAGTATATATCATCAATAGGAATAAATATCACAAATGTACCTTGTCTTCGAGTATATATATATATATATATATATATATTGCTATTCATGTTGTTCCATCCGTCGTTCAGAAAATGGTTGATGAGTTCGCCATCAGTTCTGTACACACATATAAAAATAGTTAATGTATATATGTAGTATCGTGAGTGAGAGGCCTGGGAGTTGGCGGGTGATCCGCGTGGAATGTCGCGAGAGCCGAGGCGTTTGTTTTTGATCGCGTAGTTTTGGAAAGAGGAGACCTACGTGATCTTGGCCACGAGCGGTTGCCAAGGGACGGGAGAAAAGGAATCAACAAACAGAGTTTGCGAGTGGCGTTGCCGAGAGAGTGTTGATTGCATTTTGTGAAAGTCGAGTCGTTATCTAATTATTTAGTTGTGCTGTTTTCTGTACGTTTGGTGTGAATAGTTCAGGTTGAACAACAATCGTCTTTTTCTGTCCGATTAACATCTGTATCATCCATTCCTTGCAAATATATTATATCACGATATTACATATATATATTATTTATTTTTTTTTATATACATAATTTTCGTTTGGATCTGTTCCTTTGTACGAATACTGTATCCCTGTATATAATATAATATATATAATATGTTATAATTATGTTAGTTGTTATTTATTATATATATTTTCCTTAACTCTCTCCCCCTTTTTCCTTGTTTTTTTTTTTTTTTTTTTTTATTAGTACCTAACATTGCTATTATGATGCTGTATTGTATTGCATTGGCTGTTATTTGTATGTGCGCGCGACGAATTTTTCAACATGGTCGCTCGCGTGTCTCTTTGGTATGGCGTTGGTTTAATGTCAACAGTAACGTGTTGTTGAAATAACTAATTAATTGTTAATCACTATAATTTTATTTAGTAGTGTTTTGTAATATTGTTTTGTGTTTCATGATATTGTGTGTGTCAATACCGTGTGCTACTTTAATGTGATAGCATGGATTGTATTGTTACGGAATTTCAATAGTCATTGTTTTGATTATACGTGACTTGCATTTATGTAAGTCTCGTTTAATTTAGTTAATGTTTTGTGTATTGTGTTACCAGTTATTTCGTGTAGCATAACTTTATTCCTTCGCACCGAGGTCAGTTATGGTCTTGTCGTTAATATTTAGTTAGTCTATCTTGATTAATATATATATTTAACAAATATTTAAGAAACAATGGCGAGTGTAGTGGAATCGTTGGACGAAGAAATGGTTTTGACATTGTCGGAAAAGCTTAAAGCATGGGATGCGAACTTTCGCGATATGAGTGCAAAACTCGCCGAATTACAAAGCGGCTTATTCGAACTTAAAACAAAACAAGAACCTAAAACACCCGTATCGCCGCCGACAACGCAACAAGAGACGGTCCAGCCGAGTGGACATACCCAGCCAATTAAGCTAAAAGATGCGATCGAATCGGTGCCAGTGTTTGACGGATATCGACCATCGGTATTCCACTTTTTAAGAGCTTGTGAGCGCGCGCGAAATATGATTTCCAGATATCAAGAACCTCAATTGGTAAAATTGTTAGTAAATAAGCTCCGTGGACACGCGCTCCTCGCCATCGAAGACACAGAATTAATGAGTCTAAACGATTTCGGAAACAAATTAAAGGATCTATTCGGCCCAAAGAAATCTCTTAACGAATATAAAGGGGAATTAGGAACGATATTTCAACGACCCGGGGAAGACATATTAGATTATATGGATCGCGTTAGAAATCTTAGATTGGCAATAATGGACGGAGAAAGAGGCGACTACGGCATCATATCCCCCGATATCCAAGATACTATAGATTGGGAAACGAAAGAAGCTTTCGTTAAAGGACTTCCGAACGAGGTATATGTGCGAGTAAAAATAGCAGGGTACCATACTTTAGAAGATGCGTATCGTCAAGCCGTCAAAGCAACACACGAATTGAAACAAATAACCGATAGAACGCGACCCCAACGACCGACACCCTCGAACTATTACAGACGCGACAACGCACATCCTTCGAACACTAACAACAATATCAGGAACAACCGCCAAGATCGAAGATCGCTACCTCCATCGCAGAATTTTTTGAATTCTACAAGACAAAATATCACGTGTAACTATTGCAAAAAACCCGGGCATCTAGTGAAAGACTGTTACAAATTTAAAGCCCGAGTAGATGCCGGATTAATCGTACCCTATGCTTCGAGACCATCGGGAAACCAAACACGTCCTTCGGGAGAATGGGGCGAGCCACGAAGGAACGATACGCCGAATCGCCCAAGAGTACAGGCGGCAACCAGGCGACCGGCGCCGACGGCAACAAACAGAACAAGGACAGCCACCCCCGCGAGATCGACTCCACCACCCATAACGAGAGACAGAGCGAACGCAATGCCGACCGTAAGATCGAACGAACAACCACTAAATATTGTGGGGGAGTCATCCCACAACCAAACGAGGTCACAGACAGAGAATCCAGAATCTCAAGGCAAAAGGAAAAGAGTGAAGCACAAGCAACCGGCGAAGGAAAATCATCAGGAGTTGAATTCAGATTCGGAAGGCGACCTCTCCGAATTATTTCAATAAAATTTAACGATTCCCCAACGAACCCAACTGCACGAATAGTTTCCCCAGATCTAAAGACTAAGACGAGTTTATTATTAGACTCTGGATCGGAAATCAACATTATCAAGAAACCTGCTTTACTCGATTCAGCCATCATCGACGAAAAGGAATCAATCGAAGTGCGAGGAATTACGGCAACGAGCCTGGTCTCCCTAGGGCAGACGGTAATACAGGTTGCGGGCCATCCGGTTGGTTTTCATCATAGTCGATGATTCATTGCTAATCGATCAAGACGGAATCCTAGGATCCGAATTTTTTGCAGGTTGTAAGGCTCGTTTAGATTATGAGGGAAAACATATCAGATGGGGAAATATTTATATTCCCTTCGATAGTAAAGAAAAAATAATTATACCGAAGCGAAGTTCAATAACGTGTTCAGTTAATATCGCTAATCCAGAGATAAAAGAGGGATTTATTCCAAGAATCGAGCCGAACAAGGGAATCTATTTTGGTAATGCAGTTGTGAGGAATCATAAAGGAAAAGGTTACATAAGAGTAATAAATACTACTTCGAGAGATTACGTATTTACAACACCAACGATGGTAATTAAAGAATTTGATAATCCCCCCCGCCCCCCACCCCGCTTCCTAGGACAGCGTGCAATACAATTCTAAGATCGGAGGAAAGTAGATACGATAAAATAAATGAGTTACTACGACTCGAACATTTGAACGAAGAAGAAAAGGAAAATGCTAAAAAATTGATTCGTAATAATCAAGATAGGTTTCATATTCCAGGAGATACATTGGAAGCAACCGAAGTTCTGGAACATAGGATAATTACAACGGATAATATACCCATCAATACTAAACAGTATCGATATCCACCAATACATCGAGAAGAAATAAATCGACAGGTCCAAGAACTACTAGATACGGGCGTAGTGGAACCATCAATATCTCCATATAACTCCCCGTTATGGATTGTGCTCAAAAACCCGATTCGCAAGGAAATAAGCGCTGGAGATTAGTCATCGATTATAGAAAATTGAACGATATTACAGAAATATTGGATCAATTAGGAAGTGCAAAATATTTTTCCACGTTTGACTTGGCATCGGGCTTTCACCAGATCCGTATGTCACAGGAAGATGCCCACAAAACTGCATTTTCGACACCATACGGGCATTTTCAATTCAAAAGAATGCCCTTTGGATTAAAAGATGCCCCAGCAACATTTCAACGTTTGATGAATTCAATATTATCTGGTCTGCAAGGAATAGAACTATTCGTCTATCTGGATGACATAGTGATTTATTCCACGTCTCTCCAAGAACGCGAAATTAAATTTAATAAATTAATGGAAAGACTGAGGAAAGCTAAATTACGATTACAACCTGATAAGTGCGAATTTTTACGACACGAGGTGAATTATTTAGGACATATAATTAGTGAGGATGGCGTGAAACCCGACCCAAAGAAAGTCGAAGCCGTATCAAAATTTCCACGACCAAAGAGGGCGAAAAATATCAAACGATTTCTGGGACTAGCAGGATATTACAGAAGATTTATACCCGATTTCCCCAAGGTCGCGAAACCATTGACACAACTATTAAAGAAAGACACTCCCTTTAAATGGACAGAAAATCAAGAAAACGCATTCAATAATTTAAAGACAGCGTTAGTGACGAAACCCATCCTGCAATATCCAGACTTTTCTAAACCCTTTAACCTTACTACAGACGCATCAGGATATGCAATAAGCGGTGTACTGAGTCAAGGGCCAATCGGAAAGGATTTGCCGATTGCGTATGCCTCAAGGCTATTAAATCCCGCCGAACGAAACTACTCTACCATAGAAAAGGAGTGTCTGGCAATTGTTTACAGCGCAATGCACTTCCGACCGTATCTTTACGGAAGAAAGTTTACCATCGTAACCGATCATAAACCTTTAGCGTGGATGCATTCTATCAAAGATCCTACTTCAAGAATTTGGAAATGGAAATTAAAGTTATCGGACTTCGAATTTGATATTGTATACAAAGAAGGCAGGGCGAACGCAAACGCAGACGCATTATCTAGGAACCCTCCGGAAGTTTGTTTACCAATCAGAAAGAGAGAGGAAGTCTCACCGATTCGCTATCCTGTCTCAAAAAGATTCGAAATAGATACGTCAACCGAAGACTCTCCCATATTCGAAGCTAAACCACACGTCTTGCCTCAATCCAGTGATTCTAAAAATCAAGGAAAGGGTTTTACCCGAAAACATTTTACAATAGAAGAAACCCCCATAAAATATTTAGACCAAGCATTAGCAGAAATCGATGTAAGTACAGATAGAGAAATAACCAATCGAGAAAAAGAAGGCACGGATACAACAAGCGAAAAAGAGACCTCCATTGTAATTCCAGAACTAATTCAACAACGAGAAAAGGACACGAGACCTACGATAATTGCGGAACTAAGAATTTCAGAAACCCGAGACTCAATTGCGAGAGTAAATGACCATAAAGTAGTATTTATAGATATACGTGGCAATCCGATAGATAAAGGAGCCTTAGAAATGAAGGAAACGGGAAAATTACCTCGTTATGAAGATTTAATGTTAGAAAAAGCAAGATTGAATTACGATTCTGGAAAATACATTGTATTCCTACCGATAAAGGAAAATAGAAATATTCCAATAACACCAGAAAATTTATTAAACTCGCTAAGATCTCTATTAGACGCAGTAAATGAGAAACAATACCCTGGCGATATACAATCAGAAAATTAAAGGAAATATTTATGGAAAAAACCTTAACCATCACCATTTGCACTGGGGAAGTAATTACCCCATTTGTGGAAGCGCGGAACAACATAATACGAGAAAAACATGAATCAAGCGTAGCAGGACACAAAGGAATAACAAAAACTTATCAAAGAATACGACAACATTACTATTGGGAAAATATGAAAAAGGAAATTCAAGATTACGTAAGAACATGTAAGGAATGTCAATTGAAGAAACTCACAAGAATAAAAGCAAAGCAACCAATGGTACTTACAGACACACCAGGTAAAGCGTTCGATAAGGTTAGTATGGATATTATAGGTCCATTACCAAAAACCCAAAAGGGAAACGAATATATATTAACTATCCAAGACTTATTAACAAAATACTCAATTGGGATTCCACTAGGAGGAATCTCTTCAGCCTCTCGGCCTATCTTAGCGGACGTTTTTGTAAAGCGATTTATTTGTCGTTTCGGGTCACCGAGAGCTATTCTCACTGATCAAGGAACGAACTTTACATCCTCACTAATGAAGAAAGTAGCAAAGAGATTCCGCATCAAACAATATACCACGACGGCATATCATCCACAAAGTAACGGTTCAATCGAAAGATCTCACCACGTGCTGATAGAATATCTCAAATTATACATTGAAAATTCCAAAAATTGGGACGAATGGGTAGAATTAGCTATGTTTTCCTATAATACCTCTGTACACGAAGGAACGAAATTCTCCCCGCACGAATTAGTTTTTGGACATCTAGCCAGAGAACCTATTGGTGAAGTAATAATCGAAGAGAACATGGAACCAACTTACGCAGAATATCTCGAAGATCTGTTCGATAAAATTAACACCGTACAACGAATGGCGAGAGAAAATTTGATAAAATCCAAACTAAGATCAAAAGAATATTACGACCGACGAATCAACCCCCAAGATTTTAAAATAGGAGATTCGATATATTTACTAAAAGAACCCAGTAAAGGAAAATTCTCCGATCAATATACTGGACCATACAAAGTGCTAGAAATCTTGCAGAACCAAAACGTCAAGATCGAAGTAAAAGGGATTCCGCGAACGGTGCATTTAAACAAGTTAAAACTAGCGCATAATCGAAATAAGCAATGAATAAAGCGATTTCAGTGGGCAACGTAGTGCGGTAGTATATGTTATAGTGCTGTTCGTCGAATAATACAGATATCGAACACCTAAAAGGAAAAAGGAAAATTATTATACGTGTTTCAATTATTGCTTAAATATAAAACGTGTTAACTTAATGAACAATTAACTAGTGAAAGTGAAAGTTACCTTGTGAACAAGTGATCAACATACAAGAAAGTGTACGTGCAAGTATAGGTTATGGATCGTTGTTCGTGGAACACAATGTATGACAGCTACCTAAAATAAGTGAATAAATTAGTTTCAATTGTCTCAGTGCAAAATACAAGGTTACTAAATGTTATAACTATATTATGGATAAATCAAAAGGAGGTGTAACACTGTCCGTCGAATAATACAGATAGCGAAAACCTAAAAAGAAAAAGGGAAAATTATTATGTGTACTCCAATTATTGTTTGAATATACAACGTGTCGATTCAATAAATAATTAAAAGAGGGGAAGTGAAAGTTACCTTGTAAACAAGTAATCATCAAACAAGAAGGTCTACATGCAAAATATGATATGGCTCCCTGCTTGCGGGACACCATGTACCAGCTGAAAATAAACGAACGAATTGACTTCAATTGCCTTAATGCAAAGAGCAGCATCGCTAAATGTTATAACGGTGCCTTCGAGGCGTGGCAGTGTTCGTCGAATGACACAGATAGCGGAAACTTGGAAAAAGAAAAGAAGTTTATTACGAGTGTTCCAATTACTGTTTGAATGTAAAACGTGTTAGTTCAACGAACAACGAAAACAGTGAAAGTGCAACTTACCTCGTGAACAATCAATCACCATACAAGGAAGTGTACATGCATGGATTTCGCAGATTAACAAGAAGAAATAAAATAGCTGATAAATATAGAAAGTGGTTAGAAAATAATTAAGATAGATTAATTGAGAGTTAGTAATAAATATAACCGGAGTAAAAGGATATTTTATTGTGTATTAATCTACGTAGTATTGTTATATTATTATATCTAACATGTAGAAGTGGATTTTGTACGCATATATGTATATAGTTACAATCCAAGTAGTATTCATAATATTTATTTTCACTGATAACAAGTACGTAAAACCTAAAATAAAACAAAGGTTTTAACAATAAAAAAAAAAACTAAAAAAAAGGGGGAAGAAGAAAAAAAAAGAAGAAAAAAAAAGGAAAGAAAAAAATATAATATATATAAATATAAAATTTTCTTTTTCTATAAAAGGTTATTCCTATTTCTGATAAACTCGAGAAACGAAAACATTATACCATGATACACTGACACAAAGATACACCACACAGAAGAAACTAATAGAGAACGCTTTAAGCTTGGCAAACTTACCGCCCGACGAATTTCCATACACCATAACCAAAACCCAGGACACATGGCTTTGATTGTTATTTAATAAGGTTTTGGGTTTATAAAATAACGATTCACTTAGATTCGTTTTCTCCAATATATTTCAGTCTTATAACACGTCTTATCACACAGGAATCTCCAAGTCAATAGAACAACGTGGTCGACTTCTAAGACAAAAGAGCGTCGTTAGAAGTCGTACCAACTTAGCTTGTAGTAAGCAGCGATCATACCAACTTAACATTTCTCAACACTCCCCTTTGATCGCTAGTTTCTACAAGCCCCATAGCTTTGGTAAATTGCTGGGTCTTAATCCTATTTAGGCCTTTGGTGAGAATGTCAGCCACATTCTCAGGACTAGGTACATAAGTATAATCTAGTATCCCCCTCGATACGCAGTTCTTAACGTAAAAGTAGCGCACTTGGACGTGCTTAGAACTCTCAGCAACTATTTCGTCCTTTGACCATGAAATAGCTCCGATATTATCGCAGAATATCTTGCAGGGGCGATGGCAATATGACAGTTGACCCAATTCCTTTAACAGTAAAGAAATCCACACTGTTTCCCTTGCTGCTTCCTGCATTGCCACAAATTCCGCTTCGCACGTCGATTGAGCTATAATCGGTTGTTTTTTGGATAGCCAGGATATCGCACCACCAGCGAGTATGAACACATACCCGCTCCTGGATTTCCTGTCTACCGTACAACCCGCAAAATCCGAGTCGCAAAACACCTTCAGAGGTTGCCCGGTCCTTTGGTATACTAACTTCAAGTCTTTGGTCTTTAGTAAATATCTGAATACCCGCTTCGCTGCTTTCCAATCGGATACAGTCGGATTCGCGCATCTTTGGCTTAGTTTCCCTATTGCACACGCAACATCAGGACGACTTACAGTAGCTACATACATTATGTGCCCCACAGCTTGTTCATATAATTTACTGTCGAGAGGCTCATCACGTTCAATATCAAAACCAGCCTCGCATTCTCTAGCTAGCGGTGTCGACACTCCCACCACCCCAACCTCACGAGTAATGTCAAACAGATCCAGCATTTGACCTATCTGTACAGATTGATCGAATACTACAGTGGTGCTGTTTGGCTTACTCAGGTGGATGGACAGAAATTGAGTGTCTACGCCTAGCATTCTAACATCTAATTTGTCCTTAATCCTAGTTTTGAATATCTCAATCCACTCATTCGTCCCAAACACGAGGATGTCGTCCACATACACAGCTACAATAAATTTTTTAGACGCATATATATATATATATATATATATATAAATATATTTCAATCAATCAATTTGGACAGTTACATATAAGTATAAACATATATGCCGAACATGTAATAACCTAGTAAATATTAGAGACAGTGCTTCCAATACTATGCAATAAATACAATATTATCAATTTATGAAATAAAAGTATACATGAAGTCAAAAACTAATAGTTTAACGAATACATAAAACATACAATATTGTATTATTAAAGAAATGAAGGTTACATTGTCAGAAATATATATATGTGTGCGAATTCTATCAAATCGATAATCTAAGATACATACTTAAAACTAGCCTACATTCCGGTAAAGGATAAATAAATAATTGACATTTCATTTCGTGTGAATACTACACTGCCAAGAGAAATATGCATATGAATATATATATATATATATATATATATATATATATATATATATATATATATAGTTTTGTAATTCTTCGATTGCGTTATTTATTGTTTTGAGTAGTTTATTTTATAGAGTATTCGATAATATAAAACATACGCGCGCGCGCGCGCGCACACACACACACACACACATATACGTATTCATATGCATATTTCTCCTGGCAGTGTAGTATTCATACGAAATGAAATGTCAATTACTTATTAATCCTTTACCGGAATGTAGGCTAGTTATAAGTATGTATCTTAGATTATCGATTTGAATCAATAATGTAGAATGCGCATACATTAATAGTAGTTTAGTTTAGAATATAATTTATATATTTATATATAGACATGCATGTTCCGTAATATAGTTCTTATTTTATAATTCTTTACCGGAATGTAGGCTAGTTTTAAGTATGTATCTTAGATTATCGATTTGATAGAATGCGCACATATATATATATATATTCCTGGCGTTTCAATTATTTTCCCCTTTTGTAGTTATTCTTATTTCCTGGTTTATTTAGAATTGTGTGTATATGTATTTTGTTTATTGGTTGGATCCGTTAATCGCCCTCGTTTTGTTAATCCTTCCTTTCGTTTCGTAGTGCCGTGTGTTCGTTTGTGCATTCAAATCCTTATTCGCGTGTTTTGTATAGAATGGTTTTCTTGTTCTTGTTACGGCGTGTGCGGAGCGCGGGACGTGACACCCCCGCCCTTGAAGTTCAAATTTCCAAAGGAAATTTGACTGATGGTATCTCTGAGTTCGCTCAAGGCGGACGTAGATGTCGTTGGTAGTTGAGTGACTACCGGTGTTATCGATATCCCTTGAGGTTGTGCTGTTTGATCATCGATATTTCGTCTTCTTTTGAGGTATCGTAGCGGGTGGGTGACTGAGCCGCATATTGCTCTTAATAGGGCGATTCCACATTCGTAAGTTTCACGTAACTGGTATCCGTGTGCGGCTATATCTATTATTGTTTTGATTAGTTTAAATATTGCGAGTATTCCAAATATTGCTGCACTGACAGTTCCAAATTCCATAAAACCAGTCCACAAGCTTGATACGGTATTTTTCGCTATTGTCGTTAATGTGTTTTGTCCATCATTCCCAGGATGTTTACTGTTCCAGGGACGATTGTTTTTCCTGTTGCTCCTCTGGCCAATGCGTTCAAGACTGCAGATTTTCTGCCGGGAACATGACGTGGTCCCGTAGTGCATCGAGGTCTTTTGGGTATATATTCCGCTCGTGGCCAACGACGATGGTGCTGAATATCGCCACGTTTGGCGCACGTCCGGGCGGAGTTCCTGTGGTGCGATTCCTTTGCCAAACGGGTAGTTCCGAGTAGCATTTTGTTGTATGTCGTACCTTTACTTGTACCGGAATGCATTTGACTACATGGATCGCTTCTCCTGCGATCAGAGCCATGTGTCCTGGGTTTTGGTTATGGTGTATGCAAATTCGTCGGGCGGTAAGTTTGCCAAGCTTAAAGCGTTCTCTGTTAGTTTCTTCTGTGTGGTGTATCTTTGTGTCAGTGTATCATGGTATAATGTTTTCATTTCTCGAGTTTATCAGAAATAGTAATAACCTTTTATAGAAAAAGAAAATTTTATATTTATATATATTTGTTAAGGAAATTCGAGGATTTGGGAATACAAATTATTGCCTATATTTCCCACACAACAGTTATACATCTATATTACTCTCTGAAGAACGTCTTGCACGCACGCTGGTCGCCAACCGACTATCCTAGATTCTGCTAACATCTGGCAACAGTCTTTTGTCTCCACTAAGCCTTGACGCCCTCTGGCCCTTACACACACACTCTCATGTACAGTGTAAATGTATCACTTCCCTAACAATATTATATTTTTTTTCTTTCCTTTTTTTTCTTCTTTATTTTTCTTCTTCCCCTTTTTTCTTTCTTTTTTTGTTTTTTTTATTGTTAAAACCTTTGATTTATTTTAGGTTTTACGTACTTGTTATCAGTGAAAATAAATATTATGAATACTACTTGGATTGTAATTATATACATGTCGGAGATGAAAGGAAAGCCGAAGCCTTTCCTTGGAAATTTTGGGAACATCCTCTAGTACCTTAGCCTAGATTTTATTATAGTTGTAATTGCTTAAGATTTGTAATAAGCGAGATTGGGTTCGAGGTGACAATCGGTCGCTGAACGTAGCCACGGTCACGGGATGGATGTTTTATCTAACGGAGGTCTGGAGTGGTTGTATGTGTTTTCCGAGAAATGTGGTTGTGGCGGCATGCGGCCTCGAGAGCGGGCCTAGCCACGTGTGATGTTGCCTCGGAGGTGCCGATGCAATGGGACATACATTGTAGTAGTAATCAAAACTCCAGGCAGAAACTGCCTAGCAACGGCGTTTGGAACTTTCTCGATGCTTCCAACGAGTGTGCCTAGCAACGGCGTTTGGAACCTTCTCGATGCTTCCAAACGGGTATAGAAAACAAAATGCAATCGTACAGGGAGAAAAATCACCACGAGGCTGGCATTCTTGCGATTGCCTTGGAGAGTGATACATCGAGCATTTTCGACGATCGCATTTGCGTCTAAGTTAGTTTCGCTTAGTAAGGAGTTATCCCGGTGACCGTGGATTCGTTTGAACTCAAACATTGCTAATAGTATTATTTAATTTAAATATTCGTAGATCGTATTATTCATTAGGCTTAGTGTTTGTTAGACTTATTATTAGTTGTACTTATTATTTGTTAAGCTTAGTGATAGACCTGTATATACGTGTAAATAAAATCTCGGCTTTGTGAAACGATGGCTAGTCCACATGAAGAGTCGTCGCGCGCCCAAAATTCGAATCGTGACCCGACATATATTATTTATTTTTTTTTATATATATAATTTTCGTTTGGATCTGTTCCTTTGTACGAATACTGTATCCCTGTATATAATATAATATATATAATATGTTAGAATTATGTTAGTTGTTATTTATTATATATATTTTCCTTAACTCTCTCCCCCTTTTTCCTTGTTTTTTTTTTTTTTTTTTTATTAGTACCTAACATTGCTATTATGATGCTGTATTGTATTGCATTGGCTGTTATTTGTATGTGCGCGCGACGAATTTTTCAACATGGTCGCTCGCGTGTCTCTTTGGTATGGCGTTGGTTTAATGTCAACAGTAACGTGTTGTTGAAATAACTAATTAATTGTTAATCACTATAATTTTATTTAGTAGTGTTTTGTAATATTGTTTTGTGTTTCATGATATTGTGTGTGTCAATACCGTGTGCTACTTTAATGTGATAGCATGGATTGTATTGTTACCGAATTTCAATAGTCATTGTTTTGATTATACGTGACTTGCATTTATGTAAGTCTCGTTTAATTTAGTTAATGTTTTGTGTATTGTGTTACCAGTTATTTCGTGTAGCATAACTTTATTCCTTCGCACCGAGGTCAGTTATGGTCTTGTCGTTAATATTTAGTTAGTCTATCTTGATTAATATATATATTTAACAAATATTTAAGAAACAATGGCGAGTGTAGTGGAATCGTTGGACGAAGAAATGGTTTTGACATTGTCGGAAAAGCTTAAAGCATGGGATGCGAACTTTCGCGATATGAGTGCAAAACTCGCCGAATTACAAAGCGGCTTATTCGAACTTAAAACAAAACAAGAACCTAAAACACCCGTATCGCCGCCGACAACGCAACAAGAGACGGTCCAGCCGAGTGGACATACCCAGCCAATTAAGCTAAAAGATGCGATCGAATCGGTGCCAGTGTTTGACGGATATCGACCATCGGTATTCCACTTTTTAAGAGCTTGTGAGCGCGCGCGAAATATGATTTCCAGATATCAAGAACCTCAATTGGTAAAATTGTTAGTAAATAAGCTCCGTGGACACGCGCTCCTCGCCATCGAAGACACAGAATTAATGAGTCTAAACGATTTCGGAAACAAATTAAAGGATCTATTCGGCCCAAAGAAATCTCTTAACGAATATAAAGGGGAATTAGGAACGATATTTCAACGACCCGGGGAAGACATATTAGATTATATGGATCGCGTTAGAAATCTTAGATTGGCAATAATGGACGGAGAAAGAGGCGACTACGGCATCATATCCCCCGATATCCAAGATACTATAGATTGGGAAACGAAAGAAGCTTTCGTTAAAGGACTTCCGAACGAGGTATATGTGCGAGTAAAAATAGCAGGGTACCATACTTTAGAAGATGCGTATCGTCAAGCCGTCAAAGCAACACACGAATTGAAACAAATAACCGATAGAACGCGACCCCAACGACCGACACCCTCGAACTATTACAGACGCGACAACGCACATCCTTCGAACACTAACAACAATATCAGGAACAACCGCCAAGATCGAAGATCGCTACCTCCATCGCAGAATTTTTTGAATTCTACAAGACAAAATATCACGTGTAACTATTGCAAAAAACCCGGGCATCTAGTGAAAGACTGTTACAAATTTAAAGCCCGAGTAGATGCCGGATTAATCGTACCCTATGCTTCGAGACCATCGGGAAACCAAACACGTCCTTCGGGAGAATGGGGCGAGCCACGAAGGAACGATACGCCGAATCGCCCAAGAGTACAGGCGGCAACCAGGCGACCGGCGCCGACGGCAACAAACAGAACAAGGACAGCCACCCCCGCGAGATCGACTCCACCACCCATAACGAGAGACAGAGCGAACGCAATGCCGACCGTAAGATCGAACGAACAACCACTAAATATTGTGGGGGAGTCATCCCACAACCAAACGAGGTCACAGACAGAGAATCCAGAATCTCAAGGCAAAAGGAAAAGAGTGAAGCACAAGCAACCGGCGAAGGAAAATCATCAGGAGTTGAATTCAGATTCGGAAGGCGACCTCTCCGAATTATTTCAATAAAATTTAACGATTCCCCCACGAACCCAACTGCACGAATAGTTTCCCCAGATCTAAAGACTAAGACGAGTTTATTATTAGACTCTGGATCGGAAATCAACATTATCAAGAAACCTGCTTTACTCGATTCAGCCATCATCGACGAAAAGGAATCAATCGAAGTGCGAGGAATTACGGCAACGAGCCTGGTCTCCCTAGGGCAGACGGTAATACAGGTTGCGGGCCATCCGGTTGGTTTTCATCATAGTCGATGATTCATTGCTAATCGATCAAGACGGAATCCTAGGATCCGAATTTTTTGCAGGTTGTAAGGCTCGTTTAGATTATGAGGGAAAACATATCAGATGGGGAAATATTTATATTCCCTTCGATAGTAAAGAAAAAATAATTATACCGAAGCGAAGTTCAATAACGTGTTCAGTTAATATCGCTAATCCAGAGATAAAAGAGGGATTTATTCCAAGAATCGAGCCGAACAAGGGAATCTATTTTGGTAATGCAGTTGTGAGGAATCATAAAGGAAAAGGTTACATAAGAGTAATAAATACTACTTCGAGAGATTACGTATTTACAACACCAACGATGGTAATTAAAGAATTTGATAATCCCCCCCGCCCCCCACCCCGCTTCCTAGGACAGCGTGCAATACAGTTCTAAGATCGGAGGAAAGTAGATACGATAAAATAAATGAGTTACTACGACTCGAACATTTGAACGAAGAAGAAAAGGAAAATGCTAAAAAATTGATTCGTAATAATCAAGATAGGTTTCATATTCCAGGAGATACATTGGAAGCAACCGAAGTTCTGGAACATAGGATAATTACAACGGATAATATACCCATCAATACTAAACAGTATCGATATCCACCAATACATCGAGAAGAAATAAATCGACAGGTCCAAGAACTACTAGATACGGGCGTAGTGGAACCATCAATATCTCCATATAACTCCCCGTTATGGATTGTGCTCAAAAACCCGATTCGCAAGGAAATAAGCGCTGGAGATTAGTCATCGATTATAGAAAATTGAACGATATTACAGAAATATTGGATAAATTAGGAAGTGCAAAATATTTTTCCACGTTTGACTTGGCATCGGGCTTTCATCAGATCCGTATGTCACAGGAAGATGCCCACAAAACTGCATTTTCGACACCATACGGGCATTTTCAATTCAAAAGAATGCCCTTTGGATTAAAAGATGCCCCAGCAACATTTCAACGTTTGATGAATTCAATATTATCTGGTCTGCAAGGAATAGAACTATTCGTCTATCTGGATGACATAGTGATTTATTCCACGTCTCTCCAAGAACGCGAAATTAAATTTAATAAATTAATGGAAAGACTGAGGAAAGCTAAATTACGATTACAACCTGATAAGTGCGAATTTTTACGACACGAGGTGAATTATTTAGGACATATAATTAGTGAGGATGGCGTGAAACCCGACCCAAAGAAAGTCGAAGCCGTATCAAAATTTCCACGACCAAAGAGGGCGAAAAATATCAAACGATTTCTGGGACTAGCAGGATATTACAGAAGATTTATACCCGATTTCCCCAAGGTCGCGAAACCATTGACACAACTATTAAAGAAAGACACTCCCTTTAAATGGACAGAAAATCAAGAAAACGCATTCAATAATTTAAAGACAGCGTTAGTGACGAAACCCATCCTGCAATATCCAGACTTTTCTAAACCCTTTAACCTTACTACAGACGCATCAGGATATGCAATAAGCGGTGTACTGAGTCAAGGGCCAATCGGAAAGGATTTGCCGATTGCGTATGCCTCAAGGCTATTAAATCCCGCCGAACGAAACTACTCTACCATAGAAAAGGAGTGTCTGGCAATTGTTTACAGCGCAATGCACTTCCGACCGTATCTTTACGGAAGAAAGTTTACCATCGTAACCGATCATAAACCTTTAGCGTGGATGCATTCTATCAAAGATCCTACTTCAAGAATTTGGAAATGGAAATTAAAGTTATCGGACTTCGAATTTGATATTGTATACAAAGAAGGCAGGGCGAACGCAAACGCAGACGCATTATCTAGGAACCCTCCGGAAGTTTGTTTACCAATCAGAAAGAGAGAGGAAGTCTCACCGATTCGCTATCCTGTCTCAAAAAGATTCGAAATAGATACGTCAACCGAAGACTCTCCCATATTCGAAGCTAAACCACACGTCTTGCCTCAATCCAGTGATTCTAAAAATCAAGGAAAGGGTTTTACCCGAAAACATTTTACAATAGAAGAAACCCCCATAAAATATTTAGACCAAGCATTAGCAGAAATCGATGTAAGTACAGATAGAGAAATAACCAATCGAGAAAAAGAAGGCACGGATACAACAAGCGAAAAAGAGACCTCCATTGTAATTCCAGAACTAATTCAACAACGAGAAAAGGACACGAGACCTACGATAATTGCGGAACTAAGAATTTCAGAAACCCGAGACTCAATTGCGAGAGTAAATGACCATAAAGTAGTATTTATAGATATACGTGGCAATCCGATAGATAAAGGAGCCTTAGAAATGAAGGAAACGGGAAAATTACCTCGTTATGAAGATTTAATGTTAGAAAAAGCAAGATTGAATTACGATTCTGGAAAATACATTGTATTCCTACCGATAAAGGAAAATAGAAATATTCCAATAACACCAGAAAATTTATTAAACTCGCTAAGATCTCTATTAGACGCAGTAAATGAGAAACAATACCCTGGCGATATACAATCAGAAAATTAAAGGAAATATTTATGGAAAAAACCTTAACCATCACCATTTGCACTGGGGAAGTAATTACCCCATTTGTGGAAGCGCGGAACAACATAATACGAGAAAAACATGAATCAAGCGTAGCAGGACACAAAGGAATAACAAAAACTTATCAAAGAATACGACAACATTACTATTGGGAAAATATGAAAAAGGAAATTCAAGATTACGTAAGAACATGTAAGGAATGTCAATTGAAGAAACTCACAAGAATAAAAGCAAAGCAACCAATGGTACTTACAGACACACCAGGTAAAGCGTTCGATAAGGTTAGTATGGATATTATAGGTCCATTACCAAAAACCCAAAAGGGAAACGAATATATATTAACTATCCAAGACTTATTAACAAAATACTCAATTGGGATTCCACTAGGAGGAATCTCTTCAGCCTCTCGGCCTATCTTAGCGGACGTTTTTGTAAAGCGATTTATTTGTCGTTTCGGGTCACCGAGAGCTATTCTCACTGATCAAGGAACGAACTTTACATCCTCACTAATGAAGAAAGTAGCAAAGAGATTCCGCATCAAACAATATACCACGACGGCATATCATCCACAAAGTAACGGTTCAATCGAAAGATCTCACCACGTGCTGATAGAATATCTCAAATTATACATTGAAAATTCCAAAAATTGGGACGAATGGGTAGAATTAGCTATGTTTTCCTATAATACCTCTGTACACGAAGGAACGAAATTCTCCCCGCACGAATTAGTTTTTGGACATCTAGCCAGAGAACCTATTGGTGAAGTAATAATCGAAGAGAACATGGAACCAACTTACGCAGAATATCTCGAAGATCTGTTCGATAAAATTAACACCGTACAACGAATGGCGAGAGAAAATTTGATAAAATCCAAACTAAGATCAAAAGAATATTACGACCGACGAATCAACCCCCAAGATTTTAAAATAGGAGATTCGATATATTTACTAAAAGAACCCAGTAAAGGAAAATTCTCCGATCAATATACTGGACCAT
Source organism: Bombus huntii (assembly GCF_024542735.1). Classification (NCBI taxonomy): domain Eukaryota; kingdom Metazoa; phylum Arthropoda; class Insecta; order Hymenoptera; family Apidae; genus Bombus; species Bombus huntii. The sequence continues at coordinate 1,119,459 of NW_026099318.1, forward strand.
ACAAAGTGCTAGAAATCTTGCAGAACCAAAACGTCAAGATCGAAGTAAAAGGGATTCCGCGAACGGTGCATTTAAACAAGTTAAAACTAGCGCATAATCGAAATAAGCAATGAATAAAGCGATTTCAGTGGGCAACGTAGTGCGGTAGTATATGTTATAGTGCTGTTCGTCGAATAATACAGATATCGAACACCTAAAAGGAAAAAGGAAAATTATTATACGTGTTTCAATTATTGCTTAAATATAAAACGTGTTAACTTAATGAACAATTAACTAGTGAAAGTGAAAGTTACCTTGTGAACAAGTGATCAACATACAAGAAAGTGTACGTGCAAGTATAGGTTATGGATCGTTGTTCGTGGAACACAATGTATGACAGCTACCTAAAATAAGTGAATAAATTAGTTTCAATTGTCTCAGTGCAAAATACAAGGTTACTAAATGTTATAACTATATTATGGATAAATCAAAAGGAGGTGTAACACTGTCCGTCGAATAATACAGATAGCGAAAACCTAAAAAGAAAAAGGGAAAATTATTATGTGTACTCCAATTATTGTTTGAATATACAACGTGTCGATTCAATAAATAATTAAAAGAGGGGAAGTGAAAGTTACCTTGTAAACAAGTAATCATCAAACAAGAAGGTCTACATGCAAAATATGATATGGCTCCCTGCTTGCGGGACACCATGTACCAGCTGAAAATAAACGAACGAATTGACTTCAATTGCCTTAATGCAAAGAGCAGCATCGCTAAATGTTATAACGGTGCCTTCGAGGCGTGGCAGTGTTCGTCGAATGACACAGATAGCGGAAACTTGGAAAAAGAAAAGAAGTTTATTACGAGTGTTCCAATTACTGTTTGAATGTAAAACGTGTTAGTTCAACGAACAACGAAAACAGTGAAAGTGCAACTTACCTCGTGAACAATCAATCACCATACAAGGAAGTGTACATGCATGGATTTCGCAGATTAACAAGAAGAAATAAAATAGCTGATAAATATAGAAAGTGGTTAGAAAATAATTAAGATAGATTAATTGAGAGTTAGTAATAAATATAACCGGAGTAAAAGGATATTTTATTGTGTATTAATCTACGTAGTATTGTTATATTATTATATCTAACATGTAGAAGTGGATTTTGTACGCATATATGTATATAGTTACAATCCAAGTAGTATTCATAATATTTATTTTCACTGATAACAAGTACGTAAAACCTAAAATAAAACAAAGGTTTTAACAATAAAAAAAAAAACTAAAAAAAAGGGGGAAGAAGAAAAAAAAAGAAGAAAAAAAAAGGAAAGAAAAAAATATAATATATATAAATATAAAATTTTCTTTTTCTATAAAAGGTTATTCCTATTTCTGATAAACTCGAGAAACGAAAACATTATACCATGATACACTGACACAAAGATACACCACACAGGAGAAACTAATAGAGAACGCTTTAAGCTTGGCAAACTTACCGCCCGACGAATTTCCATACACCATAACCAAAACCCAGGACACATGGCTTTGATTGTTATTTAATAAGGTTTTGGGTTTATAAAATAACGATTCACTTAGATTCGTTTTCTCCAATATATTTCAGTCTTATAACACGTCTTATCACACAGGAATCTCCAAGTCAATAGAACAACGTGGTCGACTTCTAAGACAAAAGAGCGTCGTTAGAAGTCGTACCAACTTAGCTTGTAGTAAGCAGCGATCATACCAACTTAACATTTCTCAACACTCCCCTTTGATCGCTAGTTTCTACAAGCCCCATAGCTTTGGTAAATTGCTGGGTCTTAATCCTATTTAGGCCTTTGGTGAGAATGTCAGCCACATTCTCAGGACTAGGTACATAAGTATAATCTAGTATCCCCCTCGATACGCAGTTCTTAACGTAAAAGTAGCGCACTTGGACGTGCTTAGAACTCTCAGCAACTATTTCGTCCTTTGACCATGAAATAGCTCCGATATTATCGCAGAATATCTTGCAGGGGCGATGGCAATATGACAGTTGACCCAATTCCTTTAACAGTAAAGAAATCCACACTGTTTCCCTTGCTGCTTCCTGCATTGCCACAAATTCCGCTTCGCACGTCGATTGAGCTATAATCGGTTGTTTTTTGGATAGCCAGGATATCGCACCACCAGCGAGTATGAACACATACCCGCTCCTGGATTTCCTGTCTACCGTACAACCCGCAAAATCCGAGTCGCAAAACACCTTCAGAGGTTGCCCGGTCCTTTGGTATACTAACTTCAAGTCTTTGGTCTTTAGTAAATATCTGAATACCCGCTTCGCTGCTTTCCAATCGGATACAGTCGGATTCGCGCATCTTTGGCTTAGTTTCCCTATTGCACACGCAACATCAGGACGACTTACAGTAGCTACATACATTATGTGCCCCACAGCTTGTTCATATAATTTACTGTCGAGAGGCTCATCACGTTCAATATCAAAACCAGCCTCGCATTCTCTAGCTAGCGGTGTCGACACTCCCACCACCCCAACCTCACGAGTAATGTCAAACAGATCCAGCATTTGACCTATCTGTACAGATTGATCGAATACTACAGTGGTGCTGTTTGGCTTACTCAGGTGGATGGACAGAAATTGAGTGTCTACGCCTAGCATTCTAACATCTAATTTGTCCTTAATCCTAGTTTTGAATATCTCAATCCACTCATTCGTCCCAAACACGAGGATGTCGTCCACATACACAGCTACAATAAATTTTTTAGACGCATATATATATATATATATATATATATAAATATATTTCAATCAATCAATTTGGACAGTTACATATAAGTATAAACATATATGCCGAACATGTAATAACCTAGTAAATATTAGAGACAGAGCTTCCAATACTATGCAATAAATACAATATTATCAATTTATGAAATAAAAGTATACATGAAGTCAAAAACTAATAGTTTAACGAATACATAAAACATACAATATTGTATTATTAAAGAAATGAAGGTTACATTGTCAGAAATATATATATGTGTGCGAATTCTATCAAATCGATAATCTAAGATACATACTTAAAACTAGCCTACATTCCGGTAAAGGATAAATAAATAATTGACATTTCATTTCGTGTGAATACTACACTGCCAAGAGAAATATGCATATGAATATATATATATATATATAATGTTTTGTAATTCTTCGATTGCGTTATTTATTGTTTTGAGTAGTTTATTTTATAGAGTATTCGATAATATAAAACATACGCGCGCGCACGCACACACACACACACACACACACACACACACACACACACACACACACATATATACGTATTCATATGCATATTTCTCCTGGCAGTGTAGTATTCATACGAAATGAAATGTCAATTACTTATTAATCCTTTACCGGAATGTAGGCTAGTTATAAGTATGTATCTTAGATTATCGATTTGAATCAATAATGTAGAATGCGCATACATTAATAGTAGTTTAGTTTAGAATATAATTTATATATTTATATATAGACATGCATGTTCCGTAATATAGTTCTTATTTTATAATTCTTTACCGGAATGTAGGCTAGTTTTAAGTATGTATCTTAGATTATCGATTTGATAGAATGCGCACACATATATATATATATTCCTGGCGTTTCAATTATTTTCCCCTTTTGTAGTTATTCTTATTTCCTGGTTTATTTAGAATTGTGTGTATATGTATTTTGTTTATTGGTTGGATCCGTTAATCGCCCTCGTTTTGTTAATCCTTCCTTTCGTTTCGTAGTGCCGTGTGTTCGTTTGTGCATTCAAATCCTTATTCGCGTGTTTTGTATAGAATGGTTTTCTTGTTCTTGTTACGGCGTGTGCGGAGCGCGGGACGTGACACCCCCGCCCTTGAAGTTCAAATTTCCAAAGGAAATTTGACTGATGGTATCTCTGAGTTCGCTCAAGGCGGACGTAGATGTCGTTGGTAGTTGAGTGACTACCGGTGTTATCGATATCCCTTGAGGTTGTGCTGTTTGATCATCGATATTTCGTCTTCTTTTGAGGTATCGTAGCGGGTGGGTGACTGAGCCGCATATTGCTCCTAATAGGGCGATTCCACATTCGTAAGTTTCACGTAACTGGTATCCGTGTGCGGCTATATCTATTATTGTTTTGATTAGTTTAAATATTGCGAGTATTCCAAATATTGCTGCACTGACAGTTCCAAATTCCATAAAACCAGTCCATAAGCTTGATACGGTATTTTTCGCTATTGTCGTTAATGTGTTTTGTCCATCATTCCCAGGATGTTTACTGTTCCAGGGACGATTGTTTTTCCTGTTGCTCCTCTGGCCAATGCGTTCAAGACTGCAGATTTTCTGCCGGGAACATGACGTGGTCCCGTAGTGCATCGAGGTCTTTTGGGTATATATTCCGCTCGTGGCCAACGACGATGGTGCTGAATATCGCCACGTTTGGCGCACGTCCGGGTGGAGTTCCTGTGGTGCGATTCCTTTGCCAAACGGGTAGTTCCGAGTAGCATTTTGTTGTATGTCGTACCTTTACTTGTACCGGAATGCATTTGACTATATGGATCGCTTCTCCTGCGATCAGAGCCATGTGTCCTGGGTTTTGGTTATGGTGTATGCAAATTCGTCGGGCGGTAAGTTTGCCAAGCTTAAAGCGTTCTCTGTTAGTTTCTTCTGTGTGGTGTATCTTTGTGTCAGTGTATCATGGTATAATGTTTTCATTTCTCGAGTTTATCAGAAATAGTAATAACCTTTTATAGAAAAAGAAAATTTTATATTTATATATATTTGTTAAGGAAATTCGAGGATTTGGGAATACAAATTATTGCCTATATTTCCCACACAACAGTTATACATCTATATTACTCTCTGAAGAACGTCTTGCACGCACGCTGGTCGCCAACCGACTATCCTAGATTCTGCTAACATCTGGCAACAGTCTTTTGTCTCCACTAAGCCTTGACGCCCTCTGGCCCTTACACTCACACTCTCATGTACAGTGTAAATGTATCACTTCCCTAACAATATTATATTTTTTTTCTTTCCTTTTTTTTCTTCTTTATTTTTCTTCTTCCCCTTTTTTCTTTCTTTTTTTGTTTTTTTTTATTGTTAAAACCTTTGATTTATTTTAGGTTTTACGTACTTGTTATCAGTGAAAATAAATATTATGAATACTACTTGGATTGTAATTATATACATGTCGGAGATGAAAGGAAAGCCGAAGCCTTTCCTTGGAAATTTTGGGAACATCCTCTAGTACCTTAGCCTAGATTTTATTATAGTTGTAATTGCTTAAGATTTGTAATAAGCGAGATTGGGTTCGAGGTGACAATCGGTCGCTGAACGTAGCCACGGTCACGGGATGGATGTTTTATCTAACGGAGGTCTGGAGTGGTTGTATGTATTTTCCGAGAAATGTGGTTGTGGCGGCATGCGGCCTCGAGAGCGGGCCTAGCCACGTGTGATGTTGCCTCGGAGGTGCCGATGCAATGGGACATACATTGTAGTAGTAATCAAAACTCCAGGCAGAAACTGCCTAGCAACGGCGTTTGGAACTTTCTCGATGCTTCCAACGAGTGTGCCTAACAACGGCGTTTGGAACCTTCTCGATGCTTCCAAACGGGTATAGAAAACAAAATGCAATCGTACAGGGAGAAAAATCACCACGAGGCTGGCATTCTTGCGATTGCCTTGGAGAGTGATACATCGAGCATTTTCGACGATCGCATTTGCGTCTAAGTTAGTTTCGCTTAGTAAGGAGTTATCCCGGTGACCGTGGATTCGTTTGAACTCAAACATTGCTAATAGTATTATTTAATTTAAATATTCGTAGATCGTATTATTCATTAGGCTTAGTGTTTGTTAGACTTATTATTAGTTGTACTTATTATTTGTTAAGCTTAGTGATAGACCTGTATATACGTGTAAATAAAATCTCGGCTTTGTGAAACGATGGCTAGTCCACATGAAGAGTCGTCGCGCGCCCAAAATTCGAATCGTGATCCGACATACATATATGCGTACGTATTGGTAAGTAGTATAAATGAGATTTGTTTTATTGTTATAAATATATAAGTATATATCATCAATAGGAATAAATATCACAAATGTACCTTGTCTTCGAGTATATATATATATATATATATATATATTCATGTTGTTCCATCCGTCGTTCAGAAAATGGTTGATGAGTTCGCCATCAGTTCTGTACACACATATAAAAATAGTTAATGTATATATGTGGTATCGTGAGTGAGAGGCCTGGGAGTTGGCGGGTGATCCGCGTGGAATGTCGCGAGAGCCGAGGCGTTTGTTTTTGATCGCGTAGTTTTGGAAAGAGGAGACCTACGTGATCTTGGCCACGTGCGGTTGCCAAGGGACGGGAGAAAAGGAATCAACAAACAGAGTTTGCGAGTGGCGTTGCCGAGAGAGTGTTGATTGCATTTTGTGAAAGTCGAGTCGTTATCTAATTATTTAGTTGTGCTGTTTTCTGTACGTTTGGTGTGAATAGTTCAGGTTGAACAACAATCGTCTTTTTCTGTCCGATTAACATCTGTATCATTCATTCCTTGTAAATATATTATATCACGATATTACATATATATATGTCGGAGATGAAAGGAAAGCCGAAGCCTTTCCTTGGAAATTTTGGGAACATCCTCTAGTACCTTAGCCTAGATTTTATTATAGTTGTAATTGCTTAAGATTTGTAATAAGCGAGATTGGGTTCGAGGTGACAATCGGTCGCTGAACGTAGCCACGGTCACGGGATGGATGTTTTATCTAACGGAGGTCTGGAGTGGTTGTATGTGTTTTCCGAGAAATGTGGTTGTGGCGGCATGCGGCCTCGAGAGCGGGCCGAGCCACGTGTGATGTTGCCTCGGAGGTGCCGATGTAATGGTACATACATTGTATTAGTAATCAAAACTCCAGGCAGAAACTGCCTAGCAACGGCGTTTGGAACTTTCTCGATGCTTCCAACGAGTGTGCCTAGCAACGGCGTTTGGAACCTTCTCGATGCTTCCAAACGGGTATAGAAAACAAAATGCAATCGTACAGGGAGAAAAATCTCCACGAGGCTGGCATTCTTGCGACTGCCTTGGAGAGTGATACATCGAGCATTTTCGACGATCGCATTTGCGTCTAAGTTAGTTTCGCTTAGTAAGGAGTTATCCCGGTGACCGTGGATTCGTTTGAACTCAAACATTGCTAATAGTATTATTTAATTTAATTATTCGTAGATCGTATTATTCATTAGGCTTAGTGTTTGTTAGACTTATTATCAGTTGTACTTATTATTTGTTAAGCTTAGTGATAGACCTGTATATACGTGTAAATAAAATCTCGGCTTTGTGAAACGATGGCTAGTCCACATGAAGAGTCGTCGCGCGCCCAAAATTCGAATCGTGACCCGACATATATTATTTATTTTTTTTTATATATATAATTTTCGTTTGGATCTGTTCCTTTGTACGAATACTGTATCCCTGTATATAATATAATATATATAATATGTTATAATTATGTTAGTTGTTATTTATTATATATATTTTCCTTAACTCTCTCCCCCTTTTTCCTTGTTTTTTTTTTTTTTTTTTTTTTTTATTAGTACCTAACATTGCTATTATGATGCTGTATTGTATTGCATTGGCTGTTATTTGTATGTGCGCGCGACGAATTTTTCAACATGGTCGCTCGCGTGTCTCTTTGGTATGGCGTTGGTTTAATGTCAACAGTAACGTGTTGTTGAAATAACTAATTAATTGTTAATCACTATAATTTTATTTAGTAGTGTTTTGTAATATTGTTTTGTGTTTCATGATATTGTGTGTGTCAATACCGTGTGCTACTTTAATGTGATAGCATGGATTGTATTGTTACCGAATTTCAATAGTCATTGTTTTGATTATACGTGACTTGCATTTATGTAAGTCTCGTTTAATTTAGTTAATGTTTTGTGTATTGTGTTACCAGTTATTTCGTGTAGCATAACTTTATTCCTTCGCACCGAGGTCAGTTATGGTCTTGTCGTTAATATTTAGTTAGTCTATCTTGATTAATATATATATTTAACAAATATTTAAGAAACAATGGCGAGTGTAGTGGAATCGTTGGACGAAGAAATGGTTTTGACATTGTCGGAAAAGCTTAAAGCATGGGATGCGAACTTTCGCGATATGAGTGCAAAACTCGCCGAATTACAAAGCGGCTTATTCGAACTTAAAACAAAACAAGAACCTAAAACACCCGTATCGCCGCCGACAACGCAACAAGAGACGGTCCAGCCGAGTGGACATACCCAGCCAATTAAGCTAAAAGATGCGATCGAATCGGTGCCAGTGTTTGACGGATATCGACCATCGGTATTCCACTTTTTAAGAGCTTGTGAGCGCGCGCGAAATATGATTTCCAGATATCAAGAACCTCAATTGGTAAAATTGTTAGTAAATAAGCTCCGTGGACACGCGCTCCTCGCCATCGAAGACACAGAATTAATGAGTCTAAACGATTTCGGAAACAAATTAAAGGATCTATTCGGCCCAAAGAAATCTCTTAACGAATATAAAGGGGAATTAGGAACGATATTTCAACGACCCGGGGAAGACATATTAGATTATATGGATCGCGTTAGAAATCTTAGATTGGCAATAATGGACGGAGAAAGAGGCGACTACGGCATCATATCCCCCGATATCCAAGATACTATAGATTGGGAAACGAAAGAAGCTTTCGTTAAAGGACTTCCGAACGAGGTATATGTGCGAGTAAAAATAGCAGGGTACCATACTTTAGAAGATGCGTATCGTCAAGCCGTCAAAGCAACACACGAATTGAAACAAATAACCGATAGAACGCGACCCCAACGACCGACACCCTCGAACTATTACAGACGCGACAACGCACATCCTTCGAACACTAACAACAATATCAGGAACAACCGCCAAGATCGAAGATCGCTACCTCCATCGCAGAATTTTTTGAATTCTACAAGACAAAATATCACGTGTAACTATTGCAAAAAACCCGGGCATCTAGTGAAAGACTGTTACAAATTTAAAGCCCGAGTAGATGCCGGATTAATCGTACCCTATGCTTCGAGACCATCGGGAAACCAAACACGTCCTTCGGGAGAATGGGGCGAGCCACGAAGGAACGATACGCCGAATCGCCCAAGAGTACAGGCGGCAACCAGGCGACCGGCGCCGACGGCAACAAACAGAACAAGGACAGCCACCCCCGCGAGATCGACTCCACCACCCATAACGAGAGACAGAGCGAACGCAATGCCGACCGTAAGATCGAACGAACAACCACTAAATATTGTGGGGGAGTCATCCCACAACCAAACGAGGTCACAGACAGAGAATCCAGAATCTCAAGGCAAAAGGAAAAGAGTGAAGCACAAGCAACCGGCGAAGGAAAATCATCAGGAGTTGAATTCAGATTCGGAAGGCGACCTCTCCGAATTATTTCAATAAAATTTAACGATTCCCCCACGAACCCAACTGCACGAATAGTTTCCCCAGATCTAAAGACTAAGACGAGTTTATTATTAGACTCTGGATCGGAAATCAACATTATCAAGAAACCTGCTTTACTCGATTCAGCCATCATCGACGAAAAGGAATCAATCGAAGTGCGAGGAATTACGGCAACGAGCCTGGTCTCCCTAGGGCAGACGGTAATACAGGTTGCGGGCCATCCGGTTGGTTTTCATCATAGTCGATGATTCATTGCTAATCGATCAAGACGGAATCCTAGGATCCGAATTTTTTGCAGGTTGTAAGGCTCGTTTAGATTATGAGGGAAAACATATCAGATGGGGAAATATTTATATTCCCTTCGATAGTAAAGAAAAAATAATTATACCGAAGCGAAGTTCAATAACGTGTTCAGTTAATATCGCTAATCCAGAGATAAAAGAGGGATTTATTCCAAGAATCGAGCCGAACAAGGGAATCTATTTTGGTAATGCAGTTGTGAGGAATCATAAAGGAAAAGGTTACATAAGAGTAATAAATACTACTTCGAGAGATTACGTATTTACAACACCAACGATGGTAATTAAAGAATTTGATAATCCCCCCCGCCCCCCACCCCGCTTCCTAGGACAGCGTGCAATACAGTTCTAAGATCGGAGGAAAGTAGATACGATAAAATAAATGAGTTACTACGACTCGAACATTTGAACGAAGAAGAAAAGGAAAATGCTAAAAAATTGATTCGTAATAATCAAGATAGGTTTCATATTCCAGGAGATACATTGGAAGCAACCGAAGTTCTGGAACATAGGATAATTACAACGGATAATATACCCATCAATACTAAACAGTATCGATATCCACCAATACATCGAGAAGAAATAAATCGACAGGTCCAAGAACTACTAGATACGGGCGTAGTGGAACCATCAATATCTCCATATAACTCCCCGTTATGGATTGTGCTCAAAAACCCGATTCGCAAGGAAATAAGCGCTGGAGATTAGTCATCGATTATAGAAAATTGAACGATATTACAGAAATATTGGATCAATTAGGAAGTGCAAAATATTTTTCCACGTTTGACTTGGCATCGGGCTTTCACCAGATCCGTATGTCACAGGAAGATGCCCACAAAACTGCATTTTCGACACCATACGGGCATTTTCAATTCAAAAGAATGCCCTTTGGATTAAAAGATGCCCCAGCAACATTTCAACGTTTGATGAATTCAATATTATCTGGTCTGCAAGGAATAGAACTATTCGTCTATCTGGATGACATAGTGATTTATTCCACGTCTCTCCAAGAACGCGAAATTAAATTTAATAAATTAATGGAAAGACTGAGGAAAGCTAAATTACGATTACAACCTGATAAGTGCGAATTTTTACGACACGAGGTGAATTATTTAGGACATATAATTAGTGAGGATGGCGTGAAACCCGACCCAAAGAAAGTCGAAGCCGTATCAAAATTTCCACGACCAAAGAGGGCGAAAAATATCAAACGATTTCTGGGACTAGCAGGATATTACAGAAGATTTATACCCGATTTCCCCAAGGTCGCGAAACCATTGACACAACTATTAAAGAAAGACACTCCCTTTAAATGGACAGAAAATCAAGAAAACGCATTCAATAATTTAAAGACAGCGTTAGTGACGAAACCCATCCTGCAATATCCAGACTTTTCTAAACCCTTTAACCTTACTACAGACGCATCAGGATATGCAATAAGCGGTGTACTGAGTCAAGGGCCAATCGGAAAGGATTTGCCGATTGCGTATGCCTCAAGGCTATTAAATCCCGCCGAACGAAACTACTCTACCATAGAAAAGGAGTGTCTGGCAATTGTTTACAGCGCAATGCACTTCCGACCGTATCTTTACGGAAGAAAGTTTACCATCGTAACCGATCATAAACCTTTAGCGTGGATGCATTCTATCAAAGATCCTACTTCAAGAATTTGGAAATGGAAATTAAAGTTATCGGACTTCGAATTTGATATTGTATACAAAGAAGGCAGGGCGAACGCAAACGCAGACGCATTATCTAGGAACCCTCCGGAAGTTTGTTTACCAATCAGAAAGAGAGAGGAAGTCTCACCGATTCGCTATCCTGTCTCAAAAAGATTCGAAATAGATACGTCAACCGAAGACTCTCCCATATTCGAAGCTAAACCACACGTCTTGCCTCAATCCAGTGATTCTAAAAATCAAGGAAAGGGTTTTACCCGAAAACATTTTACAATAGAAGAAACCCCCATAAAATATTTAGACCAAGCATTAGCAGAAATCGATGTAAGTACAGATAGAGAAATAACCAATCGAGAAAAAGAAGGCACGGATACAACAAGCGAAAAAGAGACCTCCATTGTAATTCCAGAACTAATTCAACAACGAGAAAAGGACACGAGACCTACGATAATTGCGGAACTAAGAATTTCAGAAACCCGAGACTCAATTGCGAGAGTAAATGACCATAAAGTAGTATTTATAGATATACGTGGCAATCCGATAGATAAAGGAGCCTTAGAAATGAAGGAAACGGGAAAATTACCTCGTTATGAAGATTTAATGTTAGAAAAAGCAAGATTGAATTACGATTCTGGAAAATACATTGTATTCCTACCGATAAAGGAAAATAGAAATATTCCAATAACACCAGAAAATTTATTAAACTCGCTAAGATCTCTATTAGACGCAGTAAATGAGAAACAATACCCTGGCGATATACAATCAGAAAATTAAAGGAAATATTTATGGAAAAAACCTTAACCATCACCATTTGCACTGGGGAAGTAATTACCCCATTTGTGGAAGCGCGGAACAACATAATACGAGAAAAACATGAATCAAGCGTAGCAGGACACAAAGGAATAACAAAAACTTATCAAAGAATACGACAACATTACTATTGGGAAAATATGAAAAAGGAAATTCAAGATTACGTAAGAACATGTAAGGAATGTCAATTGAAGAAACTCACAAGAATAAAAGCAAAGCAACCAATGGTACTTACAGACACACCAGGTAAAGCGTTCGATAAGGTTAGTATGGATATTATAGGTCCATTACCAAAAACCCAAAAGGGAAACGAATATATATTAACTATCCAAGACTTATTAACAAAATACTCAATTGGGATTCCACTAGGAGGAATCTCTTCAGCCTCTCGGCCTATCTTAGCGGACGTTTTTGTAAAGCGATTTATTTGTCGTTTCGGGTCACCGAGAGCTATTCTCACTGATCAAGGAACGAACTTTACATCCTCACTAATGAAGAAAGTAGCAAAGAGATTCCGCATCAAACAATATACCACGACGGCATATCATCCACAAAGTAACGGTTCAATCGAAAGATCTCACCACGTGCTGATAGAATATCTCAAATTATACATTGAAAATTCCAAAAATTGGGACGAATGGGTAGAATTAGCTATGTTTTCCTATAATACCTCTGTACACGAAGGAACGAAATTCTCCCCGCACGAATTAGTTTTTGGACATCTAGCCAGAGAACCTATTGGTGAAGTAATAATCGAAGAGAACATGGAACCAACTTACGCAGAATATCTCGAAGATCTGTTCGATAAAATTAACACCGTACAACGAATGGCGAGAGAAAATTTGATAAAATCCAAACTAAGATCAAAAGAATATTACGACCGACGAATCAACCCCCAAGATTTTAAAATAGGAGATTCGATATATTTACTAAAAGAACCCAGTAAAGGAAAATTCTCCGATCAATATACTGGACCATACAAAGTGCTAGAAATCTTGCAGAACCAAAACGTCAAGATCGAAGTAAAAGGGATTCCGCGAACGGTGCATTTAAACAAGTTAAAACTAGCGCATAATCGAAATAAGCAATGAATAAAGCGATTTCAGTGGGCAACGTAGTGCGGTAGTATATGTTATAGTGCTGTTCGTCGAATAATACAGATATCGAACACCTAAAAGGAAAAAGGAAAATTATTATACGTGTTTCAATTATTGCTTAAATATAAAACGTGTTAACTTAATGAACAATTAACTAGTGAAAGTGAAAGTTACCTTGTGAACAAGTGATCAACATACAAGAAAGTGTACGTGCAAGTATAGGTTATGGATCGTTGTTCGTGGAACACAATGTATGACAGCTACCTAAAATAAGTGAATAAATTAGTTTCAATTGTCTCAGTGCAAAATACAAGGTTACTAAATGTTATAACTATATTATGGATAAATCAAAAGGAGGTGTAACACTGTCCGTCGAATAATACAGATAGCGAAAACCTAAAAAGAAAAAGGGAAAATTATTATGTGTACTCCAATTATTGTTTGAATATACAACGTGTCGATTCAATAAATAATTAAAAGAGGGGAAGTGAAAGTTACCTTGTAAACAAGTAATCATCAAACAAGAAGGTCTACATGCAAAATATGATATGGCTCCCTGCTTGCGGAACACCATGTACCAGCTGAAAATAAACGAACGAATTGACTTCAATTGCCTTAATGCAAAGAGCAGCATCGCTAAATGTTATAACGGTGCCGTGGAGGCGTGGCAGTGTTCGTCGAATGACACAGATAGCGGAAACTTGGAAAAAGAAAAGAAGTTTATTACGAGTGTTCCAATTACTGTTTGAATGTAAAACGTGTTAGTTCAACGAACAACGAAAACAGTGAAAGTGCAACTTACCTCGTGAACAATCAATCACCATACAAGGAAGTGTACATGCATGGATTTCGCAGATTAACAAGAAGAAATAAAATAGCTGATAAATATAGAAAGTGGTTAGAAAATAATTAAGATAGATTAATTGAGAGTTAGTAATAAATATAACTGGAGTAAAAGGATATTTTATTGTGTATTAATCTACGTAGTATTGTTATATTATTATATCTAACATGTAGAAGTGGATTTTGTACGCATATATGTATATAGTTACAATCCAAGTAGTATTCATAATATTTATTTTCACTGATAACAAGTACGTAAAACCTAAAATAAAACAAAGGTTTTAACAATAAAAAAAAAACAAAAAAATAGGGGGAAGAAGAAAAAAAAGAAGAAAAAAAAGGAAAGAAAAAAAATATAATATATATAAATATAAAATTTTCTTTTTCTATAAAAGGTTATTCCTATTTCTGATAAACTCGAGAAACGAAAACATTATACCATGATACACTGACACAAAGATACACCACACAGGAGAAACTAATAGAGAACGCTTTAAGCTTGGCAAACTTACCGCCCGACGAATTTCCATACACCATAACCAAAACCCAGGACACATGGCTTTGATTGTTATTTAATAAGGTTTTGGGTTTATAAAATAACGATTCACTTAGATTCGTTTTCTCCAATATATTTCAGTCTTATAACACGTCTTATCACACAGGAATCTCCAAGTCAATAGAACAACGTGGTCGACTTCTAAGACAAAAGAGCGTCGTTAGAAGTCGTACCAACTTAGCTTGTAGTAAGCAGCGATCATACCAACTTAACATTTCTCAACACTCCCCTTTGATCGCTAGTTTCTACAAGCCCCATAGCTTTGGTAAATTGCTGGGTCTTAATCCTATTTAGGCCTTTGGTGAGAATGTCAGCCACATTCTCAGGACTAGGTACATAAGTATAATCTAGTATCCCCCTCGATACGCAGTTCTTAACGTAAAAGTAGCGCACTTGGACGTGCTTAGAACTCTCAGCAACTATTTCGTCCTTTGACCATGAAATAGCTCCGATATTATCGCAGAATATCTTGCAGGGGCGATGGCAATATGACAGTTGACCCAATTCCTTTAACAGTAAAGAAATCCACACTGTTTCCCTTGCTGCTTCCTGCATTGCCACAAATTCCGCTTCGCACGTCGATTGAGCTATAATCGGTTGTTTTTTGGATAGCCAGGATATCGCACCACCAGCGAGTATGAACACATACCCGCTCCTGGATTTCCTGTCTACCGTACAACCCGCAAAATCCGAGTCGCAAAACACCTTCAGAGGTTGCCCGGTCCTTTGGTATACTAACTTCAAGTCTTTGGTCTTTAGTAAATATCTGAATACCCGCTTCGCTGCTTTCCAATCGGATACAGTCGGATTCGCGCATCTTTGGCTTAGTTTCCCTATTGCACACGCAACATCAGGACGACTTACAGTAGCTACATACATTATGTGCCCCACAGCTTGTTCATATAATTTACTGTCGAGAGGCTCATCACGTTCAATATCAAAACCAGCCTCGCATTCTCTAGCTAGCGGTGTCGACACTCCCACCACCCCAACCTCACGAGTAATGTCAAACA
Organism: Bombus huntii; assembly: GCF_024542735.1. Taxonomy (NCBI): domain Eukaryota; kingdom Metazoa; phylum Arthropoda; class Insecta; order Hymenoptera; family Apidae; genus Bombus; species Bombus huntii. The sequence goes on from NW_026099318.1 coordinate 1,135,234, forward strand.
GATCCAGCATTTGACCTATCTGTACAGATTGATCGAATACTACAGTGGTGCTGTTTGGCTTACTCAGGTGGATGGACAGAAATTGAGTGTCTACGCCTAGCATTCTAACATCTAATTTGTCCTTAATCCTAGTTTTGAATATCTCAATCCACTCATTCGTCCCAAACACGAGGATGTCGTCCACATACACAGCTACAATAAATTTTTTAGACGCATATATATATATATATATATATATATATATAAATATATTTCAATCAATCAATTTGGACAGTTACATATAAGTATAAACATATATGCCGAACATGTAATAACCTAGTAAATATTAGAGACAGTGCTTCCAATACTATGCAATAAATACAATATTATCAATTTATGAAATAAAAGTATACATGAAGTCAAAAACTAATAGTTTAACGAATACATAAAACATACAATATTGTATTATTAAAGAAATGAAGGTTACATTGTCAGAAATATATATATGTGTGCGAATTCTATCAAATCGATAATCTAAGATACATACTTAAAACTAGCCTACATTCCGGTAAAGGATAAATAAATAATTGACATTTCATTTCGTGTGAATACTACACTGCCAAGAGAAATATGCATATGAATATATATATATATATATATATATATAATGTTTTGTAATTCTTCGATTGCGTTATTTATTGTTTTGAGTAGTTTATTTTATAGAGTATTCGATAATATAAAACATACGCGCGCGCGCGCGCGCACACACACACACACACACACATATACGTATTCATATGCATATTTCTCCTGGCAGTGTAGTATTCATACGAAATGAAATGTCAATTACTTATTAATCCTTTACCGGAATGTAGGCTAGTTATAAGTATGTATCTTAGATTATCGATTTGAATCAATAATGTAGAATGCGCATACATTAATAGTAGTTTAGTTTAGAATATAATTTATATATTTATATATAGACATGCATGTTCCGTAATATAGTTCTTATTTTATAATTCTTTACCGGAATGTAGGCTAGTTTTAAGTATGTATCTTAGATTATCGATTTGATAGAATGCGCACACATATATATATATATTCCTGGCGTTTCAATTATTTTCCCCTTTTGTAGTTATTCTTATTTCCTGGTTTATTTAGAATTGTGTGTATATGTATTTTGTTTATTGGTTGGATCCGTTAATCGCCCTCGTTTTGTTAATCCTTCCTTTCGTTTCGTAGTGCCGTGTGTTCGTTTGTGCATTCAAATCCTTATTCGCGTGTTTTGTATAGAATGGTTTTCTTGTTCTTGTTACGGCGTGTGCGGAGCGCGGGACGTGACACCCCCGCCCTTGAAGTTCAAATTTCCAAAGGAAATTTGACTGATGGTATCTCTGAGTTCGCTCAAGGCGGACGTAGATGTCGTTGGTAGTTGAGTGACTACCGGTGTTATCGATATCCCTTGAGGTTGTGCTGTTTGATCATCGATATTTCGTCTTCTTTTGAGGTATCGTAGCGGGTGGGTGACTGAGCCGCATATTGCTCTTAATAGGGCGATTCCACATTCGTAAGTTTCACGTAACTGGTATCCGTGTGCGGCTATATCTATTATTGTTTTGATTAGTTTAAATATTGCGAGTATTCCAAATATTGCTGCACTGACAGTTCCAAATTCCATAAAACCAGTCCACAAGCTTGATACGGTATTTTTCGCTATTGTCGTTAATGTGTTTTGTCCATCATTCCCAGGATGTTTACTGTTCCAGGGACGATTGTTTTTCCTGTTGCTCCTCTGGCCAATGCGTTCAAGACTGCAGATTTTCTGCCGGGAACATGACGTGGTCCCGTAGTGCATCGAGGTCTTTTGGGTATATATTCCGCTCGTGGCCAACGACGATGGTGCTGAATATCGCCACGTTTGGCGCACGTCCGGGCGGAGTTCCTGTGGTGCGATTCCTTTGCCAAACGGGTAGTTCCGAGTAGCATTTTGTTGTATGTCGTACCTTTACTTGTACCGGAATGCATTTGACTACATGGATCGCTTCTCCTGCGATCAGAGCCATGTGTCCTGGGTTTTGGTTATGGTGTATGCAAATTCGTCGGGCGGTAAGTTTGCCAAGCTTAAAGCGTTCTCTGTTAGTTTCTTCTGTGTGGTGTATCTTTGTGTCAGTGTATCATGGTATAATGTTTTCATTTCTCGAGTTTATCAGAAATAGTAATAACCTTTTATAGAAAAAGAAAATTTTATATTTATATATATTTGTTAAGGAAATTCGAGGATTTGGGAATACAAATTATTGCCTATATTTCCCACACAACAGTTATACATCTATATTACTCTCTGAAGAACGTCTTGCACGCACGCTGGTCGCCAACCGACTATCCTAGATTCTGCTAACATCTGGCAACAGTCTTTTGTCTCCACTAAGCCTTGACGCCCTCTGGCCCTTACACACACACTCTCATGTACAGTGTAAATGTATCACTTCCCTAACAATATTATATTTTTTTTCTTTCCTTTTTTTTCTTCTTTATTTTTCTTCTTCCCCTTTTTTCTTTCTTTTTTTGTTTTTTTTATTGTTAAAACCTTTGATTTATTTTAGGTTTTACGTACTTGTTATCAGTGAAAATAAATATTATGAATACTACTTGGATTGTAATTATATACATGTCGGAGATGAAAGGAAAGCCGAAGCCTTTCCTTGGAAATTTTGGGAACATCCTCTAGTACCTTAGCCTAGATTTTATTATAGTTGTAATTGCTTAAGATTTGTAATAAGCGAGATTGGGTTCGAGGTGACAATCGGTCGCTGAACGTAGCCACGGTCACGGGATGGATGTTTTATCTAACGGAGGTCTGGAGTGGTTGTATGTGTTTTCCGAGAAATGTGGTTGTGGCGGCATGCGGCCTCGAGAGCGGGCCTAGCCACGTGTGATGTTGCCTCGGAGGTGCCGATGCAATGGGACATACATTGTAGTAGTAATCAAAACTCCAGGCAGAAACTGCCTAGCAACGGCGTTTGGAACTTTCTCGATGCTTCCAACGAGTGTGCCTAGCAACGGCGTTTGGAACCTTCTCGATGCTTCCAAACGGGTATAGAAAACAAAATGCAATCGTACAGGGAGAAAAATCACCACGAGGCTGGCATTCTTGCGATTGCCTTGGAGAGTGATACATCGAGCATTTTCGACGATCGCATTTGCGTCTAAGTTAGTTTCGCTTAGTAAGGAGTTATCCCGGTGACCGTGGATTCGTTTGAACTCAAACATTGCTAATAGTATTATTTAATTTAAATATTCGTAGATCGTATTATTCATTAGGCTTAGTGTTTGTTAGACTTATTATTAGTTGTACTTATTATTTGTTAAGCTTAGTGATAGACCTGTATATACGTGTAAATAAAATCTCGGCTTTGTGAAACGATGGCTAGTCCACATGAAGAGTCGTCGCGCGCCCAAAATTCGAATCGTGATCCGACATACATATATGCGTACGTATTGGTAAGTAGTATAAATGAGATTTGTTTTATTGTTATAAATATATAAGTATATATCATCAATAGGAATAAATATCACAAATGTACCTTGTCTTCGAGTATATATATATATATATATATATATATATATTCATGTTGTTCCATCCGTCGTTCAGAAAATGGTTGATGAGTTCGCCATCAGTTCTGTACACACATATAAAAATAGTTAATGTATATATGTGGTATCGTGAGTGAGAGGCCTGGGAGTTGGCGGGTGATCCGCGTGGAATGTCGCGAGAGCCGAGGCGTTTGTTTTTGATCGCGTAGTTTTGGAAAGAGGAGACCTACGTGATCTTGGCCACGTGCGGTTGCCAAGGGACGGGAGAAAAGGAATCAACAAACAGAGTTTGCGAGTGGCGTTGCCGAGAGAGTGTTGATTGCATTTTGTGAAAGTCGAGTCGTTATCTAATTATTTAGTTGTGCTGTTTTCTGTACGTTTGGTGTGAATAGTTCAGGTTGAACAACAATCGTCTTTTTCTGTCCGATTAACATCTGTATCATTCATTCCTTGTAAATATATTATATCACGATATTACATATATATATGTCGGAGATGAAAGGAAAGCCGAAGCCTTTCCTTGGAAATTTTGGGAACATCCTCTAGTACCTTAGCCTAGATTTTATTATAGTTGTAATTGCTTAAGATTTGTAATAAGCGAGATTGGGTTCGAGGTGACAATCGGTCGCTGAACGTAGCCACGGTCACGGGATGGATGTTTTATCTAACGGAGGTCTGGAGTGGTTGTATGTGTTTTCCGAGAAATGTGGTTGTGGCGGCATGCGGCCTCGAGAGCGGGCCGAGCCACGTGTGATGTTGCCTCGGAGGTGCCGATGTAATGGTACATACATTGTATTAGTAATCAAAACTCCAGGCAGAAACTGCCTAGCAACGGCGTTTGGAACTTTCTCGATGCTTCCAACGAGTGTGCCTAGCAACGGCGTTTGGAACCTTCTCGATGCTTCCAAACGGGTATAGAAAACAAAATGCAATCGTACAGGGAGAAAAATCTCCACGAGGCTGGCATTCTTGCGACTGCCTTGGAGAGTGATACATCGAGCATTTTCGACGATCGCATTTGCGTCTAAGTTAGTTTCGCTTAGTAAGGAGTTATCCCGGTGACCGTGGATTCGTTTGAACTCAAACATTGCTAATAGTATTATTTAATTTAATTATTCGTAGATCGTATTATTCATTAGGCTTAGTGTTTGTTAGACTTATTATCAGTTGTACTTATTATTTGTTAAGCTTAGTGATAGACCTGTATATACGTGTAAATAAAATCTCGGCTTTGTGAAACGATGGCTAGTCCACATGAAGAGTCGTCGCGCGCCCAAAATTCGAATCGTGACCCGACATATATTATTTATTTTTTTTTATATATATAATTTTCGTTTGGATCTGTTCCTTTGTACGAATACTGTATCCCTGTATATAATATAATATATATAATATGTTATAATTATGTTAGTTGTTATTTATTATATATATTTTCCTTAACTCTCTCCCCCTTTTTCCTTGTTTTTTTTTTTTTTTTTTTTTTTATTAGTACCTAACATTGCTATTATGATGCTGTATTGTATTGCATTGGCTGTTATTTGTATGTGCGCGCGACGAATTTTTCAACATGGTCGCTCGCGTGTCTCTTTGGTATGGCGTTGGTTTAATGTCAACAGTAACGTGTTGTTGAAATAACTAATTAATTGTTAATCACTATAATTTTATTTAGTAGTGTTTTGTAATATTGTTTTGTGTTTCATGATATTGTGTGTGTCAATACCGTGTGCTACTTTAATGTGATAGCATGGATTGTATTGTTACCGAATTTCAATAGTCATTGTTTTGATTATACGTGACTTGCATTTATGTAAGTCTCGTTTAATTTAGTTAATGTTTTGTGTATTGTGTTACCAGTTATTTCGTGTAGCATAACTTTATTCCTTCGCACCGAGGTCAGTTATGGTCTTGTCGTTAATATTTAGTTAGTCTATCTTGATTAATATATATATTTAACAAATATTTAAGAAACAATGGCGAGTGTAGTGGAATCGTTGGACGAAGAAATGGTTTTGACATTGTCGGAAAAGCTTAAAGCATGGGATGCGAACTTTCGCGATATGAGTGCAAAACTCGCCGAATTACAAAGCGGCTTATTCGAACTTAAAACAAAACAAGAACCTAAAACACCCGTATCGCCGCCGACAACGCAACAAGAGACGGTCCAGCCGAGTGGACATACCCAGCCAATTAAGCTAAAAGATGCGATCGAATCGGTGCCAGTGTTTGACGGATATCGACCATCGGTATTCCACTTTTTAAGAGCTTGTGAGCGCGCGCGAAATATGATTTCCAGATATCAAGAACCTCAATTGGTAAAATTGTTAGTAAATAAGCTCCGTGGACACGCGCTCCTCGCCATCGAAGACACAGAATTAATGAGTCTAAACGATTTCGGAAACAAATTAAAGGATCTATTCGGCCCAAAGAAATCTCTTAACGAATATAAAGGGGAATTAGGAACGATATTTCAACGACCCGGGGAAGACATATTAGATTATATGGATCGCGTTAGAAATCTTAGATTGGCAATAATGGACGGAGAAAGAGGCGACTACGGCATCATATCCCCCGATATCCAAGATACTATAGATTGGGAAACGAAAGAAGCTTTCGTTAAGGGACTTCCGAACGAGGTATATGTGCGAGTAAAAATAGCAGGGTACCATACTTTAGAAGATGCGTATCGTCAAGCCGTCAAAGCAACACACGAATTGAAACAAATAACCGATAGAACGCGACCCCAACGACCGACACCCTCGAACTATTACAGACGCGACAACGCACATCCTTCGAACACTAACAACAATATCAGGAACAACCGCCAAGATCGAAGATCGCTACCTCCATCGCAGAATTTTTTGAATTCTACAAGACAAAATATCACGTGTAACTATTGCAAAAAACCCGGGCATCTAGTGAAAGACTGTTACAAATTTAAAGCCCGAGTAGATGCCGGATTAATCGTACCCTATGCTTCGAGACCATCGGGAAACCAAACACGTCCTTCGGGAGAATGGGGCGAGCCACGAAGGAACGATACGCCGAATCGCCCAAGAGTACAGGCGGCAACCAGGCGACCGGCGCCGACGGCAACAAACAGAACAAGGACAGCCACCCCCGCGAGATCGACTCCACCACCCATAACGAGAGACAGAGCGAACGCAATGCCGACCGTAAGATCGAACGAACAACCACTAAATATTGTGGGGGAGTCATCCCACAACCAAACGAGGTCACAGACAGAGAATCCAGAATCTCAAGGCAAAAGGAAAAGAGTGAAGCACAAGCAACCGGCGAAGGAAAATCATCAGGAGTTGAATTCAGATTCGGAAGGCGACCTCTCCGAATTATTTCAATAAAATTTAACGATTCCCCCACGAACCCAACTGCACGAATAGTTTCCCCAGATCTAAAGACTAAGACGAGTTTATTATTAGACTCTGGATCGGAAATCAACATTATCAAGAAACCTGCTTTACTCGATTCAGCCATCATCGACGAAAAGGAATCAATCGAAGTGCGAGGAATTACGGCAACGAGCCTGGTCTCCCTAGGGCAGACGGTAATACAGGTTGCGGGCCATCCGGTTGGTTTTCATCATAGTCGATGATTCATTGCTAATCGATCAAGACGGAATCCTAGGATCCGAATTTTTTGCAGGTTGTAAGGCTCGTTTAGATTATGAGGGAAAACATATCAGATGGGGAAATATTTATATTCCCTTCGATAGTAAAGAAAAAATAATTATACCGAAGCGAAGTTCAATAACGTGTTCAGTTAATATCGCTAATCCAGAGATAAAAGAGGGATTTATTCCAAGAATCGAGCCGAACAAGGGAATCTATTTTGGTAATGCAGTTGTGAGGAATCATAAAGGAAAAGGTTACATAAGAGTAATAAATACTACTTCGAGAGATTACGTATTTACAACACCAACGATGGTAATTAAAGAATTTGATAATCCCCCCCGCCCCCCACCCCGCTTCCTAGGACAGCGTGCAATACAGTTCTAAGATCGGAGGAAAGTAGATACGATAAAATAAATGAGTTACTACGACTCGAACATTTGAACGAAGAAGAAAAGGAAAATGCTAAAAAATTGATTCGTAATAATCAAGATAGGTTTCATATTCCAGGAGATACATTGGAAGCAACCGAAGTTCTGGAACATAGGATAATTACAACGGATAATATACCCATCAATACTAAACAGTATCGATATCCACCAATACATCGAGAAGAAATAAATCGACAGGTCCAAGAACTACTAGATACGGGCGTAGTGGAACCATCAATATCTCCATATAACTCCCCGTTATGGATTGTGCTCAAAAACCCGATTCGCAAGGAAATAAGCGCTGGAGATTAGTCATCGATTATAGAAAATTGAACGATATTACAGAAATATTGGATCAATTAGGAAGTGCAAAATATTTTTCCACGTTTGACTTGGCATCGGGCTTTCACCAGATCCGTATGTCACAGGAAGATGCCCACAAAACTGCATTTTCGACACCATACGGGCATTTTCAATTCAAAAGAATGCCCTTTGGATTAAAAGATGCCCCAGCAACATTTCAACGTTTGATGAATTCAATATTATCTGGTCTGCAAGGAATAGAACTATTCGTCTATCTGGATGACATAGTGATTTATTCCACGTCTCTCCAAGAACGCGAAATTAAATTTAATAAATTAATGGAAAGACTGAGGAAAGCTAAATTACGATTACAACCTGATAAGTGCGAATTTTTACGACACGAGGTGAATTATTTAGGACATATAATTAGTGAGGATGGCGTGAAACCCGACCCAAAGAAAGTCGAAGCCGTATCAAAATTTCCACGACCAAAGAGGGCGAAAAATATCAAACGATTTCTGGGACTAGCAGGATATTACAGAAGATTTATACCCGATTTCCCCAAGGTCGCGAAACCATTGACACAACTATTAAAGAAAGACACTCCCTTTAAATGGACAGAAAATCAAGAAAACGCATTCAATAATTTAAAGACAGCGTTAGTGACGAAACCCATCCTGCAATATCCAGACTTTTCTAAACCCTTTAACCTTACTACAGACGCATCAGGATATGCAATAAGCGGTGTACTGAGTCAAGGGCCAATCGGAAAGGATTTGCCGATTGCGTATGCCTCAAGGCTATTAAATCCCGCCGAACGAAACTACTCTACCATAGAAAAGGAGTGTCTGGCAATTGTTTACAGCGCAATGCACTTCCGACCGTATCTTTACGGAAGAAAGTTTACCATCGTAACCGATCATAAACCTTTAGCGTGGATGCATTCTATCAAAGATCCTACTTCAAGAATTTGGAAATGGAAATTAAAGTTATCGGACTTCGAATTTGATATTGTATACAAAGAAGGCAGGGCGAACGCAAACGCAGACGCATTATCTAGGAACCCTCCGGAAGTTTGTTTACCAATCAGAAAGAGAGAGGAAGTCTCACCGATTCGCTATCCTGTCTCAAAAAGATTCGAAATAGATACGTCAACCGAAGACTCTCCCATATTCGAAGCTAAACCACACGTCTTGCCTCAATCCAGTGATTCTAAAAATCAAGGAAAGGGTTTTACCCGAAAACATTTTACAATAGAAGAAACCCCCATAAAATATTTAGACCAAGCATTAGCAGAAATCGATGTAAGTACAGATAGAGAAATAACCAATCGAGAAAAAGAAGGCACGGATACAACAAGCGAAAAAGAGACCTCCATTGTAATTCCAGAACTAATTCAACAACGAGAAAAGGACACGAGACCTACGATAATTGCGGAACTAAGAATTTCAGAAACCCGAGACTCAATTGCGAGAGTAAATGATCATAAAGTAGTATTTATAGATATACGTGGCAATCCGATAGATAAAGGAGCCTTAGAAATGAAGGAAACGGGAAAATTACCTCGTTATGAAGATTTAATGTTAGAAAAAGCAAGATTGAATTACGATTCTGGAAAATACATTGTATTCCTACCGATAAAGGAAAATAGAAATATTCCAATAACACCAGAAAATTTATTAAACTCGCTAAGATCTCTATTAGACGCAGTAAATGAGAAACAATACCCTGGCGATATACAATCAGAAAATTAAAGGAAATATTTATGGAAAAAACCTTAACCATCACCATTTGCACTGGGGAAGTAATTACCCCATTTGTGGAAGCGCGGAACAACATAATACGAGAAAAACATGAATCAAGCGTAGCAGGACACAAAGGAATAACAAAAACTTATCAAAGAATACGACAACATTACTATTGGGAAAATATGAAAAAGGAAATTCAAGATTACGTAAGAACATGTAAGGAATGTCAATTGAAGAAACTCACAAGAATAAAAGCAAAGCAACCAATGGTACTTACAGACACACCAGGTAAAGCGTTCGATAAGGTTAGTATGGATATTATAGGTCCATTACCAAAAACCCAAAAGGGAAACGAATATATATTAACTATCCAAGACTTATTAACAAAATACTCAATTGGGATTCCACTAGGAGGAATCTCTTCAGCCTCTCGGCCTATCTTAGCGGACGTTTTTGTAAAGCGATTTATTTGTCGTTTCGGGTCACCGAGAGCTATTCTCACTGATCAAGGAACGAACTTTACATCCTCACTAATGAAGAAAGTAGCAAAGAGATTCCGCATCAAACAATATACCACGACGGCATATCATCCACAAAGTAACGGTTCAATCGAAAGATCTCACCACGTGCTGATAGAATATCTCAAATTATACATTGAAAATTCCAAAAATTGGGACGAATGGGTAGAATTAGCTATGTTTTCCTATAATACCTCTGTACACGAAGGAACGAAATTCTCCCCGCACGAATTAGTTTTTGGACATCTAGCCAGAGAACCTATTGGTGAAGTAATAATCGAAGAGAACATGGAACCAACTTACGCAGAATATCTCGAAGATCTGTTCGATAAAATTAACACCGTACAACGAATGGCGAGAGAAAATTTGATAAAATCCAAACTAAGATCAAAAGAATATTACGACCGACGAATCAACCCCCAAGATTTTAAAATAGGAGATTCGATATATTTACTAAAAGAACCCAGTAAAGGAAAATTCTCCGATCAATATACTGGACCATACAAAGTGCTAGAAATCTTGCAGAACCAAAACGTCAAGATCGAAGTAAAAGGGATTCCGCGAACGGTGCATTTAAACAAGTTAAAACTAGCGCATAATCGAAATAAGCAATGAATAAAGCGATTTCAGTGGGCAACGTAGTGCGGTAGTATATGTTATAGTGCTGTTCGTCGAATAATACAGATATCGAACACCTAAAAGGAAAAAGGAAAATTATTATACGTGTTTCAATTATTGCTTAAATATAAAACGTGTTAACTTAATGAACAATTAACTAGTGAAAGTGAAAGTTACCTTGTGAACAAGTGATCAACATACAAGAAAGTGTACGTGCAAGTATAGGTTATGGATCGTTGTTCGTGGAACACAATGTATGACAGCTACCTAAAATAAGTGAATAAATTAGTTTCAATTGTCTCAGTGCAAAATACAAGGTTACTAAATGTTATAACTATATTATGGATAAATCAAAAGGAGGTGTAACACTGTCCGTCGAATAATACAGATAGCGAAAACCTAAAAAGAAAAAGGGAAAATTATTATGTGTACTCCAATTATTGTTTGAATATACAACGTGTCGATTCAATAAATAATTAAAAGAGGGGAAGTGAAAGTTACCTTGTAAACAAGTAATCATCAAACAAGAAGGTCTACATGCAAAATATGATATGGCTCCCTGCTTGCGGAACACCATGTACCAGCTGAAAATAAACGAACGAATTGACTTCAATTGCCTTAATGCAAAGAGCAGCATCGCTAAATGTTATAACGGTGCCGTGGAGGCGTGGCAGTGTTCGTCGAATGACACAGATAGCGGAAACTTGGAAAAAGAAAAGAAGTTTATTACGAGTGTTCCAATTACTGTTTGAATGTAAAACGTGTTAGTTCAACGAACAACGAAAACAGTGAAAGTGCAACTTACCTCGTGAACAATCAATCACCATACAAGGAAGTGTACATGCATGGATTTCGCAGATTAACAAGAAGAAATAAAATAGCTGATAAATATAGAAAGTGGTTAGAAAATAATTAAGATAGATTAATTGAGAGTTAGTAATAAATATAACCGGAGTAAAAGGATATTTTATTGTGTATTAATCTACGTAGTATTGTTATATTATTATATCTAACATGTAGAAGTGGATTTTGTACGCATATATGTATATAGTTACAATCCAAGTAGTATTCATAATATTTATTTTCACTGATAACAAGTACGTAAAACCTAAAATAAAACAAAGGTTTTAACAATAAAAAAAAAACAAAAAAATAGGGGGAAGAAGAAAAAAAAGAAGAAAAAAAAGGAAAGAAAAAAAATATAATATATATAAATATAAAATTTTCTTTTTCTATAAAAGGTTATTCCTATTTCTGATAAACTCGAGAAACGAAAACATTATACCATGATACACTGACACAAAGATACACCACACAGGAGAAACTAATAGAGAACGCTTTAAGCTTGGCAAACTTACCGCCCGACGAATTTCCATACACCATAACCAAAACCCAGGACACATGGCTTTGATTGTTATTTAATAAGGTTTTGGGTTTATAAAATAACGATTCACTTAGATTCGTTTTCTCCAATATATTTCAGTCTTATAACACGTCTTATCACACAGGAATCTCCAAGTCAATAGAACAACGTGGTCGACTTCTAAGACAAAAGAGCGTCGTTAGAAGTCGTACCAACTTAGCTTGTAGTAAGCAGCGATCATACCAACTTAACATTTCTCAACACTCCCCTTTGATCGCTAGTTTCTACAAGCCCCATAGCTTTGGTAAATTGCTGGGTCTTAATCCTATTTAGGCCTTTGGTGAGAATGTCAGCCACATTCTCAGGACTAGGTACATAAGTATAATCTAGTATCCCCCTCGATACGCAGTTCTTAACGTAAAAGTAGCGCACTTGGACGTGCTTAGAACTCTCAGCAACTATTTCGTCCTTTGACCATGAAATAGCTCCGATATTATCGCAGAATATCTTGCAGGGGCGATGGCAATATGACAGTTGACCCAATTCCTTTAACAGTAAAGAAATCCACACTGTTTCCCTTGCTGCTTCCTGCATTGCCACAAATTCCGCTTCGCACGTCGATTGAGCTATAATCGGTTGTTTTTTGGATAGCCAGGATATCGCACCACCAGCGAGTATGAACACATACCCGCTCCTGGATTTCCTGTCTACCGTACAACCCGCAAAATCCGAGTCGCAAAACACCTTCAGAGGTTGCCCGGTCCTTTGGTATACTAACTTCAAGTCTTTGGTCTTTAGTAAATATCTGAATACCCGCTTCGCTGCTTTCCAATCGGATACAGTCGGATTCGCGCATCTTTGGCTTAGTTTCCCTATTGCACACGCAACATCAGGACGACTTACAGTAGCTACATACATTATGTGCCCCACAGCTTGTTCATATAATTTACTGTCGAGAGGCTCATCACGTTCAATATCAAAACCAGCCTCGCATTCTCTAGCTAGCGGTGTCGACACTCCCACCACCCCAACCTCACGAGTAATGTCAAACAGATCCAGCATTTGACCTATCTGTACAGATTGATCGAATACTACAGTGGTGCTGTTTGGCTTACTCAGGTGGATGGACAGAAATTGAGTGTCTACGCCTAGCATTCTAACATCTAATTTGTCCTTAATCCTAGTTTTGAATATCTCAATCCACTCATTCGTCCCAAACACGAGGATGTCGTCCACATACACAGCTACAATAAATTTTTTAGACGCATATATATATATATATATATATATAAATATATTTCAATCAATCAATTTGGACAGTTACATATAAGTATAAACATATATGCCGAACATGTAATAACCTAGTAAATATTAGAGACAGTGCTTCCAATACTATGCAATAAATACAATATTATCAATTTATGAAATAAAAGTATACATGAAGTCAAAAACTAATAGTTTAACGAATACATAAAACATACAATATTGTATTATTAAAGAAATGAAGGTTACATTGTCAGAAATATATATATGTGTGCGAATTCTATCAAATCGATAATCTAAGATACATACTTAAAACTAGCCTACATTCCGGTAAAGGATAAATAAATAATTGACATTTCATTTCGTGTGAATACTACACTGCCAAGAGAAATATGCATATGAATATATATATATATATATATATATATATAATGTTTTGTAATTCTTCGATTGCGTTATTTATTGTTTTGAGTAGTTTATTTTATAGAGTATTCGATAATATAAAACATACGCGCGCGCGCGCGCGCACACACACACACACACACATATACGTATTCATATGCATATTTCTCCTGGCAGTGTAGTATTCATACGAAATGAAATGTCAATTACTTATTAATCCTTTACCGGAATGTAGGCTAGTTATAAGTATGTATCTTAGATTATCGATTTGAATCAATAATGTAGAATGCGCATACATTAATAGTAGTTTAGTTTAGAATATAATTTATATATTTATATATAGACATGCATGTTCCGTAATATAGTTCTTATTTTATAATTCTTTACCGGAATGTAGGCTAGTTTTAAGTATGTATCTTAGATTATCGATTTGATAGAATGCGCACACATATATATATATATTCCTGGCGTTTCAATTATTTTCCCCTTTTGTAGTTATTCTTATTTCCTGGTTTATTTAGAATTGTGTGTATATGTATTTTGTTTATTGGTTGGATCCGTTAATCGCCCTCGTTTTGTTAATCCTTCCTTTCGTTTCGTAGTGCCGTGTGTTCGTTTGTGCATTCAAATCCTTATTCGCGTGTTTTGTATAGAATGGTTTTCTTGTTCTTGTTACGGCGTGTGCGGAGCGCGGGACGTGACACCCCCGCCCTTGAAGTTCAAATTTCCAAAGGAAATTTGACTGATGGTATCTCTGAGTTCGCTCAAGGCGGACGTAGATGTCGTTGGTAGTTGAGTGACTACCGGTGTTATCGATATCCCTTGAGGTTGTGCTGTTTGATCATCGATATTTCGTCTTCTTTTGAGGTATCGTAGCGGGTGGGTGACTGAGCCGCATATTGCTCTTAATAGGGCGATTCCACATTCGTAAGTTTCACGTAACTGGTATCCGTGTGCGGCTATATCTATTATTGTTTTGATTAGTTTAAATATTGCGAGTATTCCAAATATTGCTGCACTGACAGTTCCAAATTCCATAAAACCAGTCCACAAGCTTGATACGGTATTTTTCGCTATTGTCGTTAATGTGTTTTGTCCATCATTCCCAGGATGTTTACTGTTCCAGGGACGATTGTTTTTCCTGTTGCTCCTCTGGCCAATGCGTTCAAGACTGCAGATTTTCTGCCGGGAACATGACGTGGTCCCGTAGTGCATCGAGGTCTTTTGGGTATATATTCCGCTCGTGGCCAACGACGATGGTGCTGAATATCGCCACGTTTGGCGCACGTCCGGGCGGAGTTCCTGTGGTGCGATTCCTTTGCCAAACGGGTAGTTCCGAGTAGCATTTTGTTGTATGTCGTACCTTTACTTGTACCGGAATGCATTTGACTACATGGATCGCTTCTCCTGCGATCAGAGCCATGTGTCCTGGGTTTTGGTTATGGTGTATGCAAATTCGTCGGGCGGTAAGTTTGCCAAGCTTAAAGCGTTCTCTGTTAGTTTCTTCTGTGTGGTGTATCTTTGTGTCAGTGTATCATGGTATAATGTTTTCATTTCTCGAGTTTATCAGAAATAGTAATAACCTTTTATAGAAAAAGAAAATTTTATATTTATATATATTTGTTAAGGAAATTCGAGGATTTGGGAATACAAATTATTGCCTATATTTCCCACACAACAGTTATACATCTATATTACTCTCTGAAGAACGTCTTGCACGCACGCTGGTCGCCAACCGACTATCCTAGATTCTGCTAACATCTGGCAACAGTCTTTTGTCTCCACTAAGCCTTGACGCCCTCTGGCCCTTACACACACACTCTCATGTACAGTGTAAATGTATCACTTCCCTAACAATATTATATTTTTTTTCTTTCCTTTTTTTTCTTCTTTATTTTTCTTCTTCCCCTTTTTTCTTTCTTTTTTTGTTTTTTTTATTGTTAAAACCTTTGATTTATTTTAGGTTTTACGTACTTGTTATCAGTGAAAATAAATATTATGAATACTACTTGGATTGTAATTATATACATGTCGGAGATGAAAGGAAAGCCGAAGCCTTTCCTTGGAAATTTTGGGAACATCCTCTAGTACCTTAGCCTAGATTTTATTATAGTTGTAATTGCTTAAGATTTGTAATAAGCGAGATTGGGTTCGAGGTGACAATCGGTCGCTGAACGTAGCCACGGTCACGGGATGGATGTTTTATCTAACGGAGGTCTGGAGTGGTTGTATGTGTTTTCCGAGAAATGTGGTTGTGGCGGCATGCGGCCTCGAGAGCGGGCCTAGCCACGTGTGATGTTGCCTCGGAGGTGCCGATGCAATGGGACATACATTGTAGTAGTAATCAAAACTCCAGGCAGAAACTGCCTAGCAACGGCGTTTGGAACTTTCTCGATGCTTCCAACGAGTGTGCCTAGCAACGGCGTTTGGAACCTTCTCGATGCTTCCAAACGGGTATAGAAAACAAAATGCAATCGTACAGGGAGAAAAATCACCACGAGGCTGGCATTCTTGCGATTGCCTTGGAGAGTGATACATCGAGCATTTTCGACGATCGCATTTGCGTCTAAGTTAGTTTCGCTTAGTAAGGAGTTATCCCGGTGACCGTGGATTCGTTTGAACTCAAACATTGCTAATAGTATTATTTAATTTAAATATTCGTAGATCGTATTATTCATTAGGCTTAGTGTTTGTTAGACTTATTATTAGTTGTACTTATTATTTGTTAAGCTTAGTGATAGACCTGTATATACGTGTAAATAAAATCTCGGCTTTGTGAAACGATGGCTAGTCCACATGAAGAGTCGTCGCGCGCCCAAAATTCGAATCGTGATCCGACATACATATATGCGTACGTATTGGTAAGTAGTATAAATGAGATTTGTTTTATTGTTATAAATATATAAGTATATATCATCAATAGGAATAAATATCACAAATGTACCTTGTCTTCGAGTATATATATATATATATATATATATATATATATATATTCATGTTGTTCCATCCGTCGTTCAGAAAATGGTTGATGAGTTCGCCATCAGTTCTGTACACACATATAAAAATAGTTAATGTATATATGTGGTATCGTGAGTGAGAGGCCTGGGAGTTGGCGGGTGATCCGCGTGGAATGTCGCGAGAGCCGAGGCGTTTGTTTTTGATCGCGTAGTTTTGGAAAGAGGAGACCTACGTGATCTTGGCCACGTGCGGTTGCCAAGGGACGGGAGAAAAGGAATCAACAAACAGAGTTTGCGAGTGGCGTTGCCGAGAGAGTGTTGATTGCATTTTGTGAAAGTCGAGTCGTTATCTAATTATTTAGTTGTGCTGTTTTCTGTACGTTTGGTGTGAATAGTTCAGGTTGAACAACAATCGTCTTTTTCTGTCCGATTAACATCTGTATCATTCATTCCTTGTAAATATATTATATCACGATATTACATATATATATTATTTATTTTTTTTTATATACATAATTTTCGTTTGGATCTGTTCCTTTGTACGAATACTGTATCCCTGTATATAATATAATATATATAATATGTTATAATTATGTTAGTTGTTATTTATTATATATATTTTCCTTAACTCTCTCCCCCTTTTTCCTTGTTTTTTTTTTTTTTTTTTTTTATTAGTACCTAACATTGCTATTATGATGCTGTATTGTATTGCATTGGCTGTTATTTGTATGTGCGCGCGACGAATTTTTCAACATGGTCGCTCGCGTGTCTCTTTGGTATGGCGTTGGTTTAATGTCAACAGTAACGTGTTGTTGAAATAACTAATTAATTGTTAATCACTATAATTTTATTTAGTAGTGTTTTGTAATATTGTTTTGTGTTTCATGATATTGTGTGTGTCAATACCGTGTGCTACTTTAATGTGATAGCATGGATTGTATTGTTACCGAATTTCAATAGTCATTGTTTTGATTATACGTGACTTGCATTTATGTAAGTCTCGTTTAATTTAGTTAATGTTTTGTGTATTGTGTTACCAGTTATTTCGTGTAGCATAACTTTATTCCTTCGCACCGAGGTCAGTTATGGTCTTGTCGTTAATATTTAGTTAGTCTATCTTGATTAATATATATATTTAACAAATATTTAAGAAACAATGGCGAGTGTAGTGGAATCGTTGGACGAAGAAATGGTTTTGACATTGTCGGAAAAGCTTAAAGCATGGGATGCGAACTTTCGCGATATGAGTGCAAAACTCGCCGAATTACAAAGCGGCTTATTCGAACTTAAAACAAAACAAGAACCTAAAACACCCGTATCGCCGCCGACAACGCAACAAGAGACGGTCCAGCCGAGTGGACATACCCAGCCAATTAAGCTAAAAGATGCGATCGAATCGGTGCCAGTGTTTGACGGATATCGACCATCGGTATTCCACTTTTTAAGAGCTTGTGAGCGCGCGCGAAATATGATTTCCAGATATCAAGAACCTCAATTGGTAAAATTGTTAGTAAATAAGCTCCGTGGACACGCGCTCCTCGCCATCGAAGACACAGAATTAATGAGTCTAAACGATTTCGGAAACAAATTAAAGGATCTATTCGGCCCAAAGAAATCTCTTAACGAATATAAAGGGGAATTAGGAACGATATTTCAACGACCCGGGGAAGACATATTAGATTATATGGATCGCGTTAGAAATCTTAGATTGGCAATAATGGACGGAGAAAGAGGCGACTACGGCATCATATCCCCCGATATCCAAGATACTATAGATTGGGAAACGAAAGAAGCTTTCGTTAAAGGACTTCCGAACGAGGTATATGTGCGAGTAAAAATAGCAGGGTACCATACTTTAGAAGATGCGTATCGTCAAGCCGTCAAAGCAACACACGAATTGAAACAAATAACCGATAGAACGCGACCCCAACGACCGACACCCTCGAACTATTACAGACGCGACAACGCACATCCTTCGAACACTAACAACAATATCAGGAACAACCGCCAAGATCGAAGATCGCTACCTCCATCGCAGAATTTTTTGAATTCTACAAGACAAAATATCACGTGTAACTATTGCAAAAAACCCGGGCATCTAGTGAAAGACTGTTACAAATTTAAAGCCCGAGTAGATGCCGGATTAATCGTACCCTATGCTTCGAGACCATCGGGAAACCAAACACGTCCTTCGGGAGAATGGGGCGAGCCACGAAGGAACGATACGCCGAATCGCCCAAGAGTACAGGCGGCAACCAGGCGACCGGCGCCGACGGCAACAAACAGAACAAGGACAGCCACCCCCGCGAGATCGACTCCACCACCCATAACGAGAGACAGAGCGAACGCAATGCCGACCGTAAGATCGAACGAACAACCACTAAATATTGTGGGGGAGTCATCCCACAACCAAACGAGGTCACAGACAGAGAATCCAGAATCTCAAGGCAAAAGGAAAAGAGTGAAGCACAAGCAACCGGCGAAGGAAAATCATCAGGAGTTGAATTCAGATTCGGAAGGCGACCTCTCCGAATTATTTCAATAAAATTTAACGATTCCCCCACGAACCCAACTGCACGAATAGTTTCCCCAGATCTAAAGACTAAGACGAGTTTATTATTAGACTCTGGATCGGAAATCAACATTATCAAGAAACCTGCTTTACTCGATTCAGCCATCATCGACGAAAAGGAATCAATCGAAGTGCGAGGAATTACGGCAACGAGCCTGGTCTCCCTAGGGCAGACGGTAATACAGGTTGCGGGCCATCCGGTTGGTTTTCATCATAGTCGATGATTCATTGCTAATCGATCAAGACGGAATCCTAGGATCCGAATTTTTTGCAGGTTGTAAGGCTCGTTTAGATTATGAGGGAAAACATATCAGATGGGGAAATATTTATATTCCCTTCGATAGTAAAGAAAAAATAATTATACCGAAGCGAAGTTCAATAACGTGTTCAGTTAATATCGCTAATCCAGAGATAAAAGAGGGATTTATTCCAAGAATCGAGCCGAACAAGGGAATCTATTTTGGTAATGCAGTTGTGAGGAATCATAAAGGAAAAGGTTACATAAGAGTAATAAATACTACTTCGAGAGATTACGTATTTACAACACCAACGATGGTAATTAAAGAATTTGATAATCCCCCCCGCCCCCCACCCCGCTTCCTAGGACAGCGTGCAATACAGTTCTAAGATCGGAGGAAAGTAGATACGATAAAATAAATGAGTTACTACGACTCGAACATTTGAACGAAGAAGAAAAGGAAAATGCTAAAAAATTGATTCGTAATAATCAAGATAGGTTTCATATTCCAGGAGATACATTGGAAGCAACCGAAGTTCTGGAACATAGGATAATTACAACGGATAATATACCCATCAATACTAAACAGTATCGATATCCACCAATACATCGAGAAGAAATAAATCGACAGGTCCAAGAACTACTAGATACGGGCGTAGTGGAACCATCAATATCTCCATATAACTCCCCGTTATGGATTGTGCTCAAAAACCCGATTCGCAAGGAAATAAGCGCTGGAGATTAGTCATCGATTATAGAAAATTGAACGATATTACAGAAATATTGGATCAATTAGGAAGTGCAAAATATTTTTCCACGTTTGACTTGGCATCGGGCTTTCACCAGATCCGTATGTCACAGGAAGATGCCCACAAAACTGCATTTTCGACACCATACGGGCATTTTCAATTCAAAAGAATGCCCTTTGGATTAAAAGATGCCCCAGCAACATTTCAACGTTTGATGAATTCAATATTATCTGGTCTGCAAGGAATAGAACTATTCGTCTATCTGGATGACATAGTGATTTATTCCACGTCTCTCCAAGAACGCGAAATTAAATTTAATAAATTAATGGAAAGACTGAGGAAAGCTAAATTACGATTACAACCTGATAAGTGCGAATTTTTACGACACGAGGTGAATTATTTAGGACATATAATTAGTGAGGATGGCGTGAAACCCGACCCAAAGAAAGTCGAAGCCGTATCAAAATTTCCACGACCAAAGAGGGCGAAAAATATCAAACGATTTCTGGGACTAGCAGGATATTACAGAAGATTTATACCCGATTTCCCCAAGGTCGCGAAACCATTGACACAACTATTAAAGAAAGACACTCCCTTTAAATGGACAGAAAATCAAGAAAACGCATTCAATAATTTAAAGACAGCGTTAGTGACGAAACCCATCCTGCAATATCCAGACTTTTCTAAACCCTTTAACCTTACTACAGACGCATCAGGATATGCAATAAGCGGTGTACTGAGTCAAGGGCCAATCGGAAAGGATTTGCCGATTGCGTATGCCTCAAGGCTATTAAATCCCGCCGAACGAAACTACTCTACCATAGAAAAGGAGTGTCTGGCAATTGTTTACAGCGCAATGCACTTCCGACCGTATCTTTACGGAAGAAAGTTTACCATCGTAACCGATCATAAACCTTTAGCGTGGATGCATTCTATCAAAGATCCTACTTCAAGAATTTGGAAATGGAAATTAAAGTTATCGGACTTCGAATTTGATATTGTATACAAAGAAGGCAGGGCGAACGCAAACGCAGACGCATTATCTAGGAACCCTCCGGAAGTTTGTTTACCAATCAGAAAGAGAGAGGAAGTCTCACCGATTCGCTATCCTGTCTCAAAAAGATTCGAAATAGATACGTCAACCGAAGACTCTCCCATATTCGAAGCTAAACCACACGTCTTGCCTCAATCCAGTGATTCTAAAAATCAAGGAAAGGGTTTTACCCGAAAACATTTTACAATAGAAGAAACCCCCATAAAATATTTAGACCAAGCATTAGCAGAAATCGATGTAAGTACAGATAGAGAAATAACCAATCGAGAAAAAGAAGGCACGGATACAACAAGCGAAAAAGAGACCTCCATTGTAATTCCAGAACTAATTCAACAACGAGAAAAGGACACGAGACCTACGATAATTGCGGAACTAAGAATTTCAGAAACCCGAGACTCAATTGCGAGAGTAAATGACCATAAAGTAGTATTTATAGATATACGTGGCAATCCGATAGATAAAGGAGCCTTAGAAATGAAGGAAACGGGAAAATTACCTCGTTATGAAGATTTAATGTTAGAAAAAGCAAGATTGAATTACGATTCTGGAAAATACATTGTATTCCTACCGATAAAGGAAAATAGAAATATTCCAATAACACCAGAAAATTTATTAAACTCGCTAAGATCTCTATTAGACGCAGTAAATGAGAAACAATACCCTGGCGATATACAATCAGAAAATTAAAGGAAATATTTATGGAAAAAACCTTAACCATCACCATTTGCACTGGGGAAGTAATTACCCCATTTGTGGAAGCGCGGAACAACATAATACGAGAAAAACATGAATCAAGCGTAGCAGGACACAAAGGAATAACAAAAACTTATCAAAGAATACGACAACATTACTATTGGGAAAATATGAAAAAGGAAATTCAAGATTACGTAAGAACATGTAAGGAATGTCAATTGAAGAAACTCACAAGAATAAAAGCAAAGCAACCAATGGTACTTACAGACACACCAGGTAAAGCGTTCGATAAGGTTAGTATGGATATTATAGGTCCATTACCAAAAACCCAAAAGGGAAACGAATATATATTAACTATCCAAGACTTATTAACAAAATACTCAATTGGGATTCCACTAGGAGGAATCTCTTCAGCCTCTCGGCCTATCTTAGCGGACGTTTTTGTAAAGCGATTTATTTGTCGTTTCGGGTCACCGAGAGCTATTCTCACTGATCAAGGAACGAACTTTACATCCTCACTAATGAAGAAAGTAGCAAAGAGATTCCGCATCAAACAATATACCACGACGGCATATCATCCACAAAGTAACGGTTCAATCGAAAGATCTCACCACGTGCTGATAGAATATCTCAAATTATACATTGAAAATTCCAAAAATTGGGACGAATGGGTAGAATTAGCTATGTTTTCCTATAATACCTCTGTACACGAAGGAACGAAATTCTCCCCGCACGAATTAGTTTTTGGACATCTAGCCAGAGAACCTATTGGTGAAGTAATAATCGAAGAGAACATGGAACCAACTTACGCAGAATATCTCGAAGATCTGTTCGATAAAATTAACACCGTACAACGAATGGCGAGAGAAAATTTGATAAAATCCAAACTAAGATCAAAAGAATATTACGACCGACGAATCAACCCCCAAGATTTTAAAATAGGAGATTCGATATATTTACTAAAAGAACCCAGTAAAGGAAAATTCTCCGATCAATATACTGGACCATACAAAGTGCTAGAAATCTTGCAGAACCAAAACGTCAAGATCGAAGTAAAAGGGATTCCGCGAACGGTGCATTTAAACAAGTTAAAACTAGCGCATAATCGAAATAAGCAATGAATAAAGCGATTTCAGTGGGCAACGTAGTGCGGTAGTATATGTTATAGTGCTGTTCGTCGAATAATACAGATATCGAACACCTAAAAGGAAAAAGGAAAATTATTATACGTGTTTCAATTATTGCTTAAATATAAAACGTGTTAACTTAATGAACAATTAACTAGTGAAAGTGAAAGTTACCTTGTGAACAAGTGATCAACATACAAGAAAGTGTACGTGCAAGTATAGGTTATGGATCGTTGTTCGTGGAACACAATGTATGACAGCTACCTAAAATAAGTGAATAAATTAGTTTCAATTGTCTCAGTGCAAAATACAAGGTTACTAAATGTTATAACTATATTATGGATAAATCAAAAGGAGGTGTAACACTGTCCGTCGAATAATACAGATAGCGAAAACCTAAAAAGAAAAAGGGAAAATTATTATGTGTACTCCAATTATTGTTTGAATATACAACGTGTCGATTCAATAAATAATTAAAAGAGGGGAAGTGAAAGTTACCTTGTAAACAAGTAATCATCAAACAAGAAGGTCTACATGCAAAATATGATATGGCTCCCTGCTTGCGGGACACCATGTACCAGCTGAAAATAAACGAACGAATTGACTTCAATTGCCTTAATGCAAAGAGCAGCATCGCTAAATGTTATAACGGTGCCTTCGAGGCGTGGCAGTGTTCGTCGAATGACACAGATAGCGGAAACTTGGAAAAAGAAAAGAAGTTTATTACGAGTGTTCCAATTACTGTTTGAATGTAAAACGTGTTAGTTCAACGAACAACGAAAACAGTGAAAGTGCAACTTACCTCGTGAACAATCAATCACCATACAAGGAAGTGTACATGCATGGATTTCGCAGATTAACAAGAAGAAATAAAATAGCTGATAAATATAGAAAGTGGTTAGAAAATAATTAAGATAGATTAATTGAGAGTTAGTAATAAATATAACCGGAGTAAAAGGATATTTTATTGTGTATTAATCTACGTAGTATTGTTATATTATTATATCTAACATGTAGAAGTGGATTTTGTACGCATATATGTATATAGTTACAATCCAAGTAGTATTCATAATATTTATTTTCACTGATAACAAGTACGTAAAACCTAAAATAAAACAAAGGTTTTAACAATAAAAAAAAAAACTAAAAAAAAGGGGGAAGAAGAAAAAAAAAGAAGAAAAAAAAAGGAAAGAAAAAAATATAATATATATAAATATAAAATTTTCTTTTTCTATAAAAGGTTATTCCTATTTCTGATAAACTCGAGAAACGAAAACATTATACCATGATACACTGACACAAAGATACACCACACAGAAGAAACTAATAGAGAACGCTTTAAGCTTGGCAAACTTACCGCCCGACGAATTTCCATACACCATAACCAAAACCCAGGACACATGGCTTTGATTGTTATTTAATAAGGTTTTGGGTTTATAAAATAACGATTCACTTAGATTCGTTTTCTCCAATATATTTCAGTCTTATAACACGTCTTATCACACAGGAATCTCCAAGTCAATAGAACAACGTGGTCGACTTCTAAGACAAAAGAGCGTCGTTAGAAGTCGTACCAACTTAGCTTGTAGTAAGCAGCGATCATACCAACTTAACATTTCTCAACACTCCCCTTTGATCGCTAGTTTCTACAAGCCCCATAGCTTTGGTAAATTGCTGGGTCTTAATCCTATTTAGGCCTTTGGTGAGAATGTCAGCCACATTCTCAGGACTAGGTACATAAGTATAATCTAGTATCCCCCTCGATACGCAGTTCTTAACGTAAAAGTAGCGCACTTGGACGTGCTTAGAACTCTCAGCAACTATTTCGTCCTTTGACCATGAAATAGCTCCGATATTATCGCAGAATATCTTGCAGGGGCGATGGCAATATGACAGTTGACCCAATTCCTTTAACAGTAAAGAAATCCACACTGTTTCCCTTGCTGCTTCCTGCATTGCCACAAATTCCGCTTCGCACGTCGATTGAGCTATAATCGGTTGTTTTTTGGATAGCCAGGATATCGCACCACCAGCGAGTATGAACACATACCCGCTCCTGGATTTCCTGTCTACCGTACAACCCGCAAAATCCGAGTCGCAAAACACCTTCAGAGGTTGCCCGGTCCTTTGGTATACTAACTTCAAGTCTTTGGTCTTTAGTAAATATCTGAATACCCGCTTCGCTGCTTTCCAATCGGATACAGTCGGATTCGCGCATCTTTGGCTTAGTTTCCCTATTGCACACGCAACATCAGGACGACTTACAGTAGCTACATACATTATGTGCCCCACAGCTTGTTCATATAATTTACTGTCGAGAGGCTCATCACGTTCAATATCAAAACCAGCCTCGCATTCTCTAGCTAGCGGTGTCGACACTCCCACCACCCCAACCTCACGAGTAATGTCAAACAGATCCAGCATTTGACCTATCTGTACAGATTGATCGAATACTACAGTGGTGCTGTTTGGCTTACTCAGGTGGATGGACAGAAATTGAGTGTCTACGCCTAGCATTCTAACATCTAATTTGTCCTTAATCCTAGTTTTGAATATCTCAATCCACTCATTCGTCCCAAACACGAGGATGTCGTCCACATACACAGCTACAATAAATTTTTTAGACGCATATATATATATATATATATATATAAATATATTTCAATCAATCAATTTGGACAGTTACATATAAGTATAAACATATATGCCGAACATGTAATAACCTAGTAAATATTAGAGACAGTGCTTCCAATACTATGCAATAAATACAATATTATCAATTTATGAAATAAAAGTATACATGAAGTCAAAAACTAATAGTTTAACGAATACATAAAACATACAATATTGTATTATTAAAGAAATGAAGGTTACATTGTCAGAAATATATATATGTGTGCGAATTCTATCAAATCGATAATCTAAGATACATACTTAAAACTAGCCTACATTCCGGTAAAGGATAAATAAATAATTGACATTTCATTTCGTGTGAATACTACACTGCCAAGAGAAATATGCATATGAATATATATATATATATATATATATATATAATGTTTTGTAATTCTTCGATTGCGTTATTTATTGTTTTGAGTAGTTTATTTTATAGAGTATTCGATAATATAAAACATACGCGCGCGCGCGCGCGCGCACACACACACACACACATATACGTATTCATATGCATATTTCTCCTGGCAGTGTAGTATTCATACGAAATGAAATGTCAATTACTTATTAATCCTTTACCGGAATGTAGGCTAGTTATAAGTATGTATCTTAGATTATCGATTTGAATCAATAATGTAGAATGCGCATACATTAATAGTAGTTTAGTTTAGAATATAATTTATATATTTATATATAGACATGCATGTTCCGTAATATAGTTCTTATTTTATAATTCTTTACCGGAATGTAGGCTAGTTTTAAGTATGTATCTTAGATTATCGATTTGATAGAATGCGCACACATATATATATATATTCCTGGCGTTTCAATTATTTTCCCCTTTTGTAGTTATTCTTATTTCCTGGTTTATTTAGAATTGTGTGTATATGTATTTTGTTTATTGGTTGGATCCGTTAATCGCCCTCGTTTTGTTAATCCTTCCTTTCGTTTCGTAGTGCCGTGTGTTCGTTTGTGCATTCAAATCCTTATTCGCGTGTTTTGTATAGAATGGTTTTCTTGTTCTTGTTACGGCGTGTGCGGAGCGCGGGACGTGACACCCCCGCCCTTGAAGTTCAAATTTCCAAAGGAAATTTGACTGATGGTATCTCTGAGTTCGCTCAAGGCGGACGTAGATGTCGTTGGTAGTTGAGTGACTACCGGTGTTATCGATATCCCTTGAGGTTGTGCTGTTTGATCATCGATATTTCGTCTTCTTTTGAGGTATCGTAGCGGGTGGGTGACTGAGCCGCATATTGCTCTTAATAGGGCGATTCCACATTCGTAAGTTTCACGTAACTGGTATCCGTGTGCGGCTATATCTATTATTGTTTTGATTAGTTTAAATATTGCGAGTATTCCAAATATTGCTGCACTGACAGTTCCAAATTCCATAAAACCAGTCCACAAGCTTGATACGGTATTTTTCGCTATTGTCGTTAATGTGTTTTGTCCATCATTCCCAGGATGTTTACTGTTCCAGGGACGATTGTTTTTCCTGTTGCTCCTCTGGCCAATGCGTTCAAGACTGCAGATTTTCTGCCGGGAACATGACGTGGTCCCGTAGTGCATCGAGGTCTTTTGGGTATATATTCCGCTCGTGGCCAACGACGATGGTGCTGAATATCGCCACGTTTGGCGCACGTCCGGGCGGAGTTCCTGTGGTGCGATTCCTTTGCCAAACGGGTAGTTCCGAGTAGCATTTTGTTGTATGTCGTACCTTTACTTGTACCGGAATGCATTTGACTACATGGATCGCTTCTCCTGCGATCAGAGCCATGTGTCCTGGGTTTTGGTTATGGTGTATGCAAATTCGTCGGGCGGTAAGTTTGCCAAGCTTAAAGCGTTCTCTGTTAGTTTCTTCTGTGTGGTGTATCTTTGTGTCAGTGTATCATGGTATAATGTTTTCATTTCTCGAGTTTATCAGAAATAGTAATAACCTTTTATAGAAAAAGAAAATTTTATATTTATATATATTTGTTAAGGAAATTCGAGGATTTGGGAATACAAATTATTGCCTATATTTCCCACACAACAGTTATACATCTATATTACTCTCTGAAGAACGTCTTGCACGCACGCTGGTCGCCAACCGACTATCCTAGATTCTGCTAACATCTGGCAACAGTCTTTTGTCTCCACTAAGCCTTGACGCCCTCTGGCCCTTACACACACACTCTCATGTACAGTGTAAATGTATCACTTCCCTAACAATATTATATTTTTTTTCTTTCCTTTTTTTTCTTCTTTATTTTTCTTCTTCCCCTTTTTTCTTTCTTTTTTTGTTTTTTTTATTGTTAAAACCTTTGATTTATTTTAGGTTTTACGTACTTGTTATCAGTGAAAATAAATATTATGAATACTACTTGGATTGTAATTATATACATGTCGGAGATGAAAGGAAAGCCGAAGCCTTTCCTTGGAAATTTTGGGAACATCCTCTAGTACCTTAGCCTAGATTTTATTATAGTTGTAATTGCTTAAGATTTGTAATAAGCGAGATTGGGTTCGAGGTGACAATCGGTCGCTGAACGTAGCCACGGTCACGGGATGGATGTTTTATCTAACGGAGGTCTGGAGTGGTTGTATGTGTTTTCCGAGAAATGTGGTTGTGGCGGCATGCGGCCTCGAGAGCGGGCCTAGCCACGTGTGATGTTGCCTCGGAGGTGCCGATGCAATGGGACATACATTGTAGTAGTAATCAAAACTCCAGGCAGAAACTGCCTAGCAACGGCGTTTGGAACTTTCTCGATGCTTCCAACGAGTGTGCCTAGCAACGGCGTTTGGAACCTTCTCGATGCTTCCAAACGGGTATAGAAAACAAAATGCAATCGTACAGGGAGAAAAATCACCACGAGGCTGGCATTCTTGCGATTGCCTTGGAGAGTGATACATCGAGCATTTTCGACGATCGCATTTGCGTCTAAGTTAGTTTCGCTTAGTAAGGAGTTATCCCGGTGACCGTGGATTCGTTTGAACTCAAACATTGCTAATAGTATTATTTAATTTAAATATTCGTAGATCGTATTATTCATTAGGCTTAGTGTTTGTTAGACTTATTATTAGTTGTACTTATTATTTGTTAAGCTTAGTGATAGACCTGTATATACGTGTAAATAAAATCTCGGCTTTGTGAAACGATGGCTAGTCCACATGAAGAGTCGTCGCGCGCCCAAAATTCGAATCGTGATCCGACATACATATATGCGTACGTATTGGTAAGTAGTATAAATGAGATTTGTTTTATTGTTATAAATATATAAGTATATATCATCAATAGGAATAAATATCACAAATGTACCTTGTCTTCGAGTATATATATATATATATATATATATATATATATATATTCATGTTGTTCCATCCGTCGTTCAGAAAATGGTTGATGAGTTCGCCATCAGTTCTGTACACACATATAAAAATAGTTAATGTATATATGTGGTATCGTGAGTGAGAGGCCTGGGAGTTGGCGGGTGATCCGCGTGGAATGTCGCGAGAGCCGAGGCGTTTGTTTTTGATCGCGTAGTTTTGGAAAGAGGAGACCTACGTGATCTTGGCCACGTGCGGTTGCCAAGGGACGGGAGAAAAGGAATCAACAAACAGAGTTTGCGAGTGGCGTTGCCGAGAGAGTGTTGATTGCATTTTGTGAAAGTCGAGTCGTTATCTAATTATTTAGTTGTGCTGTTTTCTGTACGTTTGGTGTGAATAGTTCAGGTTGAACAACAATCGTCTTTTTCTGTCCGATTAACATCTGTATCATTCATTCCTTGTAAATATATTATATCACGATATTACATATATATATTATTTATTTTTTTTTATATACATAATTTTCGTTTGGATCTGTTCCTTTGTACGAATACTGTATCCCTGTATATAATATAATATATATAATATGTTATAATTATGTTAGTTGTTATTTATTATATATATTTTCCTTAACTCTCTCCCCCTTTTTCCTTGTTTTTTTTTTTTTTTTTTTTTATTAGTACCTAACATTGCTATTATGATGCTGTATTGTATTGCATTGGCTGTTATTTGTATGTGCGCGCGACGAATTTTTCAACATGGTCGCTCGCGTGTCTCTTTGGTATGGCGTTGGTTTAATGTCAACAGTAACGTGTTGTTGAAATAACTAATTAATTGTTAATCACTATAATTTTATTTAGTAGTGTTTTGTAATATTGTTTTGTGTTTCATGATATTGTGTGTGTCAATACCGTGTGCTACTTTAATGTGATAGCATGGATTGTATTGTTACCGAATTTCAATAGTCATTGTTTTGATTATACGTGACTTGCATTTATGTAAGTCTCGTTTAATTTAGTTAATGTTTTGTGTATTGTGTTACCAGTTATTTCGTGTAGCATAACTTTATTCCTTCGCACCGAGGTCAGTTATGGTCTTGTCGTTAATATTTAGTTAGTCTATCTTGATTAATATATATATTTAACAAATATTTAAGAAACAATGGCGAGTGTAGTGGAATCGTTGGACGAAGAAATGGTTTTGACATTGTCGGAAAAGCTTAAAGCATGGGATGCGAACTTTCGCGATATGAGTGCAAAACTCGCCGAATTACAAAGCGGCTTATTCGAACTTAAAACAAAACAAGAACCTAAAACACCCGTATCGCCGCCGACAACGCAACAAGAGACGGTCCAGCCGAGTGGACATACCCAGCCAATTAAGCTAAAAGATGCGATCGAATCGGTGCCAGTGTTTGACGGATATCGACCATCGGTATTCCACTTTTTAAGAGCTTGTGAGCGCGCGCGAAATATGATTTCCAGATATCAAGAACCTCAATTGGTAAAATTGTTAGTAAATAAGCTCCGTGGACACGCGCTCCTCGCCATCGAAGACACAGAATTAATGAGTCTAAACGATTTCGGAAACAAATTAAAGGATCTATTCGGCCCAAAGAAATCTCTTAACGAATATAAAGGGGAATTAGGAACGATATTTCAACGACCCGGGGAAGACATATTAGATTATATGGATCGCGTTAGAAATCTTAGATTGGCAATAATGGACGGAGAAAGAGGCGACTACGGCATCATATCCCCCGATATCCAAGATACTATAGATTGGGAAACGAAAGAAGCTTTCGTTAAAGGACTTCCGAACGAGGTATATGTGCGAGTAAAAATAGCAGGGTACCATACTTTAGAAGATGCGTATCGTCAAGCCGTCAAAGCAACACACGAATTGAAACAAATAACCGATAGAACGCGACCCCAACGACCGACACCCTCGAACTATTACAGACGCGACAACGCACATCCTTCGAACACTAACAACAATATCAGGAACAACCGCCAAGATCGAAGATCGCTACCTCCATCGCAGAATTTTTTGAATTCTACAAGACAAAATATCACGTGTAACTATTGCAAAAAACCCGGGCATCTAGTGAAAGACTGTTACAAATTTAAAGCCCGAGTAGATGCCGGATTAATCGTACCCTATGCTTCGAGACCATCGGGAAACCAAACACGTCCTTCGGGAGAATGGGGCGAGCCACGAAGGAACGATACGCCGAATCGCCCAAGAGTACAGGCGGCAACCAGGCGACCGGCGCCGACGGCAACAAACAGAACAAGGACAGCCACCCCCGCGAGATCGACTCCACCACCCATAACGAGAGACAGAGCGAACGCAATGCCGACCGTAAGATCGAACGAACAACCACTAAATATTGTGGGGGAGTCATCCCACAACCAAACGAGGTCACAGACAGAGAATCCAGAATCTCAAGGCAAAAGGAAAAGAGTGAAGCACAAGCAACCGGCGAAGGAAAATCATCAGGAGTTGAATTCAGATTCGGAAGGCGACCTCTCCGAATTATTTCAATAAAATTTAACGATTCCCCCACGAACCCAACTGCACGAATAGTTTCCCCAGATCTAAAGACTAAGACGAGTTTATTATTAGACTCTGGATCGGAAATCAACATTATCAAGAAACCTGCTTTACTCGATTCAGCCATCATCGACGAAAAGGAATCAATCGAAGTGCGAGGAATTACGGCAACGAGCCTGGTCTCCCTAGGGCAGACGGTAATACAGGTTGCGGGCCATCCGGTTGGTTTTCATCATAGTCGATGATTCATTGCTAATCGATCAAGACGGAATCCTAGGATCCGAATTTTTTGCAGGTTGTAAGGCTCGTTTAGATTATGAGGGAAAACATATCAGATGGGGAAATATTTATATTCCCTTCGATAGTAAAGAAAAAATAATTATACCGAAGCGAAGTTCAATAACGTGTTCAGTTAATATCGCTAATCCAGAGATAAAAGAGGGATTTATTCCAAGAATCGAGCCGAACAAGGGAATCTATTTTGGTAATGCAGTTGTGAGGAATCATAAAGGAAAAGGTTACATAAGAGTAATAAATACTACTTCGAGAGATTACGTATTTACAACACCAACGATGGTAATTAAAGAATTTGATAATCCCCCCCGCCCCCCACCCCGCTTCCTAGGACAGCGTGCAATACAGTTCTAAGATCGGAGGAAAGTAGATACGATAAAATAAATGAGTTACTACGACTCGAACATTTGAACGAAGAAGAAAAGGAAAATGCTAAAAAATTGATTCGTAATAATCAAGATAGGTTTCATATTCCAGGAGATACATTGGAAGCAACCGAAGTTCTGGAACATAGGATAATTACAACGGATAATATACCCATCAATACTAAACAGTATCGATATCCACCAATACATCGAGAAGAAATAAATCGACAGGTCCAAGAACTACTAGATACGGGCGTAGTGGAACCATCAATATCTCCATATAACTCCCCGTTATGGATTGTGCTCAAAAACCCGATTCGCAAGGAAATAAGCGCTGGAGATTAGTCATCGATTATAGAAAATTGAACGATATTACAGAAATATTGGATCAATTAGGAAGTGCAAAATATTTTTCCACGTTTGACTTGGCATCGGGCTTTCACCAGATCCGTATGTCACAGGAAGATGCCCACAAAACTGCATTTTCGACACCATACGGGCATTTTCAATTCAAAAGAATGCCCTTTGGATTAAAAGATGCCCCAGCAACATTTCAACGTTTGATGAATTCAATATTATCTGGTCTGCAAGGAATAGAACTATTCGTCTATCTGGATGACATAGTGATTTATTCCACGTCTCTCCAAGAACGCGAAATTAAATTTAATAAATTAATGGAAAGACTGAGGAAAGCTAAATTACGATTACAACCTGATAAGTGCGAATTTTTACGACACGAGGTGAATTATTTAGGACATATAATTAGTGAGGATGGCGTGAAACCCGACCCAAAGAAAGTCGAAGCCGTATCAAAATTTCCACGACCAAAGAGGGCGAAAAATATCAAACGATTTCTGGGACTAGCAGGATATTACAGAAGATTTATACCCGATTTCCCCAAGGTCGCGAAACCATTGACACAACTATTAAAGAAAGACACTCCCTTTAAATGGACAGAAAATCAAGAAAACGCATTCAATAATTTAAAGACAGCGTTAGTGACGAAACCCATCCTGCAATATCCAGACTTTTCTAAACCCTTTAACCTTACTACAGACGCATCAGGATATGCAATAAGCGGTGTACTGAGTCAAGGGCCAATCGGAAAGGATTTGCCGATTGCGTATGCCTCAAGGCTATTAAATCCCGCCGAACGAAACTACTCTACCATAGAAAAGGAGTGTCTGGCAATTGTTTACAGCGCAATGCACTTCCGACCGTATCTTTACGGAAGAAAGTTTACCATCGTAACCGATCATAAACCTTTAGCGTGGATGCATTCTATCAAAGATCCTACTTCAAGAATTTGGAAATGGAAATTAAAGTTATCGGACTTCGAATTTGATATTGTATACAAAGAAGGCAGGGCGAACGCAAACGCAGACGCATTATCTAGGAACCCTCCGGAAGTTTGTTTACCAATCAGAAAGAGAGAGGAAGTCTCACCGATTCGCTATCCTGTCTCAAAAAGATTCGAAATAGATACGTCAACCGAAGACTCTCCCATATTCGAAGCTAAACCACACGTCTTGCCTCAATCCAGTGATTCTAAAAATCAAGGAAAGGGTTTTACCCGAAAACATTTTACAATAGAAGAAACCCCCATAAAATATTTAGACCAAGCATTAGCAGAAATCGATGTAAGTACAGATAGAGAAATAACCAATCGAGAAAAAGAAGGCACGGATACAACAAGCGAAAAAGAGACCTCCATTGTAATTCCAGAACTAATTCAACAACGAGAAAAGGACACGAGACCTACGATAATTGCGGAACTAAGAATTTCAGAAACCCGAGACTCAATTGCGAGAGTAAATGACCATAAAGTAGTATTTATAGATATACGTGGCAATCCGATAGATAAAGGAGCCTTAGAAATGAAGGAAACGGGAAAATTACCTCGTTATGAAGATTTAATGTTAGAAAAAGCAAGATTGAATTACGATTCTGGAAAATACATTGTATTCCTACCGATAAAGGAAAATAGAAATATTCCAATAACACCAGAAAATTTATTAAACTCGCTAAGATCTCTATTAGACGCAGTAAATGAGAAACAATACCCTGGCGATATACAATCAGAAAATTAAAGGAAATATTTATGGAAAAAACCTTAACCATCACCATTTGCACTGGGGAAGTAATTACCCCATTTGTGGAAGCGCGGAACAACATAATACGAGAAAAACATGAATCAAGCGTAGCAGGACACAAAGGAATAACAAAAACTTATCAAAGAATACGACAACATTACTATTGGGAAAATATGAAAAAGGAAATTCAAGATTACGTAAGAACATGTAAGGAATGTCAATTGAAGAAACTCACAAGAATAAAAGCAAAGCAACCAATGGTACTTACAGACACACCAGGTAAAGCGTTCGATAAGGTTAGTATGGATATTATAGGTCCATTACCAAAAACCCAAAAGGGAAACGAATATATATTAACTATCCAAGACTTATTAACAAAATACTCAATTGGGATTCCACTAGGAGGAATCTCTTCAGCCTCTCGGCCTATCTTAGCGGACGTTTTTGTAAAGCGATTTATTTGTCGTTTCGGGTCACCGAGAGCTATTCTCACTGATCAAGGAACGAACTTTACATCCTCACTAATGAAGAAAGTAGCAAAGAGATTCCGCATCAAACAATATACCACGACGGCATATCATCCACAAAGTAACGGTTCAATCGAAAGATCTCACCACGTGCTGATAGAATATCTCAAATTATACATTGAAAATTCCAAAAATTGGGACGAATGGGTAGAATTAGCTATGTTTTCCTATAATACCTCTGTACACGAAGGAACGAAATTCTCCCCGCACGAATTAGTTTTTGGACATCTAGCCAGAGAACCTATTGGTGAAGTAATAATCGAAGAGAACATGGAACCAACTTACGCAGAATATCTCGAAGATCTGTTCGATAAAATTAACACCGTACAACGAATGGCGAGAGAAAATTTGATAAAATCCAAACTAAGATCAAAAGAATATTACGACCGACGAATCAACCCCCAAGATTTTAAAATAGGAGATTCGATATATTTACTAAAAGAACCCAGTAAAGGAAAATTCTCCGATCAATATACTGGACCATACAAAGTGCTAGAAATCTTGCAGAACCAAAACGTCAAGATCGAAGTAAAAGGGATTCCGCGAACGGTGCATTTAAACAAGTTAAAACTAGCGCATAATCGAAATAAGCAATGAATAAAGCGATTTCAGTGGGCAACGTAGTGCGGTAGTATATGTTATAGTGCTGTTCGTCGAATAATACAGATATCGAACACCTAAAAGGAAAAAGGAAAATTATTATACGTGTTTCAATTATTGCTTAAATATAAAACGTGTTAACTTAATGAACAATTAACTAGTGAAAGTGAAAGTTACCTTGTGAACAAGTGATCAACATACAAGAAAGTGTACGTGCAAGTATAGGTTATGGATCGTTGTTCGTGGAACACAATGTATGACAGCTACCTAAAATAAGTGAATAAATTAGTTTCAATTGTCTCAGTGCAAAATACAAGGTTACTAAATGTTATAACTATATTATGGATAAATCAAAAGGAGGTGTAACACTGTCCGTCGAATAATACAGATAGCGAAAACCTAAAAAGAAAAAGGGAAAATTATTATGTGTACTCCAATTATTGTTTGAATATACAACGTGTCGATTCAATAAATAATTAAAAGAGGGGAAGTGAAAGTTACCTTGTAAACAAGTAATCATCAAACAAGAAGGTCTACATGCAAAATATGATATGGCTCCCTGCTTGCGGAACACCATGTACCAGCTGAAAATAAACGAACGAATTGACTTCAATTGCCTTAATGCAAAGAGCAGCATCGCTAAATGTTATAACGGTGCCGTGGAGGCGTGGCAGTGTTCGTCGAATGACACAGATAGCGGAAACTTGGAAAAAGAAAAGAAGTTTATTACGAGTGTTCCAATTACTGTTTGAATGTAAAACGTGTTAGTTCAACGAACAACGAAAACAGTGAAAGTGCAACTTACCTCGTGAACAATCAATCACCATACAAGGAAGTGTACATGCATGGATTTCGCAGATTAACAAGAAGAAATAAAATAGCTGATAAATATAGAAAGTGGTTAGAAAATAATTAAGATAGATTAATTGAGAGTTAGTAATAAATATAACCGGAGTAAAAGGATATTTTATTGTGTATTAATCTACGTAGTATTGTTATATTATTATATCTAACATGTAGAAGTGGATTTTGTACGCATATATGTATATAGTTACAATCCAAGTAGTATTCATAATATTTATTTTCACTGATAACAAGTACGTAAAACCTAAAATAAAACAAAGGTTTTAACAATAAAAAAAAAACAAAAAAATAGGGGGAAGAAGAAAAAAAAGAAGAAAAAAAAGGAAAGAAAAAAAATATAATATATATAAATATAAAATTTTCTTTTTCTATAAAAGGTTATTCCTATTTCTGATAAACTCGAGAAACGAAAACATTATACCATGATACACTGACACAAAGATACACCACACAGGAGAAACTAATAGAGAACGCTTTAAGCTTGGCAAACTTACCGCCCGACGAATTTCCATACACCATAACCAAAACCCAGGACACATGGCTTTGATTGTTATTTAATAAGGTTTTGGGTTTATAAAATAACGATTCACTTAGATTCGTTTTCTCCAATATATTTCAGTCTTATAACACGTCTTATCACACAGGAATCTCCAAGTCAATAGAACAACGTGGTCGACTTCTAAGACAAAAGAGCGTCGTTAGAAGTCGTACCAACTTAGCTTGTAGTAAGCAGCGATCATACCAACTTAACATTTCTCAACACTCCCCTTTGATCGCTAGTTTCTACAAGCCCCATAGCTTTGGTAAATTGCTGGGTCTTAATCCTATTTAGGCCTTTGGTGAGAATGTCAGCCACATTCTCAGGACTAGGTACATAAGTATAATCTAGTATCCCCCTCGATACGCAGTTCTTAACGTAAAAGTAGCGCACTTGGACGTGCTTAGAACTCTCAGCAACTATTTCGTCCTTTGACCATGAAATAGCTCCGATATTATCGCAGAATATCTTGCAGGGGCGATGGCAATATGACAGTTGACCCAATTCCTTTAACAGTAAAGAAATCCACACTGTTTCCCTTGCTGCTTCCTGCATTGCCACAAATTCCGCTTCGCACGTCGATTGAGCTATAATCGGTTGTTTTTTGGATAGCCAGGATATCGCACCACCAGCGAGTATGAACACATACCCGCTCCTGGATTTCCTGTCTACCGTACAACCCGCAAAATCCGAGTCGCAAAACACCTTCAGAGGTTGCCCGGTCCTTTGGTATACTAACTTCAAGTCTTTGGTCTTTAGTAAATATCTGAATACCCGCTTCGCTGCTTTCCAATCGGATACAGTCGGATTCGCGCATCTTTGGCTTAGTTTCCCTATTGCACACGCAACATCAGGACGACTTACAGTAGCTACATACATTATGTGCCCCACAGCTTGTTCATATAATTTACTGTCGAGAGGCTCATCACGTTCAATATCAAAACCAGCCTCGCATTCTCTAGCTAGCGGTGTCGACACTCCCACCACCCCAACCTCACGAGTAATGTCAAACAGATCCAGCATTTGACCTATCTGTACAGATTGATCGAATACTACAGTGGTGCTGTTTGGCTTACTCAGGTGGATGGACAGAAATTGAGTGTCTACGCCTAGCATTCTAACATCTAATTTGTCCTTAATCCTAGTTTTGAATATCTCAATCCACTCATTCGTCCCAAACACGAGGATGTCGTCCACATACACAGCTACAATAAATTTTTTAGACGCATATATATATATATATATATATATAAATATATTTCAATCAATCAATTTGGACAGTTACATATAAGTATAAACATATATGCCGAACATGTAATAACCTAGTAAATATTAGAGACAGAGCTTCCAATACTATGCAATAAATACAATATTATCAATTTATGAAATAAAAGTATACATGAAGTCAAAAACTAATAGTTTAACGAATACATAAAACATACAATATTGTATTATTAAAGAAATGAAGGTTACATTGTCAGAAATATATATATGTGTGCGAATTCTATCAAATCGATAATCTAAGATACATACTTAAAACTAGCCTACATTCCGGTAAAGGATAAATAAATAATTGACATTTCATTTCGTGTGAATACTACACTGCCAAGAGAAATATGCATATGAATATATATATATATATATAATGTTTTGTAATTCTTCGATTGCGTTATTTATTGTTTTGAGTAGTTTATTTTATAGAGTATTCGATAATATAAAACATACGCGCGCGCACGCACACACACACACACACACACACACACACACACACACATATACGTATTCATATGCATATTTCTCCTGGCAGTGTAGTATTCATACGAAATGAAATGTCAATTACTTATTAATCCTTTACCGGAATGTAGGCTAGTTATAAGTATGTATCTTAGATTATCGATTTGAATCAATAATGTAGAATGCGCATACATTAATAGTAGTTTAGTTTAGAATATAATTTATATATTTATATATAGACATGCATGTTCCGTAATATAGTTCTTATTTTATAATTCTTTACCGGAATGTAGGCTAGTTTTAAGTATGTATCTTAGATTATCGATTTGATAGAATGCGCACACATATATATATATATTCCTGGCGTTTCAATTATTTTCCCCTTTTGTAGTTATTCTTATTTCCTGGTTTATTTAGAATTGTGTGTATATGTATTTTGTTTATTGGTTGGATCCGTTAATCGCCCTCGTTTTGTTAATCCTTCCTTTCGTTTCGTAGTGCCGTGTGTTCGTTTGTGCATTCAAATCCTTATTCGCGTGTTTTGTATAGAATGGTTTTCTTGTTCTTGTTACGGCGTGTGCGGAGCGCGGGACGTGACACCCCCGCCCTTGAAGTTCAAATTTCCAAAGGAAATTTGACTGATGGTATCTCTGAGTTCGCTCAAGGCGGACGTAGATGTCGTTGGTAGTTGAGTGACTACCGGTGTTATCGATATCCCTTGAGGTTGTGCTGTTTGATCATCGATATTTCGTCTTCTTTTGAGGTATCGTAGCGGGTGGGTGACTGAGCCGCATATTGCTCCTAATAGGGCGATTCCACATTCGTAAGTTTCACGTAACTGGTATCCGTGTGCGGCTATATCTATTATTGTTTTGATTAGTTTAAATATTGCGAGTATTCCAAATATTGCTGCACTGACAGTTCCAAATTCCATAAAACCAGTCCATAAGCTTGATACGGTATTTTTCGCTATTGTCGTTAATGTGTTTTGTCCATCATTCCCAGGATGTTTACTGTTCCAGGGACGATTGTTTTTCCTGTTGCTCCTCTGGCCAATGCGTTCAAGACTGCAGATTTTCTGCCGGGAACATGACGTGGTCCCGTAGTGCATCGAGGTCTTTTGGGTATATATTCCGCTCGTGGCCAACGACGATGGTGCTGAATATCGCCACGTTTGGCGCACGTCCGGGTGGAGTTCCTGTGGTGCGATTCCTTTGCCAAACGGGTAGTTCCGAGTAGCATTTTGTTGTATGTCGTACCTTTACTTGTACCGGAATGCATTTGACTATATGGATCGCTTCTCCTGCGATCAGAGCCATGTGTCCTGGGTTTTGGTTATGGTGTATGCAAATTCGTCGGGCGGTAAGTTTGCCAAGCTTAAAGCGTTCTCTGTTAGTTTCTTCTGTGTGGTGTATCTTTGTGTCAGTGTATCATGGTATAATGTTTTCATTTCTCGAGTTTATCAGAAATAGTAATAACCTTTTATAGAAAAAGAAAATTTTATATTTATATATATTTGTTAAGGAAATTCGAGGATTTGGGAATACAAATTATTGCCTATATTTCCCACACAACAGTTATACATCTATATTACTCTCTGAAGAACGTCTTGCACGCACGCTGGTCGCCAACCGACTATCCTAGATTCTGCTAACATCTGGCAACAGTCTTTTGTCTCCACTAAGCCTTGACGCCCTCTGGCCCTTACACTCACACTCTCATGTACAGTGTAAATGTATCACTTCCCTAACAATATTATATTTTTTTTCTTTCCTTTTTTTTCTTCTTTATTTTTCTTCTTCCCCTTTTTTCTTTCTTTTTTTGTTTTTTTTTATTGTTAAAACCTTTGATTTATTTTAGGTTTTACGTACTTGTTATCAGTGAAAATAAATATTATGAATACTACTTGGATTGTAATTATATACATGTCGGAGATGAAAGGAAAGCCGAAGCCTTTCCTTGGAAATTTTGGGAACATCCTCTAGTACCTTAGCCTAGATTTTATTATAGTTGTAATTGCTTAAGATTTGTAATAAGCGAGATTGGGTTCGAGGTGACAATCGGTCGCTGAACGTAGCCACGGTCACGGGATGGATGTTTTATCTAACGGAGGTCTGGAGTGGTTGTATGTATTTTCCGAGAAATGTGGTTGTGGCGGCATGCGGCCTCGAGAGCGGGCCTAGCCACGTGTGATGTTGCCTCGGAGGTGCCGATGCAATGGGACATACATTGTAGTAGTAATCAAAACTCCAGGCAGAAACTGCCTAGCAACGGCGTTTGGAACTTTCTCGATGCTTCCAACGAGTGTGCCTAACAACGGCGTTTGGAACCTTCTCGATGCTTCCAAACGGGTATAGAAAACAAAATGCAATCGTACAGGGAGAAAAATCACCACGAGGCTGGCATTCTTGCGATTGCCTTGGAGAGTGATACATCGAGCATTTTCGACGATCGCATTTGCGTCTAAGTTAGTTTCGCTTAGTAAGGAGTTATCCCGGTGACCGTGGATTCGTTTGAACTCAAACATTGCTAATAGTATTATTTAATTTAAATATTCGTAGATCGTATTATTCATTAGGCTTAGTGTTTGTTAGACTTATTATTAGTTGTACTTATTATTTGTTAAGCTTAGTGATAGACCTGTATATACGTGTAAATAAAATCTCGGCTTTGTGAAACGATGGCTAGTCCACATGAAGAGTCGTCGCGCGCCCAAAATTCGAATCGTGATCCGACATACATATATGCGTACGTATTGGTAAGTAGTATAAATGAGATTTGTTTTATTGTTATAAATATATAAGTATATATCATCAATAGGAATAAATATCACAAATGTACCTTGTCTTCGAGTATATATATATATATATATATATATATTCATGTTGTTCCATCCGTCGTTCAGAAAATGGTTGATGAGTTCGCCATCAGTTCTGTACACACATATAAAAATAGTTAATGTATATATGTGGTATCGTGAGTGAGAGGCCTGGGAGTTGGCGGGTGATCCGCGTGGAATGTCGCGAGAGCCGAGGCGTTTGTTTTTGATCGCGTAGTTTTGGAAAGAGGAGACCTACGTGATCTTGGCCACGTGCGGTTGCCAAGGGACGGGAGAAAAGGAATCAACAAACAGAGTTTGCGAGTGGCGTTGCCGAGAGAGTGTTGATTGCATTTTGTGAAAGTCGAGTCGTTATCTAATTATTTAGTTGTGCTGTTTTCTGTACGTTTGGTGTGAATAGTTCAGGTTGAACAACAATCGTCTTTTTCTGTCCGATTAACATCTGTATCATTCATTCCTTGTAAATATATTATATCACGATATTACATATATATATGTCGGAGATGAAAGGAAAGCCGAAGCCTTTCCTTGGAAATTTTGGGAACATCCTCTAGTACCTTAGCCTAGATTTTATTATAGTTGTAATTGCTTAAGATTTGTAATAAGCGAGATTGGGTTCGAGGTGACAATCGGTCGCTGAACGTAGCCACGGTCACGGGATGGATGTTTTATCTAACGGAGGTCTGGAGTGGTTGTATGTGTTTTCCGAGAAATGTGGTTGTGGCGGCATGCGGCCTCGAGAGCGGGCCGAGCCACGTGTGATGTTGCCTCGGAGGTGCCGATGTAATGGTACATACATTGTATTAGTAATCAAAACTCCAGGCAGAAACTGCCTAGCAACGGCGTTTGGAACTTTCTCGATGCTTCCAACGAGTGTGCCTAGCAACGGCGTTTGGAACCTTCTCGATGCTTCCAAACGGGTATAGAAAACAAAATGCAATCGTACAGGGAGAAAAATCTCCACGAGGCTGGCATTCTTGCGACTGCCTTGGAGAGTGATACATCGAGCATTTTCGACGATCGCATTTGCGTCTAAGTTAGTTTCGCTTAGTAAGGAGTTATCCCGGTGACCGTGGATTCGTTTGAACTCAAACATTGCTAATAGTATTATTTAATTTAATTATTCGTAGATCGTATTATTCATTAGGCTTAGTGTTTGTTAGACTTATTATCAGTTGTACTTATTATTTGTTAAGCTTAGTGATAGACCTGTATATACGTGTAAATAAAATCTCGGCTTTGTGAAACGATGGCTAGTCCACATGAAGAGTCGTCGCGCGCCCAAAATTCGAATCGTGACCCGACATATATTATTTATTTTTTTTTATATATATAATTTTCGTTTGGATCTGTTCCTTTGTACGAATACTGTATCCCTGTATATAATATAATATATATAATATGTTATAATTATGTTAGTTGTTATTTATTATATATATTTTCCTTAACTCTCTCCCCCTTTTTCCTTGTTTTTTTTTTTTTTTTTTTTTTATTAGTACCTAACATTGCTATTATGATGCTGTATTGTATTGCATTGGCTGTTATTTGTATGTGCGCGCGACGAATTTTTCAACATGGTCGCTCGCGTGTCTCTTTGGTATGGCGTTGGTTTAATGTCAACAGTAACGTGTTGTTGAAATAACTAATTAATTGTTAATCACTATAATTTTATTTAGTAGTGTTTTGTAATATTGTTTTGTGTTTCATGATATTGTGTGTGTCAATACCGTGTGCTACTTTAATGTGATAGCATGGATTGTATTGTTACCGAATTTCAATAGTCATTGTTTTGATTATACGTGACTTGCATTTATGTAAGTCTCGTTTAATTTAGTTAATGTTTTGTGTATTGTGTTACCAGTTATTTCGTGTAGCATAACTTTATTCCTTCGCACCGAGGTCAGTTATGGTCTTGTCGTTAATATTTAGTTAGTCTATCTTGATTAATATATATATTTAACAAATATTTAAGAAACAATGGCGAGTGTAGTGGAATCGTTGGACGAAGAAATGGTTTTGACATTGTCGGAAAAGCTTAAAGCATGGGATGCGAACTTTCGCGATATGAGTGCAAAACTCGCCGAATTACAAAGCGGCTTATTCGAACTTAAAACAAAACAAGAACCTAAAACACCCGTATCGCCGCCGACAACGCAACAAGAGACGGTCCAGCCGAGTGGACATACCCAGCCAATTAAGCTAAAAGATGCGATCGAATCGGTGCCAGTGTTTGACGGATATCGACCATCGGTATTCCACTTTTTAAGAGCTTGTGAGCGCGCGCGAAATATGATTTCCAGATATCAAGAACCTCAATTGGTAAAATTGTTAGTAAATAAGCTCCGTGGACACGCGCTCCTCGCCATCGAAGACACAGAATTAATGAGTCTAAACGATTTCGGAAACAAATTAAAGGATCTATTCGGCCCAAAGAAATCTCTTAACGAATATAAAGGGGAATTAGGAACGATATTTCAACGACCCGGGGAAGACATATTAGATTATATGGATCGCGTTAGAAATCTTAGATTGGCAATAATGGACGGAGAAAGAGGCGACTACGGCATCATATCCCCCGATATCCAAGATACTATAGATTGGGAAACGAAAGAAGCTTTCGTTAAAGGACTTCCGAACGAGGTATATGTGCGAGTAAAAATAGCAGGGTACCATACTTTAGAAGATGCGTATCGTCAAGCCGTCAAAGCAACACACGAATTGAAACAAATAACCGATAGAACGCGACCCCAACGACCGACACCCTCGAACTATTACAGACGCGACAACGCACATCCTTCGAACACTAACAACAATATCAGGAACAACCGCCAAGATCGAAGATCGCTACCTCCATCGCAGAATTTTTTGAATTCTACAAGACAAAATATCACGTGTAACTATTGCAAAAAACCCGGGCATCTAGTGAAAGACTGTTACAAATTTAAAGCCCGAGTAGATGCCGGATTAATCGTACCCTATGCTTCGAGACCATCGGGAAACCAAACACGTCCTTCGGGAGAATGGGGCGAGCCACGAAGGAACGATACGCCGAATCGCCCAAGAGTACAGGCGGCAACCAGGCGACCGGCGCCGACGGCAACAAACAGAACAAGGACAGCCACCCCCGCGAGATCGACTCCACCACCCATAACGAGAGACAGAGCGAACGCAATGCCGACCGTAAGATCGAACGAACAACCACTAAATATTGTGGGGGAGTCATCCCACAACCA
Organism: Bombus huntii; assembly: GCF_024542735.1. Classification (NCBI taxonomy): domain Eukaryota; kingdom Metazoa; phylum Arthropoda; class Insecta; order Hymenoptera; family Apidae; genus Bombus; species Bombus huntii. The sequence goes on from NW_026099318.1 coordinate 1,180,091, forward strand.
AACGAGGTCACAGACAGAGAATCCAGAATCTCAAGGCAAAAGGAAAAGAGTGAAGCACAAGCAACCGGCGAAGGAAAATCATCAGGAGTTGAATTCAGATTCGGAAGGCGACCTCTCCGAATTATTTCAATAAAATTTAACGATTCCCCAACGAACCCAACTGCACGAATAGTTTCCCCAGATCTAAAGACTAAGACGAGTTTATTATTAGACTCTGGATCGGAAATCAACATTATCAAGAAACCTGCTTTACTCGATTCAGCCATCATCGACGAAAAGGAATCAATCGAAGTGCGAGGAATTACGGCAACGAGCCTGGTCTCCCTAGGGCAGACGGTAATACAGGTTGCGGGCCATCCGGTTGGTTTTCATCATAGTCGATGATTCATTGCTAATCGATCAAGACGGAATCCTAGGATCCGAATTTTTTGCAGGTTGTAAGGCTCGTTTAGATTATGAGGGAAAACATATCAGATGGGGAAATATTTATATTCCCTTCGATAGTAAAGAAAAAATAATTATACCGAAGCGAAGTTCAATAACGTGTTCAGTTAATATCGCTAATCCAGAGATAAAAGAGGGATTTATTCCAAGAATCGAGCCGAACAAGGGAATCTATTTTGGTAATGCAGTTGTGAGGAATCATAAAGGAAAAGGTTACATAAGAGTAATAAATACTACTTCGAGAGATTACGTATTTACAACACCAACGATGGTAATTAAAGAATTTGATAATCCCCCCCGCCCCCCACCCCGCTTCCTAGGACAGCGTGCAATACAGTTCTAAGATCGGAGGAAAGTAGATACGATAAAATAAATGAGTTACTACGACTCGAACATTTGAACGAAGAAGAAAAGGAAAATGCTAAAAAATTGATTCGTAATAATCAAGATAGGTTTCATATTCCAGGAGATACATTGGAAGCAACCGAAGTTCTGGAACATAGGATAATTACAACGGATAATATACCCATCAATACTAAACAGTATCGATATCCACCAATACATCGAGAAGAAATAAATCGACAGGTCCAAGAACTACTAGATACGGGCGTAGTGGAACCATCAATATCTCCATATAACTCCCCGTTATGGATTGTGCTCAAAAACCCGATTCGCAAGGAAATAAGCGCTGGAGATTAGTCATCGATTATAGAAAATTGAACGATATTACAGAAATATTGGATCAATTAGGAAGTGCAAAATATTTTTCCACGTTTGACTTGGCATCGGGCTTTCACCAGATCCGTATGTCACAGGAAGATGCCCACAAAACTGCATTTTCGACACCATACGGGCATTTTCAATTCAAAAGAATGCCCTTTGGATTAAAAGATGCCCCAGCAACATTTCAACGTTTGATGAATTCAATATTATCTGGTCTGCAAGGAATAGAACTATTCGTCTATCTGGATGACATAGTGATTTATTCCACGTCTCTCCAAGAACGCGAAATTAAATTTAATAAATTAATGGAAAGACTGAGGAAAGCTAAATTACGATTACAACCTGATAAGTGCGAATTTTTACGACACGAGGTGAATTATTTAGGACATATAATTAGTGAGGATGGCGTGAAACCCGACCCAAAGAAAGTCGAAGCCGTATCAAAATTTCCACGACCAAAGAGGGCGAAAAATATCAAACGATTTCTGGGACTAGCAGGATATTACAGAAGATTTATACCCGATTTCCCCAAGGTCGCGAAACCATTGACACAACTATTAAAGAAAGACACTCCCTTTAAATGGACAGAAAATCAAGAAAACGCATTCAATAATTTAAAGACAGCGTTAGTGACGAAACCCATCCTGCAATATCCAGACTTTTCTAAACCCTTTAACCTTACTACAGACGCATCAGGATATGCAATAAGCGGTGTACTGAGTCAAGGGCCAATCGGAAAGGATTTGCCGATTGCGTATGCCTCAAGGCTATTAAATCCCGCCGAACGAAACTACTCTACCATAGAAAAGGAGTGTCTGGCAATTGTTTACAGCGCAATGCACTTCCGACCGTATCTTTACGGAAGAAAGTTTACCATCGTAACCGATCATAAACCTTTAGCGTGGATGCATTCTATCAAAGATCCTACTTCAAGAATTTGGAAATGGAAATTAAAGTTATCGGACTTCGAATTTGATATTGTATACAAAGAAGGCAGGGCGAACGCAAACGCAGACGCATTATCTAGGAACCCTCCGGAAGTTTGTTTACCAATCAGAAAGAGAGAGGAAGTCTCACCGATTCGCTATCCTGTCTCAAAAAGATTCGAAATAGATACGTCAACCGAAGACTCTCCCATATTCGAAGCTAAACCACACGTCTTGCCTCAATCCAGTGATTCTAAAAATCAAGGAAAGGGTTTTACCCGAAAACATTTTACAATAGAAGAAACCCCCATAAAATATTTAGACCAAGCATTAGCAGAAATCGATGTAAGTACAGATAGAGAAATAACCAATCGAGAAAAAGAAGGCACGGATACAACAAGCGAAAAAGAGACCTCCATTGTAATTCCAGAACTAATTCAACAACGAGAAAAGGACACGAGACCTACGATAATTGCGGAACTAAGAATTTCAGAAACCCGAGACTCAATTGCGAGAGTAAATGACCATAAAGTAGTATTTATAGATATACGTGGCAATCCGATAGATAAAGGAGCCTTAGAAATGAAGGAAACGGGAAAATTACCTCGTTATGAAGATTTAATGTTAGAAAAAGCAAGATTGAATTACGATTCTGGAAAATACATTGTATTCCTACCGATAAAGGAAAATAGAAATATTCCAATAACACCAGAAAATTTATTAAACTCGCTAAGATCTCTATTAGACGCAGTAAATGAGAAACAATACCCTGGCGATATACAATCAGAAAATTAAAGGAAATATTTATGGAAAAAACCTTAACCATCACCATTTGCACTGGGGAAGTAATTACCCCATTTGTGGAAGCGCGGAACAACATAATACGAGAAAAACATGAATCAAGCGTAGCAGGACACAAAGGAATAACAAAAACTTATCAAAGAATACGACAACATTACTATTGGGAAAATATGAAAAAGGAAATTCAAGATTACGTAAGAACATGTAAGGAATGTCAATTGAAGAAACTCACAAGAATAAAAGCAAAGCAACCAATGGTACTTACAGACACACCAGGTAAAGCGTTCGATAAGGTTAGTATGGATATTATAGGTCCATTACCAAAAACCCAAAAGGGAAACGAATATATATTAACTATCCAAGACTTATTAACAAAATACTCAATTGGGATTCCACTAGGAGGAATCTCTTCAGCCTCTCGGCCTATCTTAGCGGACGTTTTTGTAAAGCGATTTATTTGTCGTTTCGGGTCACCGAGAGCTATTCTCACTGATCAAGGAACGAACTTTACATCCTCACTAATGAAGAAAGTAGCAAAGAGATTCCGCATCAAACAATATACCACGACGGCATATCATCCACAAAGTAACGGTTCAATCGAAAGATCTCACCACGTGCTGATAGAATATCTCAAATTATACATTGAAAATTCCAAAAATTGGGACGAATGGGTAGAATTAGCTATGTTTTCCTATAATACCTCTGTACACGAAGGAACGAAATTCTCCCCGCACGAATTAGTTTTTGGACATCTAGCCAGAGAACCTATTGGTGAAGTAATAATCGAAGAGAACATGGAACCAACTTACGCAGAATATCTCGAAGATCTGTTCGATAAAATTAACACCGTACAACGAATGGCGAGAGAAAATTTGATAAAATCCAAACTAAGATCAAAAGAATATTACGACCGACGAATCAACCCCCAAGATTTTAAAATAGGAGATTCGATATATTTACTAAAAGAACCCAGTAAAGGAAAATTCTCCGATCAATATACTGGACCATACAAAGTGCTAGAAATCTTGCAGAACCAAAACGTCAAGATCGAAGTAAAAGGGATTCCGCGAACGGTGCATTTAAACAAGTTAAAACTAGCGCATAATCGAAATAAGCAATGAATAAAGCGATTTCAGTGGGCAACGTAGTGCGGTAGTATATGTTATAGTGCTGTTCGTCGAATAATACAGATATCGAACACCTAAAAGGAAAAAGGAAAATTATTATACGTGTTTCAATTATTGCTTAAATATAAAACGTGTTAACTTAATGAACAATTAACTAGTGAAAGTGAAAGTTACCTTGTGAACAAGTGATCAACATACAAGAAAGTGTACGTGCAAGTATAGGTTATGGATCGTTGTTCGTGGAACACAATGTATGACAGCTACCTAAAATAAGTGAATAAATTAGTTTCAATTGTCTCAGTGCAAAATACAAGGTTACTAAATGTTATAACTATATTATGGATAAATCAAAAGGAGGTGTAACACTGTCCGTCGAATAATACAGATAGCGAAAACCTAAAAAGAAAAAGGGAAAATTATTATGTGTACTCCAATTATTGTTTGAATATACAACGTGTCGATTCAATAAATAATTAAAAGAGGGGAAGTGAAAGTTACCTTGTAAACAAGTAATCATCAAACAAGAAGGTCTACATGCAAAATATGATATGGCTCCCTGCTTGCGGAACACCATGTACCAGCTGAAAATAAACGAACGAATTGACTTCAATTGCCTTAATGCAAAGAGCAGCATCGCTAAATGTTATAACGGTGCCGTGGAGGCGTGGCAGTGTTCGTCGAATGACACAGATAGCGGAAACTTGGAAAAAGAAAAGAAGTTTATTACGAGTGTTCCAATTACTGTTTGAATGTAAAACGTGTTAGTTCAACGAACAACGAAAACAGTGAAAGTGCAACTTACCTCGTGAACAATCAATCACCATACAAGGAAGTGTACATGCATGGATTTCGCAGATTAACAAGAAGAAATAAAATAGCTGATAAATATAGAAAGTGGTTAGAAAATAATTAAGATAGATTAATTGAGAGTTAGTAATAAATATAACTGGAGTAAAAGGATATTTTATTGTGTATTAATCTACGTAGTATTGTTATATTATTATATCTAACATGTAGAAGTGGATTTTGTACGCATATATGTATATAGTTACAATCCAAGTAGTATTCATAATATTTATTTTCACTGATAACAAGTACGTAAAACCTAAAATAAAACAAAGGTTTTAACAATAAAAAAAAAACGAAAAAAAAGGGGGAAGAAGAAAAAAAAAGAAGAAAAAAAAAGGAAAGAAAAAAATATAATATATATAAATATAAAATTTTCTTTTTCTATAAAAGGTTATTCCTATTTCTGATAAACTCGAGAAACGAAAACATTATACCATGATACACTGACACAAAGATACACCACACAGAAGAAACTAATAGAGAACGCTTTAAGCTTGGCAAACTTACCGCCCGACGAATTTCCATACACCATAACCAAAACCCAGGACACATGGCTTTGATTGTTATTTAATAAGGTTTTGGGTTTATAAAATAACGATTCACTTAGATTCGTTTTCTCCAATATATTTCAGTCTTATAACACGTCTTATCACACAGGAATCTCCAAGTCAATAGAACAACGTGGTCGACTTCTAAGACAAAAGAGCGTCGTTAGAAGTCGTACCAACTTAGCTTGTAGTAAGCAGCGATCATACCAACTTAACATTTCTCAACACTCCCCTTTGATCGCTAGTTTCTACAAGCCCCATAGCTTTGGTAAATTGCTGGGTCTTAATCCTATTTAGGCCTTTGGTGAGAATGTCAGCCACATTCTCAGGACTAGGTACATAAGTATAATCTAGTATCCCCCTCGATACGCAGTTCTTAACGTAAAAGTAGCGCACTTGGACGTGCTTAGAACTCTCAGCAACTATTTCGTCCTTTGACCATGAAATAGCTCCGATATTATCGCAGAATATCTTGCAGGGGCGATGGCAATATGACAGTTGACCCAATTCCTTTAACAGTAAAGAAATCCACACTGTTTCCCTTGCTGCTTCCTGCATTGTCACAAATTCCGCTTCGCACGTCGATTGAGCTATAATCGGTTGTTTTTTGGATAGCCAGGATATCGCACCACCAGCGAGTATGAACACATACCCGCTCCTGGATTTCCTGTCTACCGTACAACCCGCAAAATCCGAGTCGCAAAACACCTTCAGAGGTTGCCCGGTCCTTTGGTATACTAACTTCAAGTCTTTGGTCTTTAGTAAATATCTGAATACCCGCTTCGCTGCTTTCCAATCGGATACAGTCGGATTCGCGCATCTTTGGCTTAGTTTCCCTATTGCACACGCAACATCAGGACGACTTACAGTAGCTACATACATTATGTGCCCCACAGCTTGTTCATATAATTTACTGTCGAGAGGCTCATCACGTTCAATATCAAAACCAGCCTCGCATTCTCTAGCTAGCGGTGTCGACACTCCCACCACCCCAACCTCACGAGTAATGTCAAACAGATCCAGCATTTGACCTATCTGTACAGATTGATCGAATACTACAGTGGTGCTGTTTGGCTTACTCAGGTGGATGGACAGAAATTGAGTGTCTACGCCTAGCATTCTAACATCTAATTTGTCCTTAATCCCAGTTTTGAATATCTCAATCCACTCATTCGTCCCAAACACGAGGATGTCGTCCACATACACAGCTACAATAAATTTTTTAGACGCATATATATATATATATATATATAAATATATTTCAATCAATCAATTTGGACAGTTACATATAAGTATAAACATATATGCCGAACATGTAATAACCTAGTAAATATTAGAGACAGTGCTTCCAATACTATGCAATAAATACAATATTATCAATTTATGAAATAAAAGTATACATGAAGTCAAAAACTAATAGTTTAACGAATACATAAAACATACAATATTGTATTATTAAAGAAATGAAGGTTACATTGTCAGAAATATATATATGTGTGCGAATTCTATCAAATCGATAATCTAAGATACATACTTAAAACTAGCCTACATTCCGGTAAAGGATAAATAAATAATTGACATTTCATTTCGTATGAATACTACACTGCCAAGAGAAATATGCATATGAATATATATATATATATATATATATATAATGTTTTGTAATTCTTCGATTGCGTTATTTATTGTTTTGAGTAGTTTATTTTATAGAGTATTCGATAATATAAAACATACGCGCGCGCGCGCACACACACACACACACACACATATATACGTATTCATATGCATATTTCTCCTGGCAGTGTAGTATTCATACGAAATGAAATGTCAATTACTTATTAATCCTTTACCGGAATGTAGGCTAGTTATAAGTATGTATCTTAGATTATCGATTTGAATCAATAATGTAGAATGCGCATACATTAATAGTAGTTTAGTTTAGAATATAATTTATATATTTATATATAGACATGCATGTTCCGTAATATAGTTCTTATTTTATAATTCTTTACCGGAATGTAGGCTAGTTTTAAGTATGTATCTTAGATTATCGATTTGATAGAATGCGCACATATATATATATATATTCCTGGCGTTTCAATTATTTTCCCCTTTTGTAGTTATTCTTATTTCCTGGTTTATTTAGAATTGTGTGTATATGTATTTTGTTTATTGGTTGGATCCGTTAATCGCCCTCGTTTTGTTAATCCTTCCTTTCGTTTCGTAGTGCCGTGTGTTCGTTTGTGCATTCAAATCCTTATTCGCGTGTTTTGTATAGAATGGTTTTCTTGTTCTTGTTACGGCGTGTGCGGAGCGCGGGACGTGACACCCCCGCCCTTGAAGTTCAAATTTCCAAAGGAAATTTGACTGATGGTATCTCTGAGTTCGCTCAAGGCGGACGTAGATGTCGTTGGTAGTTGAGTGACTACCGGTGTTATCGATATCCCTTGAGGTTGTGCTGTTTGATCATCGATATTTCGTCTTCTTTTGAGGTATCGTAGCGGGTGGGTGACTGAGCCGCATATTGCTCCTAATAGGGCGATTCCACATTCGTAAGTTTCACGTAACTGGTATCCGTGTGCGGCTATATCTATTATTGTTTTGATTAGTTTAAATATTGCGAGTATTCCAAATATTGCTGCACTGACAGTTCCAAATTCCATAAAACCAGTCCATAAGCTTGATACGGTATTTTTCGCTATTGTCGTTAATGTGTTTTGTCCATCATTCCCAGGATGTTTACTGTTCCAGGGACGATTGTTTTTCCTGTTGCTCCTCTGGCCAATGCGTTCAAGACTGCAGATTTTCTGCCGGGAACATGACGTGGTCCCGTAGTGCATCGAGGTCTTTTGGGTATATATTCCGCTCGTGGCCAACGACGATGGTGCTGAATATCGCCACGTTTGGCGCACGTCCGGGTGGAGTTCCTGTGGTGCGATTCCTTTGCCAAACGGGTAGTTCCGAGTAGCATTTTGTTGTATGTCGTACCTTTACTTGTACCGGAATGCATTTGACTATATGGATCGCTTCTCCTGCGATCAGAGCCATGTGTCCTGGGTTTTGGTTATGGTGTATGCAAATTCGTCGGGCGGTAAGTTTGCCAAGCTTAAAGCGTTCTCTGTTAGTTTCTTCTGTGTGGTGTATCTTTGTGTCAGTGTATCATGGTATAATGTTTTCATTTCTCGAGTTTATCAGAAATAGTAATAACCTTTTATAGAAAAAGAAAATTTTATATTTATATATATTTGTTAAGGAAATTCGAGGATTTGGGAATACAAATTATTGCCTATATTTCCCACACAACAGTTATACATCTATATTACTCTCTGAAGAACGTCTTGCACGCACGCTGGTCGCCAACCGACTATCCTAGATTCTGCTAACATCTGGCAACAGTCTTTTGTCTCCACTAAGCCTTGACGCCCTCTGGCCCTTACACACACACTCTCATGTACAGTGTAAATGTATCACTTCCCTAACAATATTATATTTTTTTTCTTTCCTTTTTTTTCTTCTTTATTTTTCTTCTTCCCCTTTTTTCTTTCTTTTTTTGTTTTTTTTATTGTTAAAACCTTTGATTTATTTTAGGTTTTACGTACTTGTTATCAGTGAAAATAAATATTATGAATACTACTTGGATTGTAATTATATACATGTCGGAGATGAAAGGAAAGCCGAAGCCTTTCCTTGGAAATTTTGGGAACATCCTCTAGTACCTTAGCCTAGATTTTATTATAGTTGTAATTGCTTAAGATTTGTAATAAGCGAGATTGGGTTCGAGGTGACAATCGGTCGCTGAACGTAGCCACGGTCACGGGATGGATGTTTTATCTAACGGAGGTCTGGAGTGGTTGTATGTATTTTCCGAGAAATGTGGTTGTGGCGGCATGCGGCCTCGAGAGCGGGCCTAGCCACGTGTGATGTTGCCTCGGAGGTGCCGATGCAATGGGACATACATTGTAGTAGTAATCAAAACTCCAGGCAGAAACTGCCTAGCAACGGCGTTTGGAACTTTCTCGATGCTTCCAACGAGTGTGCCTAGCAACGGCGTTTGGAACCTTCTCGATGCTTCCAAACGGGTATAGAAAACAAAATGCAATCGTACAGGGAGAAAAATCACCACGAGGCTGGCATTCTTGCGATTGCCTTGGAGAGTGATACATCGAGCATTTTCGACGATCGCATTTGCGTCTAAGTTAGTTTCGCTTAGTAAGGAGTTATCCCGGTGACCGTGGATTCGTTTGAACTCAAACATTGCTAATAGTATTATTTAATTTAAATATTCGTAGATCGTATTATTCATTAGGCTTAGTGTTTGTTAGACTTATTATTAGTTGTACTTATTATTTGTTAAGCTTAGTGATAGACCTGTATATACGTGTAAATAAAATCTCGGCTTTGTGAAACGATGGCTAGTCCACATGAAGAGTCGTCGCGCGCCCAAAATTCGAATCGTGATCCGACATACATATATGCGTACGTATTGGTAAGTAGTATAAATGAGATTTGTTTTATTGTTATAAATATATAAGTATATATCATCAATAGGAATAAATATCACAAATGTACCTTGTCTTCGAGTATATATATATATATATATATATATTGCTATTCATGTTGTTCCATCCGTCGTTCAGAAAATGGTTGATGAGTTCGCCATCAGTTCTGTACACACATATAAAAATAGTTAATGTATATATGTAGTATCGTGAGTGAGAGGCCTGGGAGTTGGCGGGTGATCCGCGTGGAATGTCGCGAGAGCCGAGGCGTTTGTTTTTGATCGCGTAGTTTTGGAAAGAGGAGACCTACGTGATCTTGGCCACGAGCGGTTGCCAAGGGACGGGAGAAAAGGAATCAACAAACAGAGTTTGCGAGTGGCGTTGCCGAGAGAGTGTTGATTGCATTTTGTGAAAGTCGAGTCGTTATCTAATTATTTAGTTGTGCTGTTTTCTGTACGTTTGGTGTGAATAGTTCAGGTTGAACAACAATCGTCTTTTTCTGTCCGATTAACATCTGTATCATCCATTCCTTGCAAATATATTATATCACGATATTACATATATATATTATTTATTTTTTTTTATATACATAATTTTCGTTTGGATCTGTTCCTTTGTACGAATACTGTATCCCTGTATATAATATAATATATATAATATGTTATAATTATGTTAGTTGTTATTTATTATATATATTTTCCTTAACTCTCTCCCCCTTTTTCCTTGTTTTTTTTTTTTTTTTTTTTTTTTATTAGTACCTAACATTGCTATTATGATGCTGTATTGTATTGCATTGGCTGTTATTTGTATGTGCGCGCGACGAATTTTTCAACATGGTCGCTCGCGTGTCTCTTTGGTATGGCGTTGGTTTAATGTCAACAGTAACGTGTTGTTGAAATAACTAATTAATTGTTAATCACTATAATTTTATTTAGTAGTGTTTTGTAATATTGTTTTGTGTTTCATGATATTGTGTGTGTCAATACCGTGTGCTACTTTAATGTGATAGCATGGATTGTATTGTTACCGAATTTCAATAGTCATTGTTTTGATTATACGTGACTTGCATTTATGTAAGTCTCGTTTAATTTAGTTAATGTTTTGTGTATTGTGTTACCAGTTATTTCGTGTAGCATAACTTTATTCCTTCGCACCGAGGTCAGTTATGGTCTTGTCGTTAATATTTAGTTAGTCTATCTTGATTAATATATATATTTAACAAATATTTAAGAAACAATGGCGAGTGTAGTGGAATCGTTGGACGAAGAAATGGTTTTGACATTGTCGGAAAAGCTTAAAGCATGGGATGCGAACTTTCGCGATATGAGTGCAAAACTCGCCGAATTACAAAGCGGCTTATTCGAACTTAAAACAAAACAAGAACCTAAAACACCCGTATCGCCGCCGACAACGCAACAAGAGACGGTCCAGCCGAGTGGACATACCCAGCCAATTAAGCTAAAAGATGCGATCGAATCGGTGCCAGTGTTTGACGGATATCGACCATCGGTATTCCACTTTTTAAGAGCTTGTGAGCGCGCGCGAAATATGATTTCCAGATATCAAGAACCTCAATTGGTAAAATTGTTAGTAAATAAGCTCCGTGGACACGCGCTCCTCGCCATCGAAGACACAGAATTAATGAGTCTAAACGATTTCGGAAACAAATTAAAGGATCTATTCGGCCCAAAGAAATCTCTTAACGAATATAAAGGGGAATTAGGAACGATATTTCAACGACCCGGGGAAGACATATTAGATTATATGGATCGCGTTAGAAATCTTAGATTGGCAATAATGGACGGAGAAAGAGGCGACTACGGCATCATATCCCCCGATATCCAAGATACTATAGATTGGGAAACGAAAGAAGCTTTCGTTAAAGGACTTCCGAACGAGGTATATGTGCGAGTAAAAATAGCAGGGTACCATACTTTAGAAGATGCGTATCGTCAAGCCGTCAAAGCAACACACGAATTGAAACAAATAACCGATAGAACGCGACCCCAACGACCGACACCCTCGAACTATTACAGACGCGACAACGCACATCCTTCGAACACTAACAACAATATCAGGAACAACCGCCAAGATCGAAGATCGCTACCTCCATCGCAGAATTTTTTGAATTCTACAAGACAAAATATCACGTGTAACTATTGCAAAAAACCCGGGCATCTAGTGAAAGACTGTTACAAATTTAAAGCCCGAGTAGATGCCGGATTAATCGTACCCTATGCTTCGAGACCATCGGGAAACCAAACACGTCCTTCGGGAGAATGGGGCGAGCCACGAAGGAACGATACGCCGAATCGCCCAAGAGTACAGGCGGCAACCAGGCGACCGGCGCCGACGGCAACAAACAGAACAAGGACAGCCACCCCCGCGAGATCGACTCCACCACCCATAACGAGAGACAGAGCGAACGCAATGCCGACCGTAAGATCGAACGAACAACCACTAAATATTGTGGGGGAGTCATCCCACAACCAAACGAGGTCACAGACAGAGAATCCAGAATCTCAAGGCAAAAGGAAAAGAGTGAAGCACAAGCAACCGGCGAAGGAAAATCATCAGGAGTTGAATTCAGATTCGGAAGGCGACCTCTCCGAATTATTTCAATAAAATTTAACGATTCCCCCACGAACCCAACTGCACGAATAGTTTCCCCAGATCTAAAGACTAAGACGAGTTTATTATTAGACTCTGGATCGGAAATCAACATTATCAAGAAACCTGCTTTACTCGATTCAGCCATCATCGACGAAAAGGAATCAATCGAAGTGCGAGGAATTACGGCAACGAGCCTGGTCTCCCTAGGGCAGACGGTAATACAGGTTGCGGGCCATCCGGTTGGTTTTCATCATAGTCGATGATTCATTGCTAATCGATCAAGACGGAATCCTAGGATCCGAATTTTTTGCAGGTTGTAAGGCTCGTTTAGATTATGAGGGAAAACATATCAGATGGGGAAATATTTATATTCCCTTCGATAGTAAAGAAAAAATAATTATACCGAAGCGAAGTTCAATAACGTGTTCAGTTAATATCGCTAATCCAGAGATAAAAGAGGGATTTATTCCAAGAATCGAGCCGAACAAGGGAATCTATTTTGGTAATGCAGTTGTGAGGAATCATAAAGGAAAAGGTTACATAAGAGTAATAAATACTACTTCGAGAGATTACGTATTTACAACACCAACGATGGTAATTAAAGAATTTGAAAATCCCCCCCGCCCCCCACCCCGCTTCCTAGGACAGCGTGCAATACAGTTCTAAGATCGGAGGAAAGTAGATACGATAAAATAAATGAGTTACTACGACTCGAACATTTGAACGAAGAAGAAAAGGAAAATGCTAAAAAATTGATTCGTAATAATCAAGATAGGTTTCATATTCCAGGAGATACATTGGAAGCAACCGAAGTTCTGGAACATAGGATAATTACAACGGATAATATACCCATCAATACTAAACAGTATCGATATCCACCAATACATCGAGAAGAAATAAATCGACAGGTCCAAGAACTACTAGATACGGACGTAGTGGAACCATCAATATCTCCATATAACTCCCCGTTATGGATTGTGCTCAAAAACCCGATTCGCAAGGAAATAAGCGCTGGAGATTAGTCATCGATTATAGAAAATTGAACGATATTACAGAAATATTGGATCAATTAGGAAGTGCAAAATATTTTTCCACGTTTGACTTGGCATCGGGCTTTCACCAGATCCGTATGTCACAGGAAGATGCCCACAAAACTGCATTTTCGACACCATACGGGCATTTTCAATTCAAAAGAATGCCCTTTGGATTAAAAGATGCCCCAGCAACATTTCAACGTTTGATGAATTCAATATTATCTGGTCTGCAAGGAATAGAACTATTCGTCTATCTGGATGACATAGTGATTTATTCCACGTCTCTCCAAGAACGCGAAATTAAATTTAATAAATTAATGGAAAGACTGAGGAAAGCTAAATTACGATTACAACCTGATAAGTGCGAATTTTTACGACACGAGGTGAATTATTTAGGACATATAATTAGTGAGGATGGCGTGAAACCCGACCCAAAGAAAGTCGAAGCCGTATCAAAATTTCCACGACCAAAGAGGGCGAAAAATATCAAACGATTTCTGGGACTAGCAGGATATTACAGAAGATTTATACCCGATTTCCCCAAGGTCGCGAAACCATTGACACAACTATTAAAGAAAGACACTCCCTTTAAATGGACAGAAAATCAAGAAAACGCATTCAATAATTTAAAGACAGCGTTAGTGACGAAACCCATCCTGCAATATCCAGACTTTTCTAAACCCTTTAACCTTACTACAGACGCATCAGGATATGCAATAAGCGGTGTACTGAGTCAAGGGCCAATCGGAAAGGATTTGCCGATTGCGTATGCCTCAAGGCTATTAAATCCCGCCGAACGAAACTACTCTACCATAGAAAAGGAGTGTCTGGCAATTGTTTACAGCGCAATGCACTTCCGACCGTATCTTTACGGAAGAAAGTTTACCATCGTAACCGATCATAAACCTTTAGCGTGGATGCATTCTATCAAAGATCCTACTTCAAGAATTTGGAAATGGAAATTAAAGTTATCGGACTTCGAATTTGATATTGTATACAAAGAAGGCAGGGCGAACGCAAACGCAGACGCATTATCTAGGAACCCTCCGGAAGTTTGTTTACCAATCAGAAAGAGAGAGGAAGTCTCACCGATTCGCTATCCTGTCTCAAAAAGATTCGAAATAGATACGTCAACCGAAGACTCTCCCATATTCGAAGCTAAACCACACGTCTTGCCTCAATCCAGTGATTCTAAAAATCAAGGAAAGGGTTTTACCCGAAAACATTTTACAATAGAAGAAACCCCCATAAAATATTTAGACCAAGCATTAGCAGAAATCGATGTAAGTACAGATAGAGAAATAACCAATCGAGAAAAAGAAGGCACGGATACAACAAGCGAAAAAGAGACCTCCATTGTAATTCCAGAACTAATTCAACAACGAGAAAAGGACACGAGACCTACGATAATTGCGGAACTAAGAATTTCAGAAACCCGAGACTCAATTGCGAGAGTAAATGACCATAAAGTAGTATTTATAGATATACGTGGCAATCCGATAGATAAAGGAGCCTTAGAAATGAAGGAAACGGGAAAATTACCTCGTTATGAAGATTTAATGTTAGAAAAAGCAAGATTGAATTACGATTCTGGAAAATACATTGTATTCCTACCGATAAAGGAAAATAGAAATATTCCAATAACACCAGAAAATTTATTAAACTCGCTAAGATCTCTATTAGACGCAGTAAATGAGAAACAATACCCTGGCGATATACAATCAGAAAATTAAAGGAAATATTTATGGAAAAAACCTTAACCATCACCATTTGCACTGGGGAAGTAATTACCCCATTTGTGGAAGCGCGGAACAACATAATACGAGAAAAACATGAATCAAGCGTAGCAGGACACAAAGGAATAACAAAAACTTATCAAAGAATACGACAACATTACTATTGGGAAAATATGAAAAAGGAAATTCAAGATTACGTAAGAACATGTAAGGAATGTCAATTGAAGAAACTCACAAGAATAAAAGCAAAGCAACCAATGGTACTTACAGACACACCAGGTAAAGCGTTCGATAAGGTTAGTATGGATATTATAGGTCCATTACCAAAAACCCAAAAGGGAAACGAATATATATTAACTATCCAAGACTTATTAACAAAATACTCAATTGGGATTCCACTAGGAGGAATCTCTTCAGCCTCTCGGCCTATCTTAGCGGACGTTTTTGTAAAGCGATTTATTTGTCGTTTCGGGTCACCGAGAGCTATTCTCACTGATCAAGGAACGAACTTTACATCCTCACTAATGAAGAAAGTAGCAAAGAGATTCCGCATCAAACAATATACCACGACGGCATATCATCCACAAAGTAACGGTTCAATCGAAAGATCTCACCACGTGCTGATAGAATATCTCAAATTATACATTGAAAATTCCAAAAATTGGGACGAATGGGTAGAATTAGCTATGTTTTCCTATAATACCTCTGTACACGAAGGAACGAAATTCTCCCCGCACGAATTAGTTTTTGGACATCTAGCCAGAGAACCTATTGGTGAAGTAATAATCGAAGAGAACATGGAACCAACTTACGCAGAATATCTCGAAGATCTGTTCGATAAAATTAACACCGTACAACGAATGGCGAGAGAAAATTTGATAAAATCCAAACTAAGATCAAAAGAATATTACGACCGACGAATCAACCCCCAAGATTTTAAAATAGGAGATTCGATATATTTACTAAAAGAACCCAGTAAAGGAAAATTCTCCGATCAATATACTGGACCATACAAAGTGCTAGAAATCTTGCAGAACCAAAACGTCAAGATCGAAGTAAAAGGGATTCCGCGAACGGTGCATTTAAACAAGTTAAAACTAGCGCATAATCGAAATAAGCAATGAATAAAGCGATTTCAGTGGGCAACGTAGTGCGGTAGTATATGTTATAGTGCTGTTCGTCGAATAATACAGATATCGAACACCTAAAAGGAAAAAGGAAAATTATTATACGTGTTTCAATTATTGCTTAAATATAAAACGTGTTAACTTAATGAACAATTAACTAGTGAAAGTGAAAGTTACCTTGTGAACAAGTGATCAACATACAAGAAAGTGTACGTGCAAGTATAGGTTATGGATCGTTGTTCGTGGAACACAATGTATGACAGCTACCTAAAATAAGTGAATAAATTAGTTTCAATTGTCTCAGTGCAAAATACAAGGTTACTAAATGTTATAACTATATTATGGATAAATCAAAAGGAGGTGTAACACTGTCCGTCGAATAATACAGATAGCGAAAACCTAAAAAGAAAAAGGGAAAATTATTATGTGTACTCCAATTATTGTTTGAATATACAACGTGTCGATTCAATAAATAATTAAAAGAGGGGAAGTGAAAGTTACCTTGTAAACAAGTAATCATCAAACAAGAAGGTCTACATGCAAAATATGATATGGCTCCCTGCTTGCGGAACACCATGTACCAGCTGAAAATAAACGAACGAATTGACTTCAATTGCCTTAATGCAAAGAGCAGCATCGCTAAATGTTATAACGGTGCCGTGGAGGCGTGGCAGTGTTCGTCGAATGACACAGATAGCGGAAACTTGGAAAAAGAAAAGAAGTTTATTACGAGTGTTCCAATTACTGTTTGAATGTAAAACGTGTTAGTTCAACGAACAACGAAAACAGTGAAAGTGCAACTTACCTCGTGAACAATCAATCACCATACAAGGAAGTGTACATGCATGGATTTCGCAGATTAACAAGAAGAAATAAAATAGCTGATAAATATAGAAAGTGGTTAGAAAATAATTAAGATAGATTAATTGAGAGTTAGTAATAAATATAACTGGAGTAAAAGGATATTTTATTGTGTATTAATCTACGTAGTATTGTTATATTATTATATCTAACATGTAGAAGTGGATTTTGTACGCATATATGTATATAGTTACAATCCAAGTAGTATTCATAATATTTATTTTCACTGATAACAAGTACGTAAAACCTAAAATAAAACAAAGGTTTTAACAATAAAAAAAAAACTAAAAAAAAGGGGGAAGAAGAAAAAAAAAGAAGAAAAAAAAAGGAAAGAAAAAAATATAATATATATAAATATAAAATTTTCTTTTTCTATAAAAGGTTATTCCTATTTCTGATAAACTCGAGAAACGAAAACATTATACCATGATACACTGACACAAAGATACACCACACAGAAGAAACTAATAGAGAACGCTTTAAGCTTGGCAAACTTACCGCCCGACGAATTTCCATACACCATAACCAAAACCCAGGACACATGGCTTTGATTGTTATTTAATAAGGTTTTGGGTTTATAAAATAACGATTCACTTAGATTCGTTTTCTCCAATATATTTCAGTCTTATAACACGTCTTATCACACAGGAATCTCCAAGTCAATAGAACAACGTGGTCGACTTCTAAGACAAAAGAGCGTCGTTAGAAGTCGTACCAACTTAGCTTGTAGTAAGCAGCGATCATACCAACTTAACATTTCTCAACACTCCCCTTTGATCGCTAGTTTCTACAAGCCCCATAGCTTTGGTAAATTGCTGGGTCTTAATCCTATTTAGGCCTTTGGTGAGAATGTCAGCCACATTCTCAGGACTAGGTACATAAGTATAATCTAGTATCCCCCTCGATACGCAGTTCTTAACGTAAAAGTAGCGCACTTGGACGTGCTTAGAACTCTCAGCAACTATTTCGTCCTTTGACCATGAAATAGCTCCGATATTATCGCAGAATATCTTGCAGGGGCGATGGCAATATGACAGTTGACCCAATTCCTTTAACAGTAAAGAAATCCACACTGTTTCCCTTGCTGCTTCCTGCATTGCCACAAATTCCGCTTCGCACGTCGATTGAGCTATAATCGGTTGTTTTTTGGATAGCCAGGATATCGCACCACCAGCGAGTATGAACACATACCCGCTCCTGGATTTCCTGTCTACCGTACAACCCGCAAAATCCGAGTCGCAAAACACCTTCAGAGGTTGCCCGGTCCTTTGGTATACTAACTTCAAGTCTTTGGTCTTTAGTAAATATCTGAATACCCGCTTCGCTGCTTTCCAATCGGATACAGTCGGATTCGCGCATCTTTGGCTTAGTTTCCCTATTGCACACGCAACATCAGGACGACTTACAGTAGCTACATACATTATGTGCCCCACAGCTTGTTCATATAATTTACTGTCGAGAGGCTCATCACGTTCAATATCAAAACCAGCCTCGCATTCTCTAGCTAGCGGTGTCGACACTCCCACCACCCCAACCTCACGAGTAATGTCAAACAGATCCAGCATTTGACCTATCTGTACAGATTGATCGAATACTACAGTGGTGCTGTTTGGCTTACTCAGGTGGATGGACAGAAATTGAGTGTCTACGCCTAGCATTCTAACATCTAATTTGTCCTTAATCCCAGTTTTGAATATCTCAATCCACTCATTCGTCCCAAACACGAGGATGTCGTCCACATACACAGCTACAATAAATTTTTTAGACGCATATATATATATATATATATATATATATATATATATATATATAAATATATTTCAATCAATCAATTTGGACAGTTACATATAAGTATAAACATATATGCCGAACATGTAATAACCTAGTAAATATTAGAGACAGTGCTTCCAATACTATGCAATAAATACAATATTATCAATTTATGAAATAAAAGTATACATGAAGTAAAAACTAATAGTTTAACGAATACATAAAACATACAATATTGTATTATTAAAGAAATGAAGGTTACATTGTCAGAAATATATATATGTGTGCGAATTCTATCAAATCGATAATCTAAGATACATACTTAAAACTAGCCTACATTCCGGTAAAGGATAAATAAATAATTGACATTTCATTTCGTATGAATACTACACTGCCAAGAGAAATATGCATATGAATATATATATATATATATATATATATATATATATATATATATATATATATATATATATATATATATATATATATATATATATATAATGTTTTGTAATTCTTCGATTGCGTTATTTATTGTTTTGAGTAGTTTATTTTATAGAGTATTCGATAATATAAAACATACGCGCGCGCGCGCGCGCGCACGCACACACACACACACACACACACATATACGTATTCATATGCATATTTCTCCTGGCAGTGTAGTATTCATACGAAATGAAATGTCAATTACTTATTAATCCTTTACCGGAATGTAGGCTAGTTATAAGTATGTATCTTAGATTATCGATTTGAATCAATAATGTAGAATGCGCATACATTAATAGTAGTTTAGTTTAGAATATAATTTATATATTTATATATAGACATGCATGTTCCGTATTATAGTTCTTATTTTATAATTCTTTACCGGAATGTAGGCTAGTTTTAAGTATGTATCTTAGATTATCGATTTGATAGAATGCGCACACATATATATATATATTCCTGGCGTTTCAATTATTTTCCCCTTTTGTAGTTATTCTTATTTCCTGGTTTATTTAGAATTGTGTGTATATGTATTTTGTCTATTGGTTGGATCCGTTAATCGCCCTCGTTTTGTTAATCCTTCCTTTCGTTTCGTAGTGCCGTGTGTTCGTTTGTGCATTCAAATCCTTATTCGCGTGTTTTGTATAGAATGGTTTTCTTGTTCTTGTTACGGCGTGTGCGGAGCGCGGGACGTGACACCCCCGCCCTTGAAGTTCAAATTTCCAAAGGAAATTTGACTGATGGTATCTCTGAGTTCGCTCAAGGCGGACGTAGATGTCGTTGGTAGTTGAGTGACTACCGGTGTTATCGATATCCCTTGAGGTTGTGCTGTTTGATCATCGATATTTCGTCTTCTTTTGAGGTATCGTAGCGGGTGGGTGACTGAGCCGCATATTGCTCCTAATAGGGCGATTCCACATTCGTAAGTTTCACGTAACTGGTATCCGTGTGCGGCTATATCTATTATTGTTTTGATTAGTTTAAATATTGCGAGTATTCCAAATATTGCTGCACTGACAGTTCCAAATTCCATAAAACCAGTCCACAAGCTTGATACGGTATTTTTCGCTATTGTCGTTAATGTGTTTTGTCCATCATTCCCAGGATGTTTACTGTTCCAGGGACGATTGTTTTTCCTGTTGCTCCTCTGGCCAATGCGTTCAAGACTGCAGATTTTCTGCCGGGAACATGACGTGGTCCCGTAGTGCATCGAGGTCTTTTGGGTATATATTCCGCTCGTGGCCAACGACGATGGTGCTGAATATCGCCACGTTTGGCGCACGTCCGGGCGGAGTTCCTGTGGTGCGATTCCTTTGCCAAACGGGTAGTTCCGAGTAGCATTTTGTTGTATGTCGTACCTTTACTTGTACCGGAATGCATTTGACTACATGGATCGCTTCTCCTGCGATCAGAGCCATGTGTCCTGGGTTTTGGTTATGGTGTATGCAAATTCGTCGGGCGGTAAGTTTGCCAAGCTTAAAGCGTTCTCTGTTAGTTTCTTCTGTGTGGTGTATCTTTGTGTCAGTGTATCATGGTATAATGTTTTCATTTCTCGAGTTTATCAGAAATAGTAATAACCTTTTATAGAAAAAGAAAATTTTATATTTATATATATTTGTTAAGGAAATTCGAGGATTTGGGAATACAAATTATTGCCTATATTTCCCACACAACAGTTATACATCTATATTACTCTCTGAAGAACGTCTTGCACGCACGCTGGTCGCCAACCGACTATCCTAGATTCTGCTAACATCTGGCAACAGTCTTTTGTCTCCACTAAGCCTTGACGCCCTCTGGCCCTTACACACACACTCTCATGTACAGTGTAAATGTATCACTTCCCTAACAATATTATATTTTTTTTCTTTCCTTTTTTTTCTTCTTTATTTTTCTTCTTCCCCTTTTTTCTTTCTTTTTTTGTTTTTTTTATTGTTAAAACCTTTGATTTATTTTAGGTTTTACGTACTTGTTATCAGTGAAAATAAATATTATGAATACTACTTGGATTGTAATTATATACATGTCGGAGATGAAAGGAAAGCCGAAGCCTTTCCTTGGAAATTTTGGGAACATCCTCTAGTACCTTAGCCTAGATTTTATTATAGTTGTAATTGCTTAAGATTTGTAATAAGCGAGATTGGGTTCGAGGTGACAATCGGTCGCTGAACGTAGCCACGGTCACGGGATGGATGTTTTATCTAACGGAGGTCTGGAGTGGTTGTATGTGTTTTCCGAGAAATGTGGTTGTGGCGGCATGCGGCCTCGAGAGCGGGCCTAGCCACGTGTGATGTTGCCTCGGAGGTGCCGATGCAATGGGACATACATTGTAGTAGTAATCAAAACTCCAGGCAGAAACTGCCTAGCAACGGCGTTTGGAACTTTCTCGATGCTTCCAACGAGTGTGCCTAGCAACGGCGTTTGGAACCTTCTCGATGCTTCCAAACGGGTATAGAAAACAAAATGCAATCGTACAGGGAGAAAAATCACCACGAGGCTGGCATTCTTGCGATTGCCTTGGAGAGTGATACATCGAGCATTTTCGACGATCGCATTTGCGTCTAAGTTAGTTTCGCTTAGTAAGGAGTTATCCCGGTGACCGTGGATTCGTTTGAACTCAAACATTGCTAATAGTATTATTTAATTTAAATATTCGTAGATCGTATTATTCATTAGGCTTAGTGTTTGTTAGACTTATTATTAGTTGTACTTATTATTTGTTAAGCTTAGTGATAGACCTGTATATACGTGTAAATAAAATCTCGGCTTTGTGAAACGATGGCTAGTCCACATGAAGAGTCGTCGCGCGCCCAAAATTCGAATCGTGACCCGACATATATTATTTATTTTTTTTTATATATATAATTTTCGTTTGGATCTGTTCCTTTGTACGAATACTGTATCCCTGTATATAATATAATATATATAATATGTTATAATTATGTTAGTTGTTATTTATTATATATATTTTCCTTAACTCTCTCCCCCTTTTTCCTTGTTTTTTTTTTTTTTTTTTTTATTAGTACCTAACATTGCTATTATGATGCTGTATTGTATTGCATTGGCTGTTATTTGTATGTGCGCGCGACGAATTTTTCAACATGGTCGCTCGCGTGTCTCTTTGGTATGGCGTTGGTTTAATGTCAACAGTAACGTGTTGTTGAAATAACTAATTAATTGTTAATCACTATAATTTTATTTAGTAGTGTTTTGTAATATTGTTTTGTGTTTCATGATATTGTGTGTGTCAATACCGTGTGCTACTTTAATGTGATAGCATGGATTGTATTGTTACCGAATTTCAATAGTCATTGTTTTGATTATACGTGACTTGCATTTATGTAAGTCTCGTTTAATTTAGTTAATGTTTTGTGTATTGTGTTACCAGTTATTTCGTGTAGCATAACTTTATTCCTTCGCACCGAGGTCAGTTATGGTCTTGTCGTTAATATTTAGTTAGTCTATCTTGATTAATATATATATTTAACAAATATTTAAGAAACAATGGCGAGTGTAGTGGAATCGTTGGACGAAGAAATGGTTTTGACATTGTCGGAAAAGCTTAAAGCATGGGATGCGAACTTTCGCGATATGAGTGCAAAACTCGCCGAATTACAAAGCGGCTTATTCGAACTTAAAACAAAACAAGAACCTAAAACACCCGTATCGCCGCCGACAACGCAACAAGAGACGGTCCAGCCGAGTGGACATACCCAGCCAATTAAGCTAAAAGATGCGATCGAATCGGTGCCAGTGTTTGACGGATATCGACCATCGGTATTCCACTTTTTAAGAGCTTGTGAGCGCGCGCGAAATATGATTTCCAGATATCAAGAACCTCAATTGGTAAAATTGTTAGTAAATAAGCTCCGTGGACACGCGCTCCTCGCCATCGAAGACACAGAATTAATGAGTCTAAACGATTTCGGAAACAAATTAAAGGATCTATTCGGCCCAAAGAAATCTCTTAACGAATATAAAGGGGAATTAGGAACGATATTTCAACGACCCGGGGAAGACATATTAGATTATATGGATCGCGTTAGAAATCTTAGATTGGCAATAATGGACGGAGAAAGAGGCGACTACGGCATCATATCCCCCGATATCCAAGATACTATAGATTGGGAAACGAAAGAAGCTTTCGTTAAAGGACTTCCGAACGAGGTATATGTGCGAGTAAAAATAGCAGGGTACCATACTTTAGAAGATGCGTATCGTCAAGCCGTCAAAGCAACACACGAATTGAAACAAATAACCGATAGAACGCGACCCCAACGACCGACACCCTCGAACTATTACAGACGCGACAACGCACATCCTTCGAACACTAACAACAATATCAGGAACAACCGCCAAGATCGAAGATCGCTACCTCCATCGCAGAATTTTTTGAATTCTACAAGACAAAATATCACGTGTAACTATTGCAAAAAACCCGGGCATCTAGTGAAAGACTGTTACAAATTTAAAGCCCGAGTAGATGCCGGATTAATCGTACCCTATGCTTCGAGACCATCGGGAAACCAAACACGTCCTTCGGGAGAATGGGGCGAGCCACGAAGGAACGATACGCCGAATCGCCCAAGAGTACAGGCGGCAACCAGGCGACCGGCGCCGACGGCAACAAACAGAACAAGGACAGCCACCCCCGCGAGATCGACTCCACCACCCATAACGAGAGACAGAGCGAACGCAATGCCGACCGTAAGATCGAACGAACAACCACTAAATATTGTGGGGGAGTCATCCCACAACCAAACGAGGTCACAGACAGAGAATCCAGAATCTCAAGGCAAAAGGAAAAGAGTGAAGCACAAGCAACCGGCGAAGGAAAATCATCAGGAGTTGAATTCAGATTCGGAAGGCGACCTCTCCGAATTATTTCAATAAAATTTAACGATTCCCCCACGAACCCAACTGCACGAATAGTTTCCCCAGATCTAAAGACTAAGACGAGTTTATTATTAGACTCTGGATCGGAAATCAACATTATCAAGAAACCTGCTTTACTCGATTCAGCCATCATCGACGAAAAGGAATCAATCGAAGTGCGAGGAATTACGGCAACGAGCCTGGTCTCCCTAGGGCAGACGGTAATACAGGTTGCGGGCCATCCGGTTGGTTTTCATCATAGTCGATGATTCATTGCTAATCGATCAAGACGGAATCCTAGGATCCGAATTTTTTGCAGGTTGTAAGGCTCGTTTAGATTATGAGGGAAAACATATCAGATGGGGAAATATTTATATTCCCTTCGATAGTAAAGAAAAAATAATTATACCGAAGCGAAGTTCAATAACGTGTTCAGTTAATATCGCTAATCCAGAGATAAAAGAGGGATTTATTCCAAGAATCGAGCCGAACAAGGGAATCTATTTTGGTAATGCAGTTGTGAGGAATCATAAAGGAAAAGGTTACATAAGAGTAATAAATACTACTTCGAGAGATTACGTATTTACAACACCAACGATGGTAATTAAAGAATTTGAAAATCCCCCCCGCCCCCCACCCCGCTTCCTAGGACAGCGTGCAATACAGTTCTAAGATCGGAGGAAAGTAGATACGATAAAATAAATGAGTTACTACGACTCGAACATTTGAACGAAGAAGAAAAGGAAAATGCTAAAAAATTGATTCGTAATAATCAAGATAGGTTTCATATTCCAGGAGATACATTGGAAGCAACCGAAGTTCTGGAACATAGGATAATTACAACGGATAATATACCCATCAATACTAAACAGTATCGATATCCACCAATACATCGAGAAGAAATAAATCGACAGGTCCAAGAACTACTAGATACGGACGTAGTGGAACCATCAATATCTCCATATAACTCCCCGTTATGGATTGTGCTCAAAAACCCGATTCGCAAGGAAATAAGCGCTGGAGATTAGTCATCGATTATAGAAAATTGAACGATATTACAGAAATATTGGATCAATTAGGAAGTGCAAAATATTTTTCCACGTTTGACTTGGCATCGGGCTTTCACCAGATCCGTATGTCACAGGAAGATGCCCACAAAACTGCATTTTCGACACCATACGGGCATTTTCAATTCAAAAGAATGCCCTTTGGATTAAAAGATGCCCCAGCAACATTTCAACGTTTGATGAATTCAATATTATCTGGTCTGCAAGGAATAGAACTATTCGTCTATCTGGATGACATAGTGATTTATTCCACGTCTCTCCAAGAACGCGAAATTAAATTTAATAAATTAATGGAAAGACTGAGGAAAGCTAAATTACGATTACAACCTGATAAGTGCGAATTTTTACGACACGAGGTGAATTATTTAGGACATATAATTAGTGAGGATGGCGTGAAACCCGACCCAAAGAAAGTCGAAGCCGTATCAAAATTTCCACGACCAAAGAGGGCGAAAAATATCAAACGATTTCTGGGACTAGCAGGATATTACAGAAGATTTATACCCGATTTCCCCAAGGTCGCGAAACCATTGACACAACTATTAAAGAAAGACACTCCCTTTAAATGGACAGAAAATCAAGAAAACGCATTCAATAATTTAAAGACAGCGTTAGTGACGAAACCCATCCTGCAATATCCAGACTTTTCTAAACCCTTTAACCTTACTACAGACGCATCAGGATATGCAATAAGCGGTGTACTGAGTCAAGGGCCAATCGGAAAGGATTTGCCGATTGCGTATGCCTCAAGGCTATTAAATCCCGCCGAACGAAACTACTCTACCATAGAAAAGGAGTGTCTGGCAATTGTTTACAGCGCAATGCACTTCCGACCGTATCTTTACGGAAGAAAGTTTACCATCGTAACCGATCATAAACCTTTAGCGTGGATGCATTCTATCAAAGATCCTACTTCAAGAATTTGGAAATGGAAATTAAAGTTATCGGACTTCGAATTTGATATTGTATACAAAGAAGGCAGGGCGAACGCAAACGCAGACGCATTATCTAGGAACCCTCCGGAAGTTTGTTTACCAATCAGAAAGAGAGAGGAAGTCTCACCGATTCGCTATCCTGTCTCAAAAAGATTCGAAATAGATACGTCAACCGAAGACTCTCCCATATTCGAAGCTAAACCACACGTCTTGCCTCAATCCAGTGATTCTAAAAATCAAGGAAAGGGTTTTACCCGAAAACATTTTACAATAGAAGAAACCCCCATAAAATATTTAGACCAAGCATTAGCAGAAATCGATGTAAGTACAGATAGAGAAATAACCAATCGAGAAAAAGAAGGCACGGATACAACAAGCGAAAAAGAGACCTCCATTGTAATTCCAGAACTAATTCAACAACGAGAAAAGGACACGAGACCTACGATAATTGCGGAACTAAGAATTTCAGAAACCCGAGACTCAATTGCGAGAGTAAATGACCATAAAGTAGTATTTATAGATATACGTGGCAATCCGATAGATAAAGGAGCCTTAGAAATGAAGGAAACGGGAAAATTACCTCGTTATGAAGATTTAATGTTAGAAAAAGCAAGATTGAATTACGATTCTGGAAAATACATTGTATTCCTACCGATAAAGGAAAATAGAAATATTCCAATAACACCAGAAAATTTATTAAACTCGCTAAGATCTCTATTAGACGCAGTAAATGAGAAACAATACCCTGGCGATATACAATCAGAAAATTAAAGGAAATATTTATGGAAAAAACCTTAACCATCACCATTTGCACTGGGGAAGTAATTACCCCATTTGTGGAAGCGCGGAACAACATAATACGAGA
This sequence comes from Bombus huntii, assembly GCF_024542735.1. NCBI lineage: Eukaryota > Metazoa > Arthropoda > Insecta > Hymenoptera > Apidae > Bombus > Bombus huntii. The sequence goes on from NW_026099318.1 coordinate 1,207,377, forward strand.
AAAACATGAATCAAGCGTAGCAGGACACAAAGGAATAACAAAAACTTATCAAAGAATACGACAACATTACTATTGGGAAAATATGAAAAAGGAAATTCAAGATTACGTAAGAACATGTAAGGAATGTCAATTGAAGAAACTCACAAGAATAAAAGCAAAGCAACCAATGGTACTTACAGACACACCAGGTAAAGCGTTCGATAAGGTTAGTATGGATATTATAGGTCCATTACCAAAAACCCAAAAGGGAAACGAATATATATTAACTATCCAAGACTTATTAACAAAATACTCAATTGGGATTCCACTAGGAGGAATCTCTTCAGCCTCTCGGCCTATCTTAGCGGACGTTTTTGTAAAGCGATTTATTTGTCGTTTCGGGTCACCGAGAGCTATTCTCACTGATCAAGGAACGAACTTTACATCCTCACTAATGAAGAAAGTAGCAAAGAGATTCCGCATCAAACAATATACCACGACGGCATATCATCCACAAAGTAACGGTTCAATCGAAAGATCTCACCACGTGCTGATAGAATATCTCAAATTATACATTGAAAATTCCAAAAATTGGGACGAATGGGTAGAATTAGCTATGTTTTCCTATAATACCTCTGTACACGAAGGAACGAAATTCTCCCCGCACGAATTAGTTTTTGGACATCTAGCCAGAGAACCTATTGGTGAAGTAATAATCGAAGAGAACATGGAACCAACTTACGCAGAATATCTCGAAGATCTGTTCGATAAAATTAACACCGTACAACGAATGGCGAGAGAAAATTTGATAAAATCCAAACTAAGATCAAAAGAATATTACGACCGACGAATCAACCCCCAAGATTTTAAAATAGGAGATTCGATATATTTACTAAAAGAACCCAGTAAAGGAAAATTCTCCGATCAATATACTGGACCATACAAAGTGCTAGAAATCTTGCAGAACCAAAACGTCAAGATCGAAGTAAAAGGGATTCCGCGAACGGTGCATTTAAACAAGTTAAAACTAGCGCATAATCGAAATAAGCAATGAATAAAGCGATTTCAGTGGGCAACGTAGTGCGGTAGTATATGTTATAGTGCTGTTCGTCGAATAATACAGATATCGAACACCTAAAAGGAAAAAGGAAAATTATTATACGTGTTTCAATTATTGCTTAAATATAAAACGTGTTAACTTAATGAACAATTAACTAGTGAAAGTGAAAGTTACCTTGTGAACAAGTGATCAACATACAAGAAAGTGTACGTGCAAGTATAGGTTATGGATCGTTGTTCGTGGAACACAATGTATGACAGCTACCTAAAATAAGTGAATAAATTAGTTTCAATTGTCTCAGTGCAAAATACAAGGTTACTAAATGTTATAACTATATTATGGATAAATCAAAAGGAGGTGTAACACTGTCCGTCGAATAATACAGATAGCGAAAACCTAAAAAGAAAAAGGGAAAATTATTATGTGTACTCCAATTATTGTTTGAATATACAACGTGTCGATTCAATAAATAATTAAAAGAGGGGAAGTGAAAGTTACCTTGTAAACAAGTAATCATCAAACAAGAAGGTCTACATGCAAAATATGATATGGCTCCCTGCTTGCGGAACACCATGTACCAGCTGAAAATAAACGAACGAATTGACTTCAATTGCCTTAATGCAAAGAGCAGCATCGCTAAATGTTATAACGGTGCCGTGGAGGCGTGGCAGTGTTCGTCGAATGACACAGATAGCGGAAACTTGGAAAAAGAAAAGAAGTTTATTACGAGTGTTCCAATTACTGTTTGAATGTAAAACGTGTTAGTTCAACGAACAACGAAAACAGTGAAAGTGCAACTTACCTCGTGAACAATCAATCACCATACAAGGAAGTGTACATGCATGGATTTCGCAGATTAACAAGAAGAAATAAAATAGCTGATAAATATAGAAAGTGGTTAGAAAATAATTAAGATAGATTAATTGAGAGTTAGTAATAAATATAACTGGAGTAAAAGGATATTTTATTGTGTATTAATCTACGTAGTATTGTTATATTATTATATCTAACATGTAGAAGTGGATTTTGTACGCATATATGTATATAGTTACAATCCAAGTAGTATTCATAATATTTATTTTCACTGATAACAAGTACGTAAAACCTAAAATAAAACAAAGGTTTTAACAATAAAAAAAAAACGAAAAAAAAGGGGGAAGAAGAAAAAAAAAGAAGAAAAAAAGGAAAGAAAAAAATATAATATATATAAATATAAAATTTTCTTTTTCTATAAAAGGTTATTCCTATTTCTGATAAACTCGAGAAACGAAAACATTATACCATGATACACTGACACAAAGATACACCACACAGAAGAAACTAATAGAGAACGCTTTAAGCTTGGCAAACTTACCGCCCGACGAATTTCCATACACCATAACCAAAACCCAGGACACATGGCTTTGATTGTTATTTAATAAGGTTTTGGGTTTATAAAATAACGATTCACTTAGATTCGTTTTCTCCAATATATTTCAGTCTTATAACACGTCTTATCACACAGGAATCTCCAAGTCAATAGAACAACGTGGTCGACTTCTAAGACAAAAGAGCGTCGTTAGAAGTCGTACCAACTTAGCTTGTAGTAAGCAGCGATCATACCAACTTAACATTTCTCAACACTCCCCTTTGATCGCTAGTTTCTACAAGCCCCATAGCTTTGGTAAATTGCTGGGTCTTAATCCTATTTAGGCCTTTGGTGAGAATGTCAGCCACATTCTCAGGACTAGGTACATAAGTATAATCTAGTATCCCCCTCGATACGCAGTTCTTAACGTAAAAGTAGCGCACTTGGACGTGCTTAGAACTCTCAGCAACTATTTCGTCCTTTGACCATGAAATAGCTCCGATATTATCGCAGAATATCTTGCAGGGGCGATGGCAATATGACAGTTGACCCAATTCCTTTAACAGTAAAGAAATCCACACTGTTTCCCTTGCTGCTTCCTGCATTGCCACAAATTCCGCTTCGCACGTCGATTGAGCTATAATCGGTTGTTTTTTGGATAGCCAGGATATCGCACCACCAGCGAGTATGAACACATACCCGCTCCTGGATTTCCTGTCTACCGTACAACCCGCAAAATCCGAGTCGCAAAACACCTTCAGAGGTTGCCCGGTCCTTTGGTATACTAACTTCAAGTCTTTGGTCTTTAGTAAATATCTGAATACCCGCTTCGCTGCTTTCCAATCGGATACAGTCGGATTCGCGCATCTTTGGCTTAGTTTCCCTATTGCACACGCAACATCAGGACGACTTACAGTAGCTACATACATTATGTGCCCCACAGCTTGTTCATATAATTTACTGTCGAGAGGCTCATCACGTTCAATATCAAAACCAGCCTCGCATTCTCTAGCTAGCGGTGTCGACACTCCCACCACCCCAACCTCACGAGTAATGTCAAACAGATCCAGCATTTGACCTATCTGTACAGATTGATCGAATACTACAGTGGTGCTGTTTGGCTTACTCAGGTGGATGGACAGAAATTGAGTGTCTACGCCTAGCATTCTAACATCTAATTTGTCCTTAATCCCAGTTTTGAATATCTCAATCCACTCATTCGTCCCAAACACGAGGATGTCGTCCACATACACAGCTACAATAAATTTTTTAGACGCATATATATATATATATATATAAATATATTTCAATCAATCAATTTGGACAGTTACATATAAGTATAAACATATATGCCGAACATGTAATAACCTAGTAAATATTAGAGACAGTGCTTCCAATACTATGCAATAAATACAATATTATCAATTTATGAAATAAAAGTATACATGAAGTCAAAAACTAATAGTTTAACGAATACATAAAACATACAATATTGTATTATTAAAGAAATGAAGGTTACATTGTCAGAAATATATATATGTGTGCGAATTCTATCAAATCGATAATCTAAGATACATACTTAAAACTAGCCTACATTCCGGTAAAGGATAAATAAATAATTGACATTTCATTTCGTATGAATACTACACTGCCAAGAGAAATATGCATATGAATATATATATATATATATATATAATGTCTTGTAATTCTTCGATTGCGTTATTTATTGTTTTGAGTAGTTTATTTTATAGAGTATTCGATAATATAAAACATACGCGCGCGCGCACACACACACGCGCGCACGCACGCACGCGCGCGCGCGCGCGCGCGCGCAAACACACACACACACACACACACACACACACACACACACACACACACACACACACACACACACACACACGTATTCATATGCATATTTCTCCTGGCAGTGTAGTATTCATACGAAATGAAATGTCAATTACTTATTAATCCTTTACCGGAATGTAGGCTAGTTATAAGTATGTATCTTAGATTATCGATTTGAATCAATAATGTAGAATGCGCATACATTAATAGTAGTTTAGTTTAGAATATAATTTATATATTTATATATAGACATGCATGTTCCGTAATATAGTTCTTATTTTATAATTCTTTACCGGAATGTAGGCTAGTTTTAAGTATGTATCTTAGATTATCGATTTGATAGAATGCGCACACATATATATATATATATATTCCTGGCGTTTCAATTATTTTCCCCTTTTGTAGTTATTCTTATTTCCTGGTTTATTTAGAATTGTGTGTATATGTATTTTGTTTATTGGTTGGATCCGTTAATCGCCCTCGTTTTGTTAATCCTTCCTTTCGTTTCGTAGTGCCGTGTGTTCGTTTGTGCATTCAAATCCTTATTCGCGTGTTTTGTATAGAATGGTTTTCTTGTTCTTGTTACGGCGTGTGCGGAGCGCGGGACGTGACACCCCCGCCCTTGAAGTTCAAATTTCCAAAGGAAATTTGACTGATGGTATCTCTGAGTTCGCTCAAGGCGGACGTAGATGTCGTTGGTAGTTGAGTGACTACCGGTGTTATCGATATCCCTTGAGGTTGTGCTGTTTGATCATCGATATTTCGTCTTCTTTTGAGGTATCGTAGCGGGTGGGTGACTGAGCCGCATATTGCTCCTAATAGGGCGATTCCACATTCGTAAGTTTCACGTAACTGGTATCCGTGTGCGGCTATATCTATTATTGTTTTGATTAGTTTAAATATTGCGAGTATTCCAAATATTGCTGCACTGACAGTTCCAAATTCCATAAAACCAGTCCATAAGCTTGATACGGTATTTTTCGCTATTGTCGTTAATGTGTTTTGTCCATCATTCCCAGGATGTTTACTGTTCCAGGGACGATTGTTTTTCCTGTTGCTCCTCTGGCCAATGCGTTCAAGACTGCAGATTTTCTGCCGGGAACATGACGTGGTCCCGTAGTGCATCGAGGTCTTTTGGGTATATATTCCGCTCGTGGCCAACGACGATGGTGCTGAATATCGCCACGTTTGGCGCACGTCCGGGTGGAGTTCCTATGGTGCGATTCCTTTGCCAAACGGGTAGTTCCGAGTAGCATTTTGTTGTATGTCGTACCTTTACTTGTACCGGAATGCATTTGACTATATGGATCGCTTCTCCTGCGATCAGAGCCATGTGTCCTGGGTTTTGGTTATGGTGTATGCAAATTCGTCGGGCGGTAAGTTTGCCAAGCTTAAAGCGTTCTCTGTTAGTTTCTTCTGTGTGGTGTATCTTTGTGTCAGTGTATCATGGTATAATGTTTTCATTTCTCGAGTTTATCAGAAATAGTAATAACCTTTTATAGAAAAAGAAAATTTTATATTTATATATATTTGTTAAGGAAATTCGAGGATTTGGGAATACAAATTATTGCCTATATTTCCCACACAACAGTTATACATCTATATTACTCTCTGAAGAACGTCTTGCACGCACGCTGGTCGCCAACCGACTATCCTAGATTCTGCTAACATCTGGCAACAGTCTTTTGTCTCCACTAAGCCTTGACGCCCTCTGGCCCTTACACTCACACTCTCATGTACAGTGTAAATGTATCACTTCCCTAACAATATTATATTTTTTTTCTTTCCTTTTTTTTCTTCTTTATTTTTCTTCTTCCCCCTTTTTTCTTTCTTTTTTTGTTTTTTTTTATTGTTAAAACCTTTGATTTATTTTAGGTTTTACGTACTTGTTATCAGTGAAAATAAATATTATGAATACTACTTGGATTGTAATTATATACATGTCGGAGATGAAAGGAAAGCCGAAGCCTTTCCTTGGAAATTTTGGGAACATCCTCTAGTACCGTAGCCTAGATTTTATTATAGTTGTAATTGCTTAAGATTTGTAATAAGCGAGATTGGGTTCGAGGTGACAATCGGTCGCTGAACGTAGCCACGGTCACGGGATGGATGTTTTATCTAACGGAGGTCTGGAGTGGTTGTATGTATTTTCCGAGAAATGTGGTTGTGGCGGCATGCGGCCTCGAGAGCGGGCCGAGCCACGTGTGATGTTGCCTCGGAGGTGCCGATGTAATGGTACATACATTGTATTAGTAATCAAAACTCCAGGCAGAAACTGCCTAGCAACGGCGTTTGGAACTTTCTCGATGCTTCCAACGAGTGTGCCTAGCAACGGCGTTTGGAACCTTCTCGATGCTTCCAAACGGGTATAGAAAACAAAATGCAATCGTACAGGGAGAAAAATCTCCACGAGGCTGGCATTCTTGCGACTGCCTTGGAGAGTGATACATCGAGCATTTTCGACGATCGCATTTGCGTCTAAGTTAGTTTCGCTTAGTAAGGAGTTATCCCGGTGACCGTGGATTCGTTTGAACTCAAACATTGCTAATAGTATTATTTAATTTAATTATTCGTAGATCGTATTATTCATTAGGCTTAGTGTTTGTTAGACTTATTATCAGTTGTACTTATTATTTGTTAAGCTTAGTGATAGACCTGTATATACGTGTAAATAAAATCTCGGCTTTGTGAAACGATGGCTAGTCCACATGAAGAGTCGTCGCGCGCCCAAAATTCGAATCGTGACCCGACATATATTATTTATTTTTTTTTATATATATAATTTTCGTTTGGATCTGTTCCTTTGTACGAATACTGTATCCCTGTATATAATATAATATATATAATATGTTATAATTATGTTAGTTGTTATTTATTATATATATTTTCCTTAACTCTCTCCCCCTTTTTCCTTGTTTTTTTTTTTTTTTTTTTTTTTTATTAGTACCTAACATTGCTATTATGATGCTGTATTGTATTGCATTGGCTGTTATTTGTATGTGCGCGCGACGAATTTTTCAACATGGTCGCTCGCGTGTCTCTTTGGTATGGCGTTGGTTTAATGTCAACAGTAACGTGTTGTTGAAATAACTAATTAATTGTTAATCACTATAATTTTATTTAGTAGTGTTTTGTAATATTGTTTTGTGTTTCATGATATTGTGTGTGTCAATACCGTGTGCTACTTTAATGTGATAGCATGGATTGTATTGTTACCGAATTTCAATAGTCATTGTTTTGATTATACGTGACTTGCATTTATGTAAGTCTCGTTTAATTTAGTTAATGTTTTGTGTATTGTGTTACCAGTTATTTCGTGTAGCATAACTTTATTCCTTCGCACCGAGGTCAGTTATGGTCTTGTCGTTAATATTTAGTTAGTCTATCTTGATTAATATATATATTTAACAAATATTTAAGAAACAATGGCGAGTGTAGTGGAATCGTTGGACGAAGAAATGGTTTTGACATTGTCGGAAAAGCTTAAAGCATGGGATGCGAACTTTCGCGATATGAGTGCAAAACTCGCCGAATTACAAAGCGGCTTATTCGAACTTAAAACAAAACAAGAACCTAAAACACCCGTATCGCCGCCGACAACGCAACAAGAGACGGTCCAGCCGAGTGGACATACCCAGCCAATTAAGCTAAAAGATGCGATCGAATCGGTGCCAGTGTTTGACGGATATCGACCATCGGTATTCCACTTTTTAAGAGCTTGTGAGCGCGCGCGAAATATGATTTCCAGATATCAAGAACCTCAATTGGTAAAATTGTTAGTAAATAAGCTCCGTGGACACGCGCTCCTCGCCATCGAAGACACAGAATTAATGAGTCTAAACGATTTCGGAAACAAATTAAAGGATCTATTCGGCCCAAAGAAATCTCTTAACGAATATAAAGGGGAATTAGGAACGATATTTCAACGACCCGGGGAAGACATATTAGATTATATGGATCGCGTTAGAAATCTTAGATTGGCAATAATGGACGGAGAAAGAGGCGACTACGGCATCATATCCCCCGATATCCAAGATACTATAGATTGGGAAACGAAAGAAGCTTTCGTTAAAGGACTTCCGAACGAGGTATATGTGCGAGTAAAAATAGCAGGGTACCATACTTTAGAAGATGCGTATCGTCAAGCCGTCAAAGCAACACACGAATTGAAACAAATAACCGATAGAACGCGACCCCAACGACCGACACCCTCGAACTATTACAGACGCGACAACGCACATCCTTCGAACACTAACAACAATATCAGGAACAACCGCCAAGATCGAAGATCGCTACCTCCATCGCAGAATTTTTTGAATTCTACAAGACAAAATATCACGTGTAACTATTGCAAAAAACCCGGGCATCTAGTGAAAGACTGTTACAAATTTAAAGCCCGAGTAGATGCCGGATTAATCGTACCCTATGCTTCGAGACCATCGGGAAACCAAACACGTCCTTCGGGAGAATGGGGCGAGCCACGAAGGAACGATACGCCGAATCGCCCAAGAGTACAGGCGGCAACCAGGCGACCGGCGCCGACGGCAACAAACAGAACAAGGACAGCCACCCCCGCGAGATCGACTCCACCACCCATAACGAGAGACAGAGCGAACGCAATGCCGACCGTAAGATCGAACGAACAACCACTAAATATTGTGGGGGAGTCATCCCACAACCAAACGAGGTCACAGACAGAGAATCCAGAATCTCAAGGCAAAAGGAAAAGAGTGAAGCACAAGCAACCGGCGAAGGAAAATCATCAGGAGTTGAATTCAGATTCGGAAGGCGACCTCTCCGAATTATTTCAATAAAATTTAACGATTCCCCAACGAACCCAACTGCACGAATAGTTTCCCCAGATCTAAAGACTAAGACGAGTTTATTATTAGACTCTGGATCGGAAATCAACATTATCAAGAAACCTGCTTTACTCGATTCAGCCATCATCGACGAAAAGGAATCAATCGAAGTGCGAGGAATTACGGCAACGAGCCTGGTCTCCCTAGGGCAGACGGTAATACAGGTTGCGGGCCATCCGGTTGGTTTTCATCATAGTCGATGATTCATTGCTAATCGATCAAGACGGAATCCTAGGATCCGAATTTTTTGCAGGTTGTAAGGCTCGTTTAGATTATGAGGGAAAACATATCAGATGGGGAAATATTTATATTCCCTTCGATAGTAAAGAAAAAATAATTATACCGAAGCGAAGTTCAATAACGTGTTCAGTTAATATCGCTAATCCAGAGATAAAAGAGGGATTTATTCCAAGAATCGAGCCGAACAAGGGAATCTATTTTGGTAATGCAGTTGTGAGGAATCATAAAGGAAAAGGTTACATAAGAGTAATAAATACTACTTCGAGAGATTACGTATTTACAACACCAACGATGGTAATTAAAGAATTTGATAATCCCCCCCGCCCCCCACCCCGCTTCCTAGTACAGCGTGCAATACAGTTCTAAGATCGGAGGAAAGTAGATACGATAAAATAAATGAGTTACTACGACTCGAACATTTGAACGAAGAAGAAAAGGAAAATGCTAAAAAATTGATTCGTAATAATCAAGATAGGTTTCATATTCCAGGAGATACATTGGAAGCAACCGAAGTTCTGGAACATAGGATAATTACAACGGATAATATACCCATCAATACTAAACAGTATCGATATCCACCAATACATCGAGAAGAAATAAATCGACAGGTCCAAGAACTACTAGATACGGACGTAGTGGAACCATCAATATCTCCATATAACTCCCCGTTATGGATTGTGCTCAAAAACCCGATTCGCAAGGAAATAAGCGCTGGAGATTAGTCATCGATTATAGAAAATTGAACGATATTACAGAAATATTGGATCAATTAGGAAGTGCAAAATATTTTTCCACGTTTGACTTGGCATCGGGCTTTCACCAGATCCGTATGTCACAGGAAGATGCCCACAAAACTGCATTTTCGACACCATACGGGCATTTTCAATTCAAAAGAATGCCCTTTGGATTAAAAGATGCCCCAGCAACATTTCAACGTTTGATGAATTCAATATTATCTGGTCTGCAAGGAATAGAACTATTCGTCTATCTGGATGACATAGTGATTTATTCCACGTCTCTCCAAGAACGCGAAATTAAATTTAATAAATTAATGGAAAGACTGAGGAAAGCTAAATTACGATTACAACCTGATAAGTGCGAATTTTTACGACACGAGGTGAATTATTTAGGACATATAATTAGTGAGGATGGCGTGAAACCCGACCCAAAGAAAGTCGAAGCCGTATCAAAATTTCCACGACCAAAGAGGGCGAAAAATATCAAACGATTTCTGGGACTAGCAGGATATTACAGAAGATTTATACCCGATTTCCCCAAGGTCGCGAAACCATTGACACAACTATTAAAGAAAGACACTCCCTTTAAATGGACAGAAAATCAAGAAAACGCATTCAATAATTTAAAGACAGCGTTAGTGACGAAACCCATCCTGCAATATCCAGACTTTTCTAAACCCTTTAACCTTACTACAGACGCATCAGGATATGCAATAAGCGGTGTACTGAGTCAAGGGCCAATCGGAAAGGATTTGCCGATTGCGTATGCCTCAAGGCTATTAAATCCCGCCGAACGAAACTACTCTACCATAGAAAAGGAGTGTCTGGCAATTGTTTACAGCGCAATGCACTTCCGACCGTATCTTTACGGAAGAAAGTTTACCATCGTAACCGATCATAAACCTTTAGCGTGGATGCATTCTATCAAAGATCCTACTTCAAGAATTTGGAAATGGAAATTAAAGTTATCGGACTTCGAATTTGATATTGTATACAAAGAAGGCAGGGCGAACGCAAACGCAGACGCATTATCTAGGAACCCTCCGGAAGTTTGTTTACCAATCAGAAAGAGAGAGGAAGTCTCACCGATTCGCTATCCTGTCTCAAAAAGATTCGAAATAGATACGTCAACCGAAGACTCTCCCATATTCGAAGCTAAACCACACGTCTTGCCTCAATCCAGTGATTCTAAAAATCAAGGAAAGGGTTTTACCCGAAAACATTTTACAATAGAAGAAACCCCCATAAAATATTTAGACCAAGCATTAGCAGAAATCGATGTAAGTACAGATAGAGAAATAACCAATCGAGAAAAAGAAGGCACGGATACAACAAGCGAAAAAGAGACCTCCATTGTAATTCCAGAACTAATTCAACAACGAGAAAAGGACACGAGACCTACGATAATTGCGGAACTAAGAATTTCAGAAACCCGAGACTCAATTGCGAGAGTAAATGACCATAAAGTAGTATTTATAGATATACGTGGCAATCCGATAGATAAAGGAGCCTTAGAAATGAAGGAAACGGGAAAATTACCTCGTTATGAAGATTTAATGTTAGAAAAAGCAAGATTGAATTACGATTCTGGAAAATACATTGTATTCCTACCGATAAAGGAAAATAGAAATATTCCAATAACACCAGAAAATTTATTAAACTCGCTAAGATCTCTATTAGACGCAGTAAATGAGAAACAATACCCTGGCGATATACAATCAGAAAATTAAAGGAAATATTTATGGAAAAAACCTTAACCATCACCATTTGCACTGGGGAAGTAATTACCCCATTTGTGGAAGCGCGGAACAACATAATACGAGAAAAACATGAATCAAGCGTAGCAGGACACAAAGGAATAACAAAAACTTATCAAAGAATACGACAACATTACTATTGGGAAAATATGAAAAAGGAAATTCAAGATTACGTAAGAACATGTAAGGAATGTCAATTGAAGAAACTCACAAGAATAAAAGCAAAGCAACCAATGGTACTTACAGACACACCAGGTAAAGCGTTCGATAAGGTTAGTATGGATATTATAGGTCCATTACCAAAAACCCAAAAGGGAAACGAATATATATTAACTATCCAAGACTTATTAACAAAATACTCAATTGGGATTCCACTAGGAGGAATCTCTTCAGCCTCTCGGCCTATCTTAGCGGACGTTTTTGTAAAGCGATTTATTTGTCGTTTCGGGTCACCGAGAGCTATTCTCACTGATCAAGGAACGAACTTTACATCCTCACTAATGAAGAAAGTAGCAAAGAGATTCCGCATCAAACAATATACCACGACGGCATATCATCCACAAAGTAACGGTTCAATCGAAAGATCTCACCACGTGCTGATAGAATATCTCAAATTATACATTGAAAATTCCAAAAATTGGGACGAATGGGTAGAATTAGCTATGTTTTCCTATAATACCTCTGTACACGAAGGAACGAAATTCTCCCCGCACGAATTAGTTTTTGGACATCTAGCCAGAGAACCTATTGGTGAAGTAATAATCGAAGAGAACATGGAACCAACTTACGCAGAATATCTCGAAGATCTGTTCGATAAAATTAACACCGTACAACGAATGGCGAGAGAAAATTTGATAAAATCCAAACTAAGATCAAAAGAATATTACGACCGACGAATCAACCCCCAAGATTTTAAAATAGGAGATTCGATATATTTACTAAAAGAACCCAGTAAAGGAAAATTCTCCGATCAATATACTGGACCATACAAAGTGCTAGAAATCTTGCAGAACCAAAACGTCAAGATCGAAGTAAAAGGGATTCCGCGAACGGTGCATTTAAACAAGTTAAAACTAGCGCATAATCGAAATAAGCAATGAATAAAGCGATTTCAGTGGGCAACGTAGTGCGGTAGTATATGTTATAGTGCTGTTCGTCGAATAATACAGATATCGAACACCTAAAAGGAAAAAGGAAAATTATTATACGTGTTTCAATTATTGCTTAAATATAAAACGTGTTAACTTAATGAACAATTAACTAGTGAAAGTGAAAGTTACCTTGTGAACAAGTGATCAACATACAAGAAAGTGTACGTGCAAGTATAGGTTATGGATCGTTGTTCGTGGAACACAATGTATGACAGCTACCTAAAATAAGTGAATAAATTAGTTTCAATTGTCTCAGTGCAAAATACAAGGTTACTAAATGTTATAACTATATTATGGATAAATCAAAAGGAGGTGTAACACTGTCCGTCGAATAATACAGATAGCGAAAACCTAAAAAGAAAAAGGGAAAATTATTATGTGTACTCCAATTATTGTTTGAATATACAACGTGTCGATTCAATAAATAATTAAAAGAGGGGAAGTGAAAGTTACCTTGTAAACAAGTAATCATCAAACAAGAAGGTCTACATGCAAAATATGATATGGCTCCCTGCTTGCGGGACACCATGTACCAGCTGAAAATAAACGAACGAATTGACTTCAATTGCCTTAATGCAAAGAGCAGCATCGCTAAATGTTATAACGGTGCCTTGGAGGCGTGGCAGTGTTCGTCGAATGACACAGATAGCGGAAACTTGGAAAAAGAAAAGAAGTTTATTACGAGTGTTCCAATTACTGTTTGAATGTAAAACGTGTTAGTTCAACGAACAACGAAAACAGTGAAAGTGCAACTTACCTCGTGAACAATCAATCACCATACAAGGAAGTGTACATGCATGGATTTCGCAGATTAACAAGAAGAAATAAAATAGCTGATAAATATAGAAAGTGGTTAGAAAATAATTAAGATAGATTAATTGAGAGTTAGTAATAAATATAACCGGAGTAAAAGGATATTTTATTGTGTATTAATCTACGTAGTATTGTTATATTATTATATCTAACATGTAGAAGTGGATTTTGTACGCATATATGTATATAGTTACAATCCAAGTAGTATTCATAATATTTATTTTCACTGATAACAAGTACGTAAAACCTAAAATAAAACAAAGGTTTTAACAATAAAAAAAAAAACTAAAAAAAAGGGGGAAGAAGAAAAAAAAAGAAGAAAAAAAAGGAAAGAAAAAAATATAATATATATAAATATAAAATTTTCTTTTTCTATAAAAGGTTATTCCTATTTCTGATAAACTCGAGAAACGAAAACATTATACCATGATACACTGACACAAAGATACACCACACAGAAGAAACTAATAGAGAACGCTTTAAGCTTGGCAAACTTACCGCCCGACGAATTTCCATACACCATAACCAAAACCCAGGGCACATGGCTTTGATTGTTATTTAATAAGGTTTTGGGTTTATAAAATAACGATTCACTTAGATTCGTTTTCTCCAATATATTTCAGTCTTATAACACGTCTTACCACACAGGAATCTCCAAGTCAATAGAACAACGTGGTCGACCTCTAAGACAAAAGAGCGTCGTTAGAAGTCGTACCAACTTAGCTTGTAGTAAGCAGCGATCATACCAACTTAACATTTCTCAACACTCCCCTTTGATCGCTAGTTTCTACAAGCCCCATAGCTTTGGTAAATTGCTGGGTCTTAATCCTATTTAGGCCTTTGGTGAGAATGTCAGCCACATTCTCAGGACTAGGTACATAAGTATAATCTAGTATCCCCCTCGATACGCAGTTCTTAACGTAAAAGTAGCGCACTTGGACGTGCTTAGAACTCTCAGCAACTATTTCGTCCTTTGACCATGAAATAGCTCCGATATTATCGCAGAATATCTTGCAGGGGCGATGGCAATATGACAGTTGACCCAATTCCTTTAACAGTAAAGAAATCCACACTGTTTCCCTTGCTGCTTCCTGCATTGCCACAAATTCCGCTTCGCACGTCGATTGAGCTATAATCGGTTGTTTTTTGGATAGCCAGGATATCGCACCACCAGCGAGTATGAACACATACCCGCTCCTGGATTTCCTGTCTACCGTACAACCCGCAAAATCCGAGTCGCAAAACACCTTCAGAGGTTGCCCGGTCCTTTGGTATACTAACTTCAAGTCTTTGGTCTTTAGTAAATATCTGAATACCCGCTTCGCTGCTTTCCAATCGGATACAGTCGGATTCGCGCATCTTTGGCTTAGTTTCTCTATTGCACACGCAACATCAGGACGACTTACAGTAGCTACATACATTATGTGCCCCACAGCTTGTTCATATAATTTACTGTCGAGAGGCTCATCACGTTCAATATCAAAACCAGCCTCGCATTCTCTAGCTAGCGGTGTCGACACTCCCACCACCCCAACCTCACGAGTAATGTCAAACAGATCCAGCATTGTACATTGTAGTAGTAATCAAAACTCCAGGCAGAAACTGCCTAGCAACGGCGTTTGGAACTTTCTCGATGCTTCCAACGAGTGTGCCTAGCAACGGCGTTTGGAACCTTCTCGATGCTTCCAAACGGGTATAGAAAACAAAATGCAATCGTACAGGGAGAAAAATCACCACGAGGCTGGCATTCTTGCGATTGCCTTGGAGAGTGATACATCGAGCATTTTCGACGATCGCATTTGCGTCTAAGTTAGTTTCGCTTAGTAAGGAGTTATCCCGGTGACCGTGGATTCGTTTGAACTCAAACATTGCTAATAGTATTATTTAATTTAAATATTCGTAGATCGTATTATTCATTAGGCTTAGTGTTTGTTAGACTTATTATTAGTTGTACTTATTATTTGTTAAGCTTAGTGATAGACCTGTATATACGTGTAAATAAAATCTCGGCTTTGTGAAACGATGGCTAGTCCACATGAAGAGTCGTCGCGCGCCCAAAATTCGAATCGTGATCCGACATACATATATGCGTACGTATTGGTAAGTAGTATAAATGAGATTTGTTTTATTGTTATAAATACATAAGTATATATCATCAATAGGAATAAATATCACAAATGTACCTTGTCTTCGAGTATATATATATATATTTATATATATATATATATATGTATATATATTGCTATTCATGTTGTTCCATCCGTCGTTCAGAAAATGGTTGATGAGTTCGCCATCAGTTCTGTACACACATATAAAAATAGTTAATGTATATATGTAGTATCGTGAGTGAGAGGCCTGGGAGTTGGCGGGTGATCCGCGTGGAATGTCGCGAGAGCCGAGGCGTTTGTTTTTGATCGCGTAGTTTTGGAAAGAGGAGACCTACGTGATCTTGGCCACGAGCGGTTGCCAAGGGACGGGAGAAAAGGAATCAACAAACAGAGTTTGCGAGTGGCGTTGCCGAGAGAGTGTTGATTGCATTTTGTGAAAGTCGAGTCGTTATCTAATTATTTAGTTGTGCTGTTTTCTGTACGTTTGGTGTGAATAGTTCAGGTTGAACAACAATCGTCTTTTTCTGTCCGATTAACATCTGTATCATCCATTCCTTGCAAATATATTATATCACGATATTACATATATATATTATTTATTTTTTTTTATATATATAATTTTCGTTTGGATCTGTTCCTTTGTACGAATACTGTATCCCTGTATATAATATAATATATATAATATGTTATAATTATGTTAGTTGTTATTTATTATATATATTTTCCTTAACTCTCTCCCCCTTTTTCCTTGTTTTTTTTTTTTTTTTTTTTATTAGTACCTAACATTGCTATTATGATGCTGTATTGTATTGCATTGGCTGTTATTTGTATGTGCGCGCGACGAATTTTTCAACATGGTCGCTCGCGTGTCTCTTTGGTATGGCGTTGGTTTAATGTCAACAGTAACGTGTTGTTGAAATAACTAATTAATTGTTAATCACTATAATTTTATTTAGTAGTGTTTTGTAATATTGTTTTGTGTTTCATGATATTGTGTGTGTCAATACCGTGTGCTACTTTAATGTGATAGCATGGATTGTATTGTTACCGAATTTCAATAGTCATTGTTTTGATTATACGTGACTTGCATTTATGTAAGTCTCGTTTAATTTAGTTAATGTTTTGTGTATTGTGTTACCAGTTATTTCGTGTAGCATAACTTTATTCCTTCGCACCGAGGTCAGTTATGGTCTTGTCGTTAATATTTAGTTAGTCTATCTTGATTAATATATATATTTAACAAATATTTAAGAAACAATGGCGAGTGTAGTGGAATCGTTGGACGAAGAAATGGTTTTGACATTGTCGGAAAAGCTTAAAGCATGGGATGCGAACTTTCGCGATATGAGTGCAAAACTCGCCGAATTACAAAGCGGCTTATTCGAACTTAAAACAAAACAAGAACCTAAAACACCCGTATCGCCGCCGACAACGCAACAAGAGACGGTCCAGCCGAGTGGACATACCCAGCCAATTAAGCTAAAAGATGCGATCGAATCGGTGCCAGTGTTTGACGGATATCGACCATCGGTATTCCACTTTTTAAGAGCTTGTGAGCGCGCGCGAAATATGATTTCCAGATATCAAGAACCTCAATTGGTAAAATTGTTAGTAAATAAGCTCCGTGGACACGCGCTCCTCGCCATCGAAGACACAGAATTAATGAGTCTAAACGATTTCGGAAACAAATTAAAGGATCTATTCGGCCCAAAGAAATCTCTTAACGAATATAAAGGGGAATTAGGAACGATATTTCAACGACCCGGGGAAGACATATTAGATTATATGGATCGCGTTAGAAATCTTAGATTGGCAATAATGGACGGAGAAAGAGGCGACTACGGCATCATATCCCCCGATATCCAAGATACTATAGATTGGGAAACGAAAGAAGCTTTCGTTAAAGGACTTCCGAACGAGGTATATGTGCGAGTAAAAATAGCAGGGTACCATACTTTAGAAGATGCGTATCGTCAAGCCGTCAAAGCAACACACGAATTGAAACAAATAACCGATAGAACGCGACCCCAACGACCGACACCCTCGAACTATTACAGACGCGACAACGCACATCCTTCGAACACTAACAACAATATCAGGAACAACCGCCAAGATCGAAGATCGCTACCTCCATCGCAGAATTTTTTGAATTCTACAAGACAAAATATCACGTGTAACTATTGCAAAAAACCCGGGCATCTAGTGAAAGACTGTTACAAATTTAAAGCCCGAGTAGATGCCGGATTAATCGTACCCTATGCTTCGAGACCATCGGGAAACCAAACACGTCCTTCGGGAGAATGGGGCGAGCCACGAAGGAACGATACGCCGAATCGCCCAAGAGTACAGGCGGCAACCAGGCGACCGGCGCCGACGGCAACAAACAGAACAAGGACAGCCACCCCCGCGAGATCGACTCCACCACCCATAACGAGAGACAGAGCGAACGCAATGCCGACCGTAAGATCGAACGAACAACCACTAAATATTGTGGGGGAGTCATCCCACAACCAAACGAGGTCACAGACAGAGAATCCAGAATCTCAAGGCAAAAGGAAAAGAGTGAAGCACAAGCAACCGGCGAAGGAAAATCATCAGGAGTTGAATTCAGATTCGGAAGGCGACCTCTCCGAATTATTTCAATAAAATTTAACGATTCCCCAACGAACCCAACTGCACGAATAGTTTCCCCAGATCTAAAGACTAAGACGAGTTTATTATTAGACTCTGGATCGGAAATCAACATTATCAAGAAACCTGCTTTACTCGATTCAGCCATCATCGACGAAAAGGAATCAATCGAAGTGCGAGGAATTACGGCAACGAGCCTGGTCTCCCTAGGGCAGACGGTAATACAGGTTGCGGGCCATCCGGTTGGTTTTCATCATAGTCGATGATTCATTGCTAATCGATCAAGACGGAATCCTAGGATCCGAATTTTTTGCAGGTTGTAAGGCTCGTTTAGATTATGAGGGAAAACATATCAGATGGGGAAATATTTATATTCCCTTCGATAGTAAAGAAAAAATAATTATACCGAAGCGAAGTTCAATAACGTGTTCAGTTAATATCGCTAATCCAGAGATAAAAGAGGGATTTATTCCAAGAATCGAGCCGAACAAGGGAATCTATTTTGGTAATGCAGTTGTGAGGAATCATAAAGGAAAAGGTTACATAAGAGTAATAAATACTACTTCGAGAGATTACGTATTTACAACACCAACGATGGTAATTAAAGAATTTGATAATCCCCCCCGCCCCCCACCCCGCTTCCTAGTACAGCGTGCAATACAGTTCTAAGATCGGAGGAAAGTAGATACGATAAAATAAATGAGTTACTACGACTCGAACATTTGAACGAAGAAGAAAAGGAAAATGCTAAAAAATTGATTCGTAATAATCAAGATAGGTTTCATATTCCAGGAGATACATTGGAAGCAACCGAAGTTCTGGAACATAGGATAATTACAACGGATAATATACCCATCAATACTAAACAGTATCGATATCCACCAATACATCGAGAAGAAATAAATCGACAGGTCCAAGAACTACTAGATACGGACGTAGTGGAACCATCAATATCTCCATATAACTCCCCGTTATGGATTGTGCTCAAAAACCCGATTCGCAAGGAAATAAGCGCTGGAGATTAGTCATCGATTATAGAAAATTGAACGATATTACAGAAATATTGGATCAATTAGGAAGTGCAAAATATTTTTCCACGTTTGACTTGGCATCGGGCTTTCACCAGATCCGTATGTCACAGGAAGATGCCCACAAAACTGCATTTTCGACACCATACGGGCATTTTCAATTCAAAAGAATGCCCTTTGGATTAAAAGATGCCCCAGCAACATTTCAACGTTTGATGAATTCAATATTATCTGGTCTGCAAGGAATAGAACTATTCGTCTATCTGGATGACATAGTGATTTATTCCACGTCTCTCCAAGAACGCGAAATTAAATTTAATAAATTAATGGAAAGACTGAGGAAAGCTAAATTACGATTACAACCTGATAAGTGCGAATTTTTACGACACGAGGTGAATTATTTAGGACATATAATTAGTGAGGATGGCGTGAAACCCGACCCAAAGAAAGTCGAAGCCGTATCAAAATTTCCACGACCAAAGAGGGCGAAAAATATCAAACGATTTCTGGGACTAGCAGGATATTACAGAAGATTTATACCCGATTTCCCCAAGGTCGCGAAACCATTGACACAACTATTAAAGAAAGACACTCCCTTTAAATGGACAGAAAATCAAGAAAACGCATTCAATAATTTAAAGACAGCGTTAGTGACGAAACCCATCCTGCAATATCCAGACTTTTCTAAACCCTTTAACCTTACTACAGACGCATCAGGATATGCAATAAGCGGTGTACTGAGTCAAGGGCCAATCGGAAAGGATTTGCCGATTGCGTATGCCTCAAGGCTATTAAATCCCGCCGAACGAAACTACTCTACCATAGAAAAGGAGTGTCTGGCAATTGTTTACAGCGCAATGCACTTCCGACCGTATCTTTACGGAAGAAAGTTTACCATCGTAACCGATCATAAACCTTTAGCGTGGATGCATTCTATCAAAGATCCTACTTCAAGAATTTGGAAATGGAAATTAAAGTTATCGGACTTCGAATTTGATATTGTATACAAAGAAGGCAGGGCGAACGCAAACGCAGACGCATTATCTAGGAACCCTCCGGAAGTTTGTTTACCAATCAGAAAGAGAGAGGAAGTCTCACCGATTCGCTATCCTGTCTCAAAAAGATTCGAAATAGATACGTCAACCGAAGACTCTCCCATATTCGAAGCTAAACCACACGTCTTGCCTCAATCCAGTGATTCTAAAAATCAAGGAAAGGGTTTTACCCGAAAACATTTTACAATAGAAGAAACCCCCATAAAATATTTAGACCAAGCATTAGCAGAAATCGATGTAAGTACAGATAGAGAAATAACCAATCGAGAAAAAGAAGGCACGGATACAACAAGCGAAAAAGAGACCTCCATTGTAATTCCAGAACTAATTCAACAACGAGAAAAGGACACGAGACCTACGATAATTGCGGAACTAAGAATTTCAGAAACCCGAGACTCAATTGCGAGAGTAAATGACCATAAAGTAGTATTTATAGATATACGTGGCAATCCGATAGATAAAGGAGCCTTAGAAATGAAGGAAACGGGAAAATTACCTCGTTATGAAGATTTAATGTTAGAAAAAGCAAGATTGAATTACGATTCTGGAAAATACATTGTATTCCTACCGATAAAGGAAAATAGAAATATTCCAATAACACCAGAAAATTTATTAAACTCGCTAAGATCTCTATTAGACGCAGTAAATGAGAAACAATACCCTGGCGATATACAATCAGAAAATTAAAGGAAATATTTATGGAAAAAACCTTAACCATCACCATTTGCACTGGGGAAGTAATTACCCCATTTGTGGAAGCGCGGAACAACATAATACGAGAAAAACATGAATCAAGCGTAGCAGGACACAAAGGAATAACAAAAACTTATCAAAGAATACGACAACATTACTATTGGGAAAATATGAAAAAGGAAATTCAAGATTACGTAAGAACATGTAAGGAATGTCAATTGAAGAAACTCACAAGAATAAAAGCAAAGCAACCAATGGTACTTACAGACACACCAGGTAAAGCGTTCGATAAGGTTAGTATGGATATTATAGGTCCATTACCAAAAACCCAAAAGGGAAACGAATATATATTAACTATCCAAGACTTATTAACAAAATACTCAATTGGGATTCCACTAGGAGGAATCTCTTCAGCCTCTCGGCCTATCTTAGCGGACGTTTTTGTAAAGCGATTTATTTGTCGTTTCGGGTCACCGAGAGCTATTCTCACTGATCAAGGAACGAACTTTACATCCTCACTAATGAAGAAAGTAGCAAAGAGATTCCGCATCAAACAATATACCACGACGGCATATCATCCACAAAGTAACGGTTCAATCGAAAGATCTCACCACGTGCTGATAGAATATCTCAAATTATACATTGAAAATTCCAAAAATTGGGACGAATGGGTAGAATTAGCTATGTTTTCCTATAATACCTCTGTACACGAAGGAACGAAATTCTCCCCGCACGAATTAGTTTTTGGACATCTAGCCAGAGAACCTATTGGTGAAGTAATAATCGAAGAGAACATGGAACCAACTTACGCAGAATATCTCGAAGATCTGTTCGATAAAATTAACACCGTACAACGAATGGCGAGAGAAAATTTGATAAAATCCAAACTAAGATCAAAAGAATATTACGACCGACGAATCAACCCCCAAGATTTTAAAATAGGAGATTCGATATATTTACTAAAAGAACCCAGTAAAGGAAAATTCTCCGATCAATATACTGGACCATACAAAGTGCTAGAAATCTTGCAGAACCAAAACGTCAAGATCGAAGTAAAAGGGATTCCGCGAACGGTGCATTTAAACAAGTTAAAACTAGCGCATAATCGAAATAAGCAATGAATAAAGCGATTTCAGTGGGCAACGTAGTGCGGTAGTATATGTTATAGTGCTGTTCGTCGAATAATACAGATATCGAACACCTAAAAGGAAAAAGGAAAATTATTATACGTGTTTCAATTATTGCTTAAATATAAAACGTGTTAACTTAATGAACAATTAACTAGTGAAAGTGAAAGTTACCTTGTGAACAAGTGATCAACATACAAGAAAGTGTACGTGCAAGTATAGGTTATGGATCGTTGTTCGTGGAACACAATGTATGACAGCTACCTAAAATAAGTGAATAAATTAGTTTCAATTGTCTCAGTGCAAAATACAAGGTTACTAAATGTTATAACTATATTATGGATAAATCAAAAGGAGGTGTAACACTGTCCGTCGAATAATACAGATAGCGAAAACCTAAAAAGAAAAAGGGAAAATTATTATGTGTACTCCAATTATTGTTTGAATATACAACGTGTCGATTCAATAAATAATTAAAAGAGGGGAAGTGAAAGTTACCTTGTAAACAAGTAATCATCAAACAAGAAGGTCTACATGCAAAATATGATATGGCTCCCTGCTTGCGGAACACCAGCTGAAAATAAACGAACGAATTGACTTCAATTGCCTTAATGCAAAGAGCAGCATCGCTAAATGTTATAACGGTGCCTTGGAGGCGTGGCAGTGTTCGTCGAATGACACAGATAGCGGAAACTTGGAAAAAGAAAAGAAGTTTATTACGAGTGTTCCAATTACTGTTTGAATGTAAAACGTGTTAGTTCAACGAACAACGAAAACAGTGAAAGTGCAACTTACCTCGTGAACAATCAATCACCATACAAGGAAGTGTACATGCATGGATTTCGCAGATTAACAAGAAGAAATAAAATAGCTGATAAATATAGAAAGTGGTTAGAAAATAATTAAGATAGATTAATTGAGAGTTAGTAATAAATATAACCGGAGTAAAAGGATATTTTATTGTGTATTAATCTACGTAGTATTGTTATATTATTATATCTAACATGTAGAAGTGGATTTTGTACGCATATATGTATATAGTTACAATCCAAGTAGTATTCATAATATTTATTTTCACTGATAACAAGTACGTAAAACCTAAAATAAAACAAAGGTTTTAACAATAAAAAAAAAACAAAAAAAAGGGGGAAGAAGAAAAAAAAAGAAGAAAAAAAGGAAAGAAAAAAATATAATATATATAAATATAAAATTTTCTTTTTCTATAAAAGGTTATTCCTATTTCTGATAAACTCGAGAAACGAAAACATTATACCATGATACACTGACACAAAGATACACCACACAGAAGAAACTAATAGAGAACGCTTTAAGCTTGGCAAACTTACCGCCCGACGAATTTCCATACACCATAACCAAAACCCAGGGCACATGGCTTTGATTGTTATTTAATAAGGTTTTGGGTTTATAAAATAACGATTCACTTAGATTCGTTTTCTCCAATATATTTCAGTCTTATAACACGTCTTACCACTGTCACGTAAAATAACAAAACAAAAAAAGGAATTTGAGGTAAAAAATAAAAAAAGAAAACTTTATTTTTTTTCTAACATCAATACACTTTACAATTTACTTCCGAACTCTAGGCGTGACTTTCTAAGACTGACTCTTATGATTTTACTTTCGATCGGATCCGATTACTTTCTTTTGTCACCCCTCAACATCCCCACCGTCCATGCATTTGCTAGGCGTCCGCGATCGTTGCCACGTGCTCTTTCTTCTAGAACCTTCGGTGGAAGGACCGTTGGGATGTTGATGGTTCATTAGGCACTTCAGCGATATACATTGTCGCCGAGTGCCGCCACATCTTTATCTCTATCGTCAGTCCGTCGGATTTGAAGTATGCCGGTCGTGACATACCCCCCTGGTTAGATTGATCTTGGTCCTCTAAGATCGTAGTAGAATGGAATTATTTAAATGTAGATCAAAGGATATGTTTATGCTTTTTTTTCAGGAATCGCTATGAATTGATTTTCTGCATGTTATGGTACAAAAGTTATTTCGTTAATCTTAAATATAGCAATTTTACAATATTTGTTAGTGTTCGAGAAGCTAATAATTTCAGAGGCGTAATCATGTTGTAGTTTTCGATCGTGAATTGGTTGGGTTTGTTTACAAAGCGTAATTCCTATCCCGTGAATTTAAGGCAACTAATTAAGGGTATTGTTACTAGTGCTAGGGTCAGCATTATCCTGAAAAAAGTACGCTTTCAATCGGTTACCATGTATCTTTTTCTTAGCATTGTCGATAGAAATAATGTAATAAGGAGTTTTCACATCGTTAATTCTGTAGGGTCCTAACCATTCAATGTCCAACTTATCTCTTTTATGGTCGTTGTGAATTAAAACAAAGTCTCCTTTCCTAAACACAGTCTGAGTTTTAACAATCTTTCTTTCTTGGTCTCGCTTGTATCGTTGCTTATTCTGAATAAGTGTTTTGTGAGCTGTTTCCCAATATTTATTCAACTGTTTTTGCCAAAGTGAGTACATATCATCATAGGTAAGTGTGGGAAATTTGGATATTGCGGAAGGTAAGTTAGCTTTTCGCCCAAAGGTCAATTCAAAGGGAGAGAATCCTGTTCCTTCATGTTTCGCGGTGTTGTACCCTAAACAAATGAAATTAAGTACTTCATCCCATTCTTTGTCATTGTCGTGTAATGCAGTACGAATTAAATCTTTAACTGAGGCATGCGTTCTTTCGAGGGATCCGTTACTTTGTGGGTGAAATGAAGTTGTTTTGATGTGTTTGATTTTAAAAGCTTCTTCAAATTTCGTCATTAAATCACTAACAAAATTTTGTCCCTGATCTGTTAGGATCGTTTTTGGTGCCGAAAATATGTAAATATAGTGTTCAATAAGCGCGTTAATTATGGATTCAGTTCGTTGCGTTTTAAGGGGAACTAGTATCAGATATTTCGTAAGTTCATCGTGTATTGAAAGTATGTATTGGTTTCCGCGTTTGGTTTTCGTCATCGGTCCTATGATGTCCATAGCGATTTTGTCGTTAGGGTTAAGTGGCGTGTCTGAGATTTGTGGGGATTCTTTGGGTCTGATACGTGTTAGTTTCTCCTTTTGACATGTGTCGCATGTTTTCACAAAGTTTTCTACTCTTTCTAAAAGTCCGGAAATTTTGAATTTATCCTTGATCCGTTGATACGTTTTCTGTATCCCTAAATGTCCTACGGTGTCGTTATGGTTTTCCTTTATTGCTTGTATTATTTCGTTTTCGTCTAGTTTTAAGATGGGATTAGGTGCATAAGTAATTTTCTTGTACGTGTCGTTAAAATATATTAGCATGAGTTTAATCTGTGTTTTCTCTAATTCAGTGAAGTCGTTATTTCCTATGCCGATTTTTGTTGTATCTTTAAGAATTTTGTAAAGTCTTCTGATCCAAAGTGTCTCGTCGTATTCTCCTAAGTCGTTTCGAGTTAATTGGTAAAATGTTTGGTCATTTGGTTTAATTTCTAAGAGTTTCGGATTCTCGTTGTTGTCTTTCCATGCGTTGAATGAATTAGTGTGATCAATTACTAGGTCGAGGTTAACTACTTCGTCGCGAGTTACTGCGTGAACTCTAGATAAAGCGTCTGCAGCTGTGTTATCTTTACCCTTTGTATATTCGATTTCATAGTCATATTCTTCGAGTCTAAGTCTCCAACGAATCAGTCTGCTAGAAGGGTCTTTGCAATTGTGTAGCCACTTAAGAGCTTGGTGGTCGGTTCGAATAATGAAGCGTCGTCCTAACAAATATTGTCTTAATCTTTTCACGGCCCATACGATGGCTAAGAGTTCCTTTTCTGTCGTGGTATAGTTTCGTTCGGGTGGATTCAGTGTTCTTGAAATGTAACAACAAGGATGACCGTCTTGCGACAGTATTGCTCCTAGTCCTTCGTTACTTGCGTCGGTAGTTAAGGTAAAGGTTTTGTTAAAGTCTGGATAAGCTAATATTGGGAAATTACAGAGTTTGTCTTTTAAAGTATCAAAGCTAATCTGGTGTTTGTCAGTCCAATGGAATGGTGTGTCCTTTTTTGTTAAGTCTGTAAGGCTTTTCGCGATTTTGGAAAAGTTTCGAATAAATTTGCGATAATAACCTGCTAAACCTAAGAATGATTTCACGTCCGTGGCATTGCGGGGTAATCGAAAGTTTTTTACAGCGTCTAATTTCTTGGGGTTTGGTTTGACTCCTTCGGATGAAACTACATGGCCTAAGTATTCTAATTCCGGTTTTACGAATTCACATTTGTCCGGTTGCAATTTAAGTCCTAATTCTCTGAGTCTCTGAAATACTATCGCGAGGTTTTCGTTATGTTCTTGAATCGTTTTTCCGAATATCACTATGTCATCCAAATAAACAAAGCAGTATTTTCCTACAAGTCCAGCTAAGGCTCTGTCCATTAATCTTTGAAAGGTAGCGGGTGCGTTTTTAAGTCCGAATGGCATTCGATTGAAATGAAAATGCCCTTGCGGTGTCGAAAAAGCGGTATATTTTTTAGATTTCTCGTTCATTGGAATTTGATGGAATCCTGAGGATAAATCAAGCGCCGAAAAGAATTTTGCGTTTCCTAGTTGTGTTAAAATGTCGTCTATATCAGGTAAAGGGTAAGCGTCTTGTTCTGTGAGTTCATTTAGTTTCCTGAAATCGATAACTATCCTCCATTTCTGTTTTCCTGAGGCGTCTAATTTTTTCGGAACTACCCATACCGGAGAGTTATAAGGGGATTCGGATTCTTCTATAATATTTTTCTTCAACATGTCTCCTATTTGTCGCGAAATCTCGTCACGGTGACATTCCGGTGGTCTATACGATCGTGTGTTAATAATTTTGTCTTTGGTTAACGAAATTGTGTGCTGAGTTAAATTAGTACAGGGTAAAAGATCGGTTTCTAAATTAAAGATGTCAATATAATGAAGGATAATCTTTTCGATGGATTCACGGATTGGTTTTTCAATGTGATCTGTTCTCACTAGGCTTTTTAGTTTTGATACGTTGGAAAAGTCATGAGAATTTTGAATATTGCTAGAAATTTCAACGTTTTGCTCTCCAGTGTTGATAAAACATACTTTAGTTGGTTTGCCTTCCAAATAGATTGTTTGAACTCTGTTTTCTCCAGGAGTCAAATGTATTGGTTTCTGAAATAAAATGGTTTTGTCGTTTAATCGGATTTTGTCATTGGATATTGAATAGTTATACTTCTCTAAACATGGTAGCCCAATGATTCCGTCTTCGATAATAGGGAAATTGTTCGGTACTATGTGAAAAATGTGATTTTGTCCAAAAATTCGTTTCGTTACGTATTCGTTAGTTTCGTACTTGTCTCGTCCCATAGAAAATTTTTGTTTAGGCCCTATTTGTATCGCGTTGACAGTTTTGTTACGTTTCACCAGGTTTATCCCTGCTCCTGTGTCGACCAGAAATACTCGCTCTTCGGTTCGGGTTGACAAAGGTATTGCGAGTAATCTTCCCGTGGCGATGTTGACTCGTATGTCTCGTACGGTTCGTCCATCTCCTGGTTCGATGTTGTTTCTTGTATTTCGTCCCATTCCTGGACTGCCTGGAATCCTTGCGGGTGGTCGATCGCGCTGGCTCGGTGGTAGAAAATTTTGACACTTGTTGGCAATGTGTCCCAGCTTTCCGCACTTGAAGCACTTCATCTGCGCGCGTTCAGCAGGTGATCTATTTTCTACTTGGTTAAATGTAGCAGGTTTCTGAGCTACTGGCGTGTTAGGCGATCTTGATGGTACATTAGATCGTCTTACCTGCATATGCTGGTTGTCGGGGCGATTACTAACCGAAGGTAAGCGATTACATGACCAATTAGGTTGTCGTTCTTCTCGCAAGTAGCGTTCTACATCGGCTGCCTTTTTTT
Organism: Bombus huntii; assembly: GCF_024542735.1. Classification (NCBI taxonomy): domain Eukaryota; kingdom Metazoa; phylum Arthropoda; class Insecta; order Hymenoptera; family Apidae; genus Bombus; species Bombus huntii. The sequence continues at coordinate 1,235,695 of NW_026099318.1, forward strand.
CAGCTTCCGGAAGATTCAAGGGTTCACTGCTTAATAGTATTCGCCCTATGTCGCGTCTGAGTCCCTTTAGGTACACACGAACAGTCTTCTTCGTGATTTCTTCAGTCATAATTTTACGTGTTAGTGGTTGTGGGTACTCATTGGTTACTGCGTACAGCAAACGGTTGAGTATTCTTCTAAACCGAATATTAAAACTTTGCACTGATTCCTCGCGTCCCTGTCTCAACTCTCGTAATTGTTCTTGGTACTCATCCGAAGTCACTTGTGCTGCTAAGTTATTTCTCAGTGCGTCGTACAGATCACTGTAACACTCAATAGGAATGTTGCGAATACTTTGGGCTGCTTTCCCCACGATTTTTTCCACTTTTATTGCTTTTAGCAATAGATCTTGCTCCATACAGCGATCCTTCATACTTCTCACTTCTTTGATGAAGTCTTCAACTCCTACATCATCATCTCCGTTGAGCGTTGGGATGTAGCGTATTGCATCCTTAGCTCGTAGAGTGGGAGGAGCGGGCGAAAAATAGCCTCTTTCTTCCACCTCGGGTTGTTCGCTGTCGAGGTGGACAGGTGGGGTGTCTGAAGCTGCTAACCCTGACAGTTTGCGTGCTTTTGCCATATTCACAGTACGATTGATTGCTGTCGACGCACTTTCATTGTCTTCGGTGATAATGGAAGCAAATTCATCGGTCGCAGGGGATCCGAACCCAGTCCGTAGCGCTGCGACGGTTTTCCCGAGATTCTCGATTTCTGCTGCCCTGTGTCTGTTCTCTTCGTCATTTTGCATAGACAAACGTAACATTTCCTCTCGTAAAAGGGCAATGTTCTCGTTCTGTTTTTGAATACTGTCCCATATTGCTCGCAACATTGGGTCAGTTGAGGTTGAAGTTTGAGATTCGTTTGCCTTAGACATTATTGCGCTGATTTATAATTTTCAGACGAAGACGAGTCTTGGCTACTGAAGCTAAATTTTCTTTCACGGTAACGTACACAGGAATTCAGTTTACCTTTTATTGTTACTTCACTTGGTTCGTGATAGTTACTTTGTTGTTGCGGATGACCGTAGTCCCAAATAATTCGATCTTCCGTAGATGATGAATGTCTTTTGGTTTCCGAACAAACACTTTTCACTATCCTGGCAGGATCGCCAAAATGTCACGTAAAATAACAAAACAAAAAAAGGAATTTGAGGTAAAAAATAAAAAAAGAAAACTTTATTTTTTTTCTAACATCAATACACTTTACAATTTACTTCCGAACTCTAGGCGTGACTTTCTAAGACTGACTCTTATGATTTTACTTTCGATCGGATCCGATTACTTTCTTTTGTCACCCCTCAACATCCCCACCGTCCATGCATTTGCTAGGCGTCCGCGATCGTTGCCACGTGCTCTTTCTTCTAGAACCTTCGGTGGAAGGACCGTTGGGATGTTGATGGTTCATTAGGCACTTCAGCGATATACATTGTCGCCGAGTGCCGCCACATCTTTATCTCTATCGTCAGTCCGTCGGATTTGAAGTATGCCGGTCGTGACACCACACAGGAATCTCCAAGTCAATAGAACAACGTGGTCGACCTCTAAGACAAAAGAGCGTCGTTAGAAGTCGTACCAACTTAGCTTGTAGTAAGCAGCGATCATACCAACTTAACATTTCTCAACACTCCCCTTTGATCGCTAGTTTCTACAAGCCCCATAGCTTTGGTAAATTGCTGGGTCTTAATCCTATTTAGGCCTTTGGTGAGAATGTCAGCCACATTCTCAGGACTAGGTACATAAGTATAATCTAGTATCCCCCTCGATACGCAGTTCTTAACGTAAAAGTAGCGCACTTGGACGTGCTTAGAACTCTCAGCAACTATTTCGTCCTTTGACCATGAAATAGCTCCGATATTATCGCAGAATATCTTGCAGGGGCGATGGCAATATGACAGTTGACCCAACTCCTTTAACAGTAAAGAAATCCACACTGTTTCCCTTGCTGCTTCCTGCATTGCCACAAATTCCGCTTCGCACGTCGATTGAGCTATAATCGGTTGTTTTTTGGATAGCCAGGATATCGCACCACCAGCGAGTATGAACACATACCCGCTCCTGGATTTCCTGTCTACCGTACAACCCGCAAAATCCGAGTCGCAAAACACCTTCAGAGGTTGCCCGGTCCTTTGGTATACTAACTTCAAGTCTTTGGTCTTTAGTAAATATCTGAATACCCGCTTCGCTGCTTTCCAATCGGATACAGTCGGATTCGCGCATCTTTGGCTTAGTTTCCCTATTGCACACGCAACATCAGGACGACTTACAGTAGCTACATACATTATGTGCCCCACAGCTTGTTCATATAATTTACTGTCGAGAGGCTCATCACGTTCAATATCAAAACCAGCCTCGCATTCTCTAGCTAGCGGTGTCGACACTCCCACCACCCCAACCTCACGAGTAATGTCAAACAGATCCAGCATTTGACCTATCTGTACAGATTGATCGAATACTACAGTGGTGCTGTTTGGCTTACTCAGGTGGATGGACAGAAATTGAGTGTCTACGCCTAGCATTCTAACATCTAATTTGTCCTTAATCCTAGTTTTGAATATCTCAATCCACTCATTCGTCCCAAACACGAGGATGTCGTCCACATACACAGCTACAATAAATTTTTTAGACGCATATATATATATATATATATATATATATATAAATATATTTCAATCAATCAATTTGGAGAGTTACATATAAGTATAAACATATATGCCGAACATGTAATAACCTAGTAAATATTAGAGACAGTGCTTCCAATACTATGCAATAAATACAATATTATCAATTTATGAAATAAAAGTATACATGAAGTCAAAAACTAATAGTTTAACGAATACATAAAACATACAATATTGTATTATTAAAGAAATGAAGGTTACATTGTCAGAAATATATATATGTGTGCGAATTCTATCAAATCGATAATCTAAGATACATACTTAAAACTAGCCTACATTCCGGTAAAGGATAAATAAATAATTGACATTTCATTTCGTATGAATACTACACTGCCAAGAGAAATATGCATATGAATATATATATATATATATATATATAATGTTTTGTAATTCTTCGATTGCGTTATTTATTGTTTTGAGTAGTTTATTTTATAGAGTATTCGATAATATAAAACATACGCGCGCGCGCGCGCACGCACGCACGCACGCACACACACACATACGTATTCATATGCATATTTCTCCTGGCAGTGTAGTATTCATACGAAATGAAATGTCAATTACTTATTAATCCTTTACCGGAATGTAGGCTAGTTATAAGTATGTATCTTAGATTATCGATTTGAATCAATAATGTAGAATGCGCATACATTAATAGTAGTTTAGTTTAGAATATAATTTATATATTTATATATAGACATGCATGTTCCGTAATATAGTTCTTATTTTATAATTCTTTACCGGAATGTAGGCTAGTTTTAAGTATGTATCTTAGATTATCGATTTGATAGAATGCGCACACATATATATATATATTCCTGGCGTTTCAATTATTTTCCCCTTTTGTAGTTATTCTTATTTCCTGGTTTATTTAGAATTGTGTGTATATGTATTTTGTTTATTGGTTGGATCCGTTAATCGCCCTCGTTTTGTTAATCCTTCCTTTCGTTTCGTAGTGCCGTGTGTTCGTTTGTGCATTCAAATCCTTATTCGCGTGTTTTGTATAGAATGGTTTTCTTGTTCTTGTTACGGCGTGTGCGGAGCGCGGGACGTGACACCCCCGCCCTTGAAGTTCAAATTTCCAAAGGAAATTTGACTGATGGTATCTCTGAGTTCGCTCAAGGCGGACGTAGATGTCGTTGGTAGTTGAGTGACTACCGGTGTTATCGATATCCCTTGAGGTTGTGCTGTTTGATCATCGATATTTCGTCTTCTTTTGAGGTATCGTAGCGGGTGGGTGACTGAGCCGCATATTGCTCCTAATAGGGCGATTCCACATTCGTAAGTTTCACGTAACTGGTATCCGTGTGCGGCTATATCTATTATTGTTTTGATTAGTTTAAATATTGCGAGTATTCCAAATATTGCTGCACTGACAGTTCCAAATTCCATAAAACCAGTCCACAAGCTTGATACGGTATTTTTCGCTATTGTCGTTAATGTGTTTTGTCCATCATTCCCAGGATGTTTACTGTTCCAGGGACGATTGTTTTTCCTGTTGCTCCTCTGGCCAATGCGTTCAAGACTGCAGATTTTCTGCCGGGAACATGACGTGGTCCCGTAGTGCATCGAGGTCTTTTGGGTATATATTCCGCTCGTGGCCAACGACGATGGTGCTGAATATCGCCACGTTTGGCGCACGTCCGGGTGGAGTTCCTGTGGTGCGATTCCTTTGCCAAACGGGTAGTTCCGAGTAGCATTTTGTTGTATGTCGTACCTTTACTTGTACCGGAATGCATTTGACTATATGGATCGCTTCTCCTGCGATCAGAGCCATGTGTCCTGGGTTTTGGTTATGGTGTATGCAAATTCGTCGGGCGGTAAGTTTGCCAAGCTTAAAGCGTTCTCTGTTAGTTTCTTCTGTGTGGTGTATCTTTGTGTCAGTGTATCATGGTATAATGTTTTCATTTCTCGAGTTTATCAGAAATAGTAATAACCTTTTATAGAAAAAGAAAATTTTATATTTATATATATTTGTTAAGGAAATTCGAGGATTTGGGAATACAAATTATTGCCTATATTTCCCACACAACAGTTATACATCTATATTACTCTCTGAAGAACGTCTTGCACGCACGCTGGTCGCCAACCGACTATCCTAGATTCTGCTAACATCTGGCAACAGTCTTTTGTCTCCACTAAGCCTTGACGCCCTCTGGCCCTTACACTCACACTCTCATGTACAGTGTAAATGTATCACTTCCCTAACAATATTATATTTTTTTTCTTTCCTTTTTTTTCTTCTTTATTTTTCTTCTTCCCCTTTTTTCTTTCTTTTTTTGTTTTTTTTTATTGTTAAAACCTTTGATTTATTTTAGGTTTTACGTACTTGTTATCAGTGAAAATAAATATTATGAATACTACTTGGATTGTAATTATATACATGTCGGAGATGAAAGGAAAGCCGAAGCCTTTCCTTGGAAATTTTGGGAACATCCTCTAGTACCTTAGCCTAGATTTTATTGTAGTTGTAATTGCTTAAGATTTGTAATAAGCGAGATTGGGTTCGAGGTGACAATCGGTCGCTGAACGTAGCCACGGTCACGGGATGGATGTTTTATCTAACGGAGGTCTGGAGTGGTTGTATGTGTTTTCCGAGAAATGTGGTTGTGGCGGCATGCGGCCTCGAGAGCGGGCCTAGCCACGTGTGATGTTGCCTCGGAGGTGCCGATGCAATGGGACATACATTGTAGTAGTAATCAAAACTCCAGGCAGAAACTGCCTAGCAACGGCGTTTGGAACTTTCTCGATGCTTCCAACGAGTGTGCCTAACAACGGCGTTTGGAACCTTCTCGATGCTTCCAAACGGGTATAGAAAACAAAATGCAATCGTACAGGGAGAAAAATCACCACGAGGCTGGCATTCTTGCGATTGCCTTGGAGAGTGATACATCGAGCATTTTCGACGATCGCATTTGCGTCTAAGTTAGTTTCGCTTAGTAAGGAGTTATCCCGGTGACCGTGGATTCGTTTGAACTCAAACATTGCTAATAGTATTATTTAATTTAAATATTCGTAGATCGTATTATTCATTAGGCTTAGTGTTTGTTAGACTTATTATTAGTTGTACTTATTATTTGTTAAGCTTAGTGATAGACCTGTATATACGTGTAAATAAAATCTTGGCTTTGTGAAACGATGGCTAGTCCACATGAAGAGTCGTCGCGCGCCCAAAATTCGAATCGTGACCCGACATATATTATTTATTTTTTTTTATATATATAATTTTCGTTTGGATCTGTTCCTTTGTACGAATACTGTATCCCTGTATATAATATAATATATATAATATGTTATAATTATGTTAGTTGTTATTTATTATATATATTTTCCTTAACTCTCTGCCCCTTTTTCCTTGTTTTTTTTTTTTTTTTTTTTATTAGTACCTAACATTGCTATTATGATGCTGTATTGTATTGCATTGGCTGTTATTTGTATGTGCGCGCGACGAATTTTTCAACATGGTCGCTCGCGTGTCTCTTTGGTATGGCGTTGGTTTAATGTCAACAGTAACGTGTTGTTGAAATAACTAATTAATTGTTAATCACTATAATTTTATTTAGTAGTGTTTTGTAATATTGTTTTGTGTTTCATGATATTGTGTGTGTCAATACCGTGTGCTACTTTAATGTGATAGCATGGATTGTATTGTTACCGAATTTCAATAGTCATTGTTTTGATTATACGTGACTTGCATTTATGTAAGTCTCGTTTAATTTAGTTAATGTTTTGTGTATTGTGTTACCAGTTATTTCGTGTAGCATAACTTTATTCCTTCGCACCGAGGTCAGTTATGTCTTGTCGTTAATATTTAGTTAGTCTATCTTGATTAATATATATATTTAACAAATATTTAAGAAACAATGGCGAGTGTAGTGGAATCGTTGGACGAAGAAATGGTTTTGACATTGTCGGAAAAGCTTAAAGCATGGGATGCGAACTTTCGCGATATGAGTGCAAAACTCGCCGAATTACAAAGCGGCTTATTCGAACTTAAAACAAAACAAGAACCTAAAACACCCGTATCGCCGCCGACAACGCAACAAGAGACGGTCCAGCCGAGTGGACATACCCAGCCAATTAAGCTAAAAGATGCGATCGAATCGGTGCCAGTGTTTGACGGATATCGACCATCGGTATTCCACATTTTAAGAGCTTGTGAGCGCGCGCGAAATATGATTTCCAGATATCAAGAACCTCAATTGGTAAAATTGTTAGTAAATAAGCTCCGTGGACACGCGCTCCTCGCCATCGAAGACACAGAATTAATGAGTCTAAACGATTTCGGAAACAAATTAAAGGATCTATTCGGCCCAAAGAAATCTCTTAACGAATATAAAGGGGAATTAGGAACGATATTTCAACGACCCGGGGAAGACATATTAGATTATATGGATCGCGTTAGAAATCTTAGATTGGCAATAATGGACGGAGAAAGAGGCGACTACGGCATCATATCCCCCGATATCCAAGATACTATAGATTGGGAAACGAAAGAAGCTTTCGTTAAAGGACTTCCGAACGAGGTATATGTGCGAGTAAAAATAGCAGGGTACCATACTTTAGAAGATGCGTATCGTCAAGCCGTCAAAGCAACACACGAATTGAAACAAATAACCGATAGAACGCGACCCCAACGACCGACACCCTCGAACTATTACAGACGCGACAACGCACATCCTTCGAACACTAACAACAATATCAGGAACAACCGCCAAGATCGAAGATCGCTACCTCCATCGCAGAATTTTTTGAATTCTACAAGACAAAATATCACGTGTAACTATTGCAAAAAACCCGGGCATCTAGTGAAAGACTGTTACAAATTTAAAGCCCGAGTAGATGCCGGATTAATCGTACCCTATGCTTCGAGACCATCGGGAAACCAAACACGTCCTTCGGGAGAATGGGGCGAGCCACGAAGGAACGATACGCCGAATCGCCCAAGAGTACAGGCGGCAACCAGGCGACCGGCGCCGACGGCAACAAACAGAACAAGGACAGCCACCCCCGCGAGATCGACTCCACCACCCATAACGAGAGACAGAGCGAACGCAATGCCGACCGTAAGATCGAACGAACAACCACTAAATATTGTGGGGGAGTCATCCCACAACCAAACGAGGTCACAGACAGAGAATCCAGAATCTCAAGGCAAAAGGAAAAGAGTGAAGCACAAGCAACCGGCGAAGGAAAATCATCAGGAGTTGAATTCAGATTCGGAAGGCGACCTCTCCGAATTATTTCAATAAAATTTAACGATTCCCCAACGAACCCAACTGCACGAATAGTTTCCCCAGATCTAAAGACTAAGACGAGTTTATTATTAGACTCTGGATCGGAAATCAACATTATCAAGAAACCTGCTTTACTCGATTCAGCCATCATCGACGAAAAGGAATCAATCGAAGTGCGAGGAATTACGGCAACGAGCCTGGTCTCCCTAGGGCAGACGGTAATACAGGTTGCGGGCCATCCGGTTGGTTTTCATCATAGTCGATGATTCATTGCTAATCGATCAAGACGGAATCCTAGGATCCGAATTTTTTGCAGGTTGTAAGGCTCGTTTAGATTATGAGGGAAAACATATCAGATGGGGAAATATTTATATTCCCTTCGATAGTAAAGAAAAAATAATTATACCGAAGCGAAGTTCAATAACGTGTTCAGTTAATATCGCTAATCCAGAGATAAAAGAGGGATTTATTCCAAGAATCGAGCCGAACAAGGGAATCTATTTTGGTAATGCAGTTGTGAGGAATCATAAAGGAAAAGGTTACATAAGAGTAATAAATACTACTTCGAGAGATTACGTATTTACAACACCAACGATGGTAATTAAAGAATTTGATAATCCCCCCCGCCCCCCACCCCGCTTCCTAGGACAGCGTGCAATACAGTTCTAAGATCGGAGGAAAGTAGATACGATAAAATAAATGAGTTACTACGACTCGAACATTTGAACGAAGAAGAAAAGGAAAATGCTAAAAAATTGATTCGTAATAATCAAGATAGGTTTCATATTCCAGGAGATACATTGGAAGCAACCGAAGTTCTGGAACATAGGATAATTACAACGGATAATATACCCATCAATACTAAACAGTATCGATATCCACCAATACATCGAGAAGAAATAAATCGACAGGTCCAAGAACTACTAGATACGGACGTAGTGGAACCATCAATATCTCCATATAACTCCCCGTTATGGATTGTGCTCAAAAACCCGATTCGCAAGGAAATAAGCGCTGGAGATTAGTCATCGATTATAGAAAATTGAACGATATTACAGAAATATTGGATCAATTAGGAAGTGCAAAATATTTTTCCACGTTTGACTTGGCATCGGGCTTTCACCAGATCCGTATGTCACAGGAAGATGCCCACAAAACTGCATTTTCGACACCATACGGGCATTTTCAATTCAAAAGAATGCCCTTTGGATTAAAAGATGCCCCAGCAACATTTCAACGTTTGATGAATTCAATATTATCTTGTCTGCAAGGAATAGAACTATTCGTCTATCTGGATGACATAGTGATTTATTCCACGTCTCTCCAAGAACGCGAAATTAAATTTAATAAATTAATGGAAAGACTGAGGAAAGCTAAATTACGATTACAACCTGATAAGTGCGAATTTTTACGACACGAGGTGAATTATTTAGGACATATAATTAGTGAGGATGGCGTGAAACCCGACCCAAAGAAAGTCGAAGCCGTATCAAAATTTCCACGACCAAAGAGGGCGAAAAATATCAAACGATTTCTGGGACTAGCAGGATATTACAGAAGATTTATACCCGATTTCCCCAAGGTCGCGAAACCATTGACACAACTATTAAAGAAAGACACTCCCTTTAAATGGACAGAAAATCAAGAAAACGCATTCAATAATTTAAAGACAGCGTTAGTGACGAAACCCATCCTGCAATATCCAGACTTTTCTAAACCCTTTAACCTTACTACAGACGCATCAGGATATGCAATAAGCGGTGTACTGAGTCAAGGGCCAATCGGAAAGGATTTGCCGATTGCGTATGCCTCAAGGCTATTAAATCCCGCCGAACGAAACTACTCTACCATAGAAAAGGAGTGTCTGGCAATTGTTTACAGCGCAATGCACTTCCGACCGTATCTTTACGGAAGAAAGTTTACCATCGTAACCGATCATAAACCTTTAGCGTGGATGCATTCTATCAAAGATCCTACTTCAAGAATTTGGAAATGGAAATTAAAGTTATCGGACTTCGAATTTGATATTGTATACAAAGAAGGCAGGGCGAACGCAAACGCAGACGCATTATCTAGGAACCCTCCGGAAGTTTGTTTACCAATCAGAAAGAGAGAGGAAGTCTCACCGATTCGCTATCCTGTCTCAAAAAGATTCGAAATAGATACGTCAACCGAAGACTCTCCCATATTCGAAGCTAAACCACACGTCTTGCCTCAATCCAGTGATTCTAAAAATCAAGGAAAGGGTTTTACCCGAAAACATTTTACAATAGAAGAAACCCCCATAAAATATTTAGACCAAGCATTAGCAGAAATCGATGTAAGTACAGATAGAGAAATAACCAATCGAGAAAAAGAAGGCACGGATACAACAAGCGAAAAAGAGACCTCCATTGTAATTCCAGAACTAATTCAACAACGAGAAAAGGACACGAGACCTACGATAATTGCGGAACTAAGAATTTCAGAAACCCGAGACTCAATTGCGAGAGTAAATGACCATAAAGTAGTATTTATAGATATACGTGGCAATCCGATAGATAAAGGAGCCTTAGAAATGAAGGAAACGGGAAAATTACCTCGTTATGAAGATTTAATGTTAGAAAAAGCAAGATTGAATTACGATTCTGGAAAATACATTGTATTCCTACCGATAAAGGAAAATAGAAATATTCCAATAACACCAGAAAATTTATTAAACTCGCTAAGATCTCTATTAGACGCAGTAAATGAGAAACAATACCCTGGCGATATACAATCAGAAAATTAAAGGAAATATTTATGGAAAAAACCTTAACCATCACCATTTGCACTGGGGAAGTAATTACCCCATTTGTGGAAGCGCGGAACAACATAATACGAGAAAAACATGAATCAAGCGTAGCAGGACACAAAGGAATAACAAAAACTTATCAAAGAATACGACAACATTACTATTGGGAAAATATGAAAAAGGAAATTCAAGATTACGTAAGAACATGTAAGGAATGTCAATTGAAGAAACTCACAAGAATAAAAGCAAAGCAACCAATGGTACTTACAGACACACCAGGTAAAGCGTTCGATAAGGTTAGTATGGATATTATAGGTCCATTACCAAAAACCCAAAAGGGAAACGAATATATATTAACTATCCAAGACTTATTAACAAAATACTCAATTGGGATTCCACTAGGAGGAATCTCTTCAGCCTCTCGGCCTATCTTAGCGGACGTTTTTGTAAAGCGATTTATTTGTCGTTTCGGGTCACCGAGAGCTATTCTCACTGATCAAGGAACGAACTTTACATCCTCACTAATGAAGAAAGTAGCAAAGAGATTCCGCATCAAACAATATACCACGACGGCATATCATCCACAAAGTAACGGTTCAATCGAAAGATCTCACCACGTGCTGATAGAATATCTCAAATTATACATTGAAAATTCCAAAAATTGGGACGAATGGGTAGAATTAGCTATGTTTTCCTATAATACCTCTGTACACGAAGGAACGAAATTCTCCCCGCACGAATTAGTTTTTGGACATCTAGCCAGAGAACCTATTGGTGAAGTAATAATCGAAGAGAACATGGAACCAACTTACGCAGAATATCTCGAAGATCTGTTCGATAAAATTAACACCGTACAACGAATGGCGAGAGAAAATTTGATAAAATCCAAACTAAGATCAAAAGAATATTACGACCGACGAATCAACCCCCAAGATTTTAAAATAGGAGATTCGATATATTTACTAAAAGAACCCAGTAAAGGAAAATTCTCCGATCAATATACTGGACCATACAAAGTGCTAGAAATCTTGCAGAACCAAAACGTCAAGATCGAAGTAAAAGGGATTCCGCGAACGGTGCATTTAAACAAGTTAAAACTAGCGCATAATCGAAATAAGCAATGAATAAAGCGATTTCAGTGGGCAACGTAGTGCGGTAGTATATGTTATAGTGCTGTTCGTTGAATAATACAGATATCGAACACCTAAAAGGAAAAAGGAAAATTATTATACGTGTTTCAATTATTGCTTAAATATAAAACGTGTTAACTTAATGAACAATTAACTAGTGAAAGTGAAAGTTACCTTGTGAACAAGTGATCAACATACAAGAAAGTGTACGTGCAAGTATAGGTTATGGATCGTTGTTCGTGGAACACAATGTATGACAGCTACCTAAAATAAGTGAATAAATTAGTTTCAATTGTCTCAGTGCAAAATACAAGGTTACTAAATGTTATAACTATATTATGGATAAATCAAAAGGAGGTGTAACACTGTCCGTCGAATAATACAGATAGCGAAAACCTAAAAAGAAAAAGGGAAAATTATTATGTGTACTCCAATTATTGTTTGAATATACAACGTGTCGATTCAATAAATAATTAAAAGAGGGGAAGTGAAAGTTACCTTGTAAACAAGTAATCATCAAACAAGAAGGTCTACATGCAAAATATGATATGGCTCCCTGCTTGCGGAACACCATGTACCAGCTGAAAATAAACGAACGAATTGACTTCAATTGCCTTAATGCAAAGAGCAGCATCGCTAAATGTTATAACGGTGCCGTGGAGGCGTGGCAGTGTTCGTCGAATGACACAGATAGCGGAAACTTGGAAAAAGAAAAGAAGTTTATTACGAGTGTTCCAATTACTGTTTGAATGTAAAACGTGTTAGTTCAACGAACAACGAAAACAGTGAAAGTGCAACTTACCTCGTGAACAATCAATCACCATACAAGGAAGTGTACATGCATGGATTTCGCAGATTAACAAGAAGAAATAAAATAGCTGATAAATATAGAAAGTGGTTAGAAAATAATTAAGATAGATTAATTGAGAGTTAGTAATAAATATAACCGGAGTAAAAGGATATTTTATTGTGTATTAATCTACGTAGTATTGTTATATTATTATATCTAACATGTAGAAGTGGATTTTGTACGCATATATGTATATAGTTACAATCCAAGTAGTATTCATAATATTTATTTTCACTGATAACAAGTACGTAAAACCTAAAATAAAACAAAGGTTTTAACAATAAAAAAAAAAACTAAAAAAAAGGGGGAAGAAGAAAAAAAAAGAAGAAAAAAAAAGGAAAGAAAAAAATATAATATATATAAATATAAAATTTTCTTTTTCTATAAAAGGTTATTCCTATTTCTGATAAACTCGAGAAACGAAAACATTATACCATGATACACTGACACAAAGATACACCACACAGAAGAAACTAATAGAGAACGCTTTAAGCTTGGCAAACTTACCGCCCGACGAATTTCCATACACCATAACCAAAACCCAGGACACATGGCTTTGATTGTTATTTAATAAGGTTTTGGGTTTATAAAATAACGATTCACTTAGATTCGTTTTCTCCAATATATTTCAGTCTTATAACACGTCTTATCACACAGGAATCTCCAAGTCAATAGAACAACGTGGTCGACTTCTAAGACAAAAGAGCGTCGTTAGAAGTCGTACCAACTTAGCTTGTAGTAAGCAGCGATCATACCAACTTAACATTTCTCAACACTCCCCTTTGATCGCTAGTTTCTACAAGCCCCATAGCTTTGGTAAATTGCTGGGTCTTAATCCTATTTAGGCCTTTGGTGAGAATGTCAGCCACATTCTCAGGACTAGGTACACAAGGAATACATAGGTACATACTAGGTTTTATGGAATTTGGAACTGTCAGTGCAGCAATATTTGGAATACTCGCAATATTTAAACTAATCAAAACAATAATAGATATAGCCGCACACGGATACCAGTTACGTGAAACTTACGAATGTGGAATCGCCCTATTAGGAGCAATATGCGGCTCAGTCACCCACCCGCTACGATACCTCAAAAGAAGACGAAATATCGATGATCAAACAGCACAACCTCAAGGAATATCGATAACACCGGTAGTCACTCAACTACCAACGACATCTACGTCCGCCTTGAGCGAACTCAGAGATACCATCAGTCAAATTTCCTTTGGAAATTTGAACTTCAAGGGCGGGGGTGTCACGTCCCGCGCTCCGCACGCGCTGTAACAAGAACAAGAAAACCATTCTATACAAAACACGCGAATACACGGCAATACGAAACGAAAGGAAGGATTAGCAAAATGAGGGCGATTAACGGATCCAACCAATAAACAAAATACATATACACACAATTCTAAATAAACCAGGAAATAAGAATAACAACAAAAGGGGAAAATAATTGAAACGCCAGGAATATATATATATATATATATATATATATATATATATATATATATATATATATATATATATATATATATATATATATATATATATATGTCGGGTTGTCATTAGGATTTGTATCACGAAATGTTTCTTCATTTGAATTAGCCATCGTTTTACAAAACAGAGAATATATTTACACGAACAAACAGGGTTTTACAAAATATTATGAATAATGAATTTTTGTAAATGATATGATTAATTAACAAATGATAAATTAAATTATTAATTATATTAAAGAATAATAAGTTTTATCGAACAATAATAGGAACGAATAATATATGTTACGAATTACTAATTTAACGAATAATGAAAATTAACGATTGATAAATTTACAAATATTAAATTTAATTTACGCTTTAAACAAAGATCCGGGGTTCAAACGAATCCACGGTCAACGGGAAAACTTTAAACAATTTTATAACACAAAAATACGTTTGCTGAATCACTCGGTAAATTACTTGATGTATCACTTTTCAAGGCAATCTCACGAATGAATATCTGATTAAAATCTTTTTCGTTATACGACTGCATTTGTTTGTTATGTTCTCGCTGGAAACATCGAGAAGGTTCCAAACGTTGTTGCTAAGCAATATCTGTCAAAAGTTTGTTGTATACTCTTTGGAAACATCGAGAAAGGTCCAAACGCCGATACTAGGCAATTTCTGTCTTCATGAAGCAAAACGTTTATCCCGTGACCGTGGCTACGTTCAGCGACCAGTTGTCACCTCGAACCCACTTTCACTTTTCACAAATGTCAAACAATTGCAGATGACAATTACTTAATTACAGTTACGATAAAATCTAAACTAAAGCATTAAAAGGCTTCCTCAAAATTGCATAGGGAAGGCTCCGGTTTTCATTTCATCTCCGACATATATATATATAAATATATTTCAATCAATCAATTTGGAGAGTTACATATAAGTATAAACATATATGCCGAACATGTAATAACCTAGTAAATATTAGAGACAGTGCTTCCAATACTATGCAATAAATACAATATTATCAATTTATGAAATAAAAGTATACATGAAGTCAAAAACTAATAGTTTAACGAATACATAAAACATACAATATTGTATTATTAAAGAAATGAAGGTTACATTGTCAGAAATATATATATGTGTGCGAATTCTATCAAATCGATAATTTAAGATACATACTTAAAACTAGCCTACATTCCGGTAAAGGATAAATAAATAATTGACATTTCATTTCGTATGAATACTACACTGCCAAGAGAAATATGCATATGAATACGTATATATATATATATATATATATGTCGGAGATGAAAGGAAAGCCGAAGCCTTTCCTTGGAAATTTTGGGAACATCCTCTAGTACCTTAGCCTAGATTTTATTATAGTTGTAATTGCTTAAGATTTGTAATAAGGGAGATTGGGTTCGAGGTGACAATCGGTCGCTGAACGTAGCCACGGTCACGGGATGGATGTTTTATCTAACGGAGGTCTGGAGTGGTTGTATGTGTTTTCCGAGAAATGTGGTTGTGGCGGCATGCGGCCTCGAGAGCGGGCCTAGCCACGTGTGATGTTGCCTCGGAGGTGCCGATGCAATGGGACATACATTGTAGTAGTAATCAAAACTCCAGGCAAAAACTGCCTAGCAACGGCGTTTGGAACTTTCTCGATGCTTCCAACGAGTGTGCCTAGCAACGGCGTTTGGAACCTTCTCGATGCTTCCAAAAGGGTATAGAAAACAAAATGCAATCGTACAGGGAGAAAAATCTCCACGAGGCTGGCATTCTTGCGACTGCCTTGGAGAGTGATACATCGAGCATTTTCGACGATCGCATTTGCGTCTAAGTTAGTTTCGCTTAGTAAGGAGTTATCCCGGTGACCGTGGATTCGTTTGAACTCAAACATTGCAAATAGTATTATTTAATTTAATTATTCGTAGATCGTATTATTCATTAGGCTTAGTGTTTGTTAGACTTATTATCAGTTGTACTTATTATTTGTTAAGCTTAGTGATAGACCTGTATATACGTGTAAATAAAATCTTGGCTTTGTGAAACGATGGCTAGTCCACATGAAGAGTCGTCGCGCGCCCAAAATTCGAATCGTGACCCGACATATATTATTTATTTTTTTTTATATATATAATTTTCGTTTGGATCTGTTCCTTTGTACGAATACTGTATCCCTGTATATAATATAATATATATAATATGTTATAATTATGTTAGTTGTTATTTATTATATATATTTTCCTTAACTCTCTGCCCCTTTTTCCTTGTTTTTTTTTTTTTTTTTTTTATTAGTACCTAACATTGCTATTATGATGCTGTATTGTATTGCATTGGCTGTTATTTGTATGTGCGCGCGACGAATTTTTCAACATGGTCGCTCGCGTGTCTCTTTGGTATGGCGTTGGTTTAATGTCAACAGTAACGTGTTGTTGAAATAACTAATTAATTGTTAATCACTATAATTTTATTTAGTAGTGTTTTGTAATATTGTTTTGTGTTTCATGATATTGTGTGTGTCAATACCGTGTGCTACTTTAATGTGATAGCATGGATTGTATTGTTACCGAATTTCAATAGTCATTGTTTTGATTATACGTGACTTGCATTTATGTAAGTCTCGTTTAATTTAGTTAATGTTTTGTGTATTGTGTTACCAGTTATTTCGTGTAGCATAACTTTATTCCTTCGCACTGAGGTCAGTTATGTCTTGTCGTTAATATTTAGTTAGTCTATCTTGATTAATATATATATTTAACAAATATTTAAGAAACAATGGCGAGTGTAGTGGAATCGTTGGACGAAGAAATGGTTTTGACATTGTCGGAAAAGCTTAAAGCATGGGATGCGAACTTTCGCGATATGAGTGCAAAACTCGCTGAATTACAAAGCGGCTTATTCGAACTTAAAACAAAACAAGAACCTAAAACACCCGTATCGCCGCCGACAACGCAACAAGAGACGGTCCAGCCGAGTGGACATACCCAGCCAATTAAGCTAAAAGATGCGATCGAATCGGTGCCAGTGTTTGACGGATATCGACCATCGGTATTCCACTTTTTAAGAGCTTGTGAGCGCGCGCGAAATATGATTTCCAGATATCAAGAACCTCAATTGGTAAAATTGTTAGTAAATAAGCTCCGTGGGCACGCGCTCCTCGCCATCGAAGACACAGAATTAATGAGTCTAAACGATTTCGGAAACAAATTAAAGGATCTATTCGGCCCAAAGAAATCTCTTAACGAATATAAAGGGGAATTAGGAACGATATTTCAACGACCCGGGGAAGACATATTAGATTATATGGATCGCGTTAGAAATCTTAGATTGGCAATAATGGACGGAGAAAGAGGCGACTACGGCATCATATCCCCCGATATCCAAGATACTATAGATTGGGAAACGAAAGAAGCTTTCGTTAAAGGACTTCCGAACGAGGTATATGTGCGAGTAAAAATAGCAGGGTACCATACTTTAGAAGATGCGTATCGTCAAGCCGTCAAAGCAACACACGAATTGAAACAAATAACCGATAGAACGCGACCCCAACGACCGACACCCTCGAACTATTACAGACGCGACAACGCACATCCTTCGAACACTAACAACAATATCAGGAACAACCGCCAAGATCGAAGATCGCTACCTCCATCGCAGAATTTTTTGAATTCTACAAGACAAAATATCACGTGTAACTATTGCAAAAAACCCGGGCATCTAGTGAAAGACTGTTACAAATTTAAAGCCCGAGTAGATGCCGGATTAATCGTACCCTATGCTTCGAGACCATCGGGAAACCAAACACGTCCTTCGGGAGAATGGGGCGAGCCACGAAGGAACGATACGCCGAATCGCCCAAGAGTACAGGCGGCAACCAGGCGACCGGCGCCGACGGCAACAAACAGAACAAGGACAGCCACCCCCGCGAGATCGACTCCACCACCCATAACGAGAGACAGAGCGAACGCAATGCCGACCGTAAGATCGAACGAACAACCACTAAATATTGTGGGGGAGTCATCCCACAACCAAACGAGGTCACAGACAGAGAATCCAGAATCTCAAGGCAAAAGGAAAAGAGTGAAGCACAAGCAACCGGCGAAGGAAAATCATCAGGAGTTGAATTCAGATTCGGAAGGCGACCTCTCCGAATTATTTCAATAAAATTTAACGATTCCCCCACGAACCCAACTGCACGAATAGTTTCCCCAGATCTAAAGACTAAGACGAGTTTATTATTAGACTCTGGATCGGAAATCAACATTATCAAGAAACCTGCTTTACTCGATTCAGCCATCATCGACGAAAAGGAATCAATCGAAGTGCGAGGAATTACGGCAACGAGCCTGGTCTCCCTAGGGCAGACGGTAATACAGGTTGCGGGCCATCCGGTTGGTTTTCATCATAGTCGATGATTCATTGCTAATCGATCAAGACGGAATCCTAGGATCCGAATTTTTTGCAGGTTGTAAGGCTCGTTTAGATTATGAGGGAAAACATATCAGATGGGGAAATATTTATATTCCCTTCGATAGTAAAGAAAAAATAATTATACCGAAGCGAAGTTCAATAACGTGTTCAGTTAATATCGCTAATCCAGAGATAAAAGAGGGATTTATTCCAAGAATCGAGCCGAACAAGGGAATCTATTTTGGTAATGCAGTTGTGAGGAATCATAAAGGAAAAGGTTACATAAGAGTAATAAATACTACTTCGAGAGATTACGTATTTACAACACCAACGATGGTAATTAAAGAATTTGATAATCCCCCCCGCCCCCCACCCCGCTTCCTAGGACAGCGTGCAATACAGTTCTAAGATCGGAGGAAAGTAGATACGATAAAATAAATGAGTTACTACGACTCGAACATTTGAACGAAGAAGAAAAGGAAAATGCTAAAAAATTGATTCGTAATAATCAAGATAGGTTTCATATTCCAGGAGATACATTGGAAGCAACCGAAGTTCTGGAACATAGGATAATTATAACGGATAATATACCCATCAATACTAAACAGTATCGATATCCACCAATACATCGAGAAGAAATAAATCGACAGGTCCAAGAACTACTAGATACGGACGTAGTGGAACCATCAATATCTCCATATAACTCCCCGTTATGGATTGTGCTCAAAAACCCGATTCGCAAGGAAATAAGCGCTGGAGATTAGTCATCGATTATAGAAAATTGAACGATATTACAGAAATATTGGATCAATTAGGAAGTGCAAAATATTTTTCCACGTTTGACTTGGCATCGGGCTTTCACCAGATCCGTATGTCACAGGAAGATGCCCACAAAACTGCATTTTCGACACCATACGGGCATTTTCAATTCAAAAGAATGCCCTTTGGATTAAAAGATGCCCCAGCAACATTTCAACGTTTGATGAATTCAATATTATCTTGTCTGCAAGGAATAGAACTATTCGTCTATCTGGATGACATAGTGATTTATTCCACGTCTCTCCAAGAACGCGAAATTAAATTTAATAAATTAATGGAAAGACTGAGGAAAGCTAAATTACGATTACAACCTGATAAGTGCGAATTTTTACGACACGAGGTGAATTATTTAGGACATATAATTAGTGAGGATGGCGTGAAACCCGACCCAAAGAAAGTCGAAGCCGTATCAAAATTTCCACGACCAAAGAGGGCGAAAAATATCAAACGATTTCTGGGACTAGCAGGATATTACAGAAGATTTATACCCGATTTCCCCAAGGTCGCGAAACCATTGACACAACTATTAAAGAAAGACACTCCCTTTAAATGGACAGAAAATCAAGAAAACGCATTCAATAATTTAAAGACAGCGTTAGTGACGAAACCCATCCTGCAATATCCAGACTTTTCTAAACCCTTTAACCTTACTACAGACGCATCAGGATATGCAATAAGCGGTGTACTGAGTCAAGGGCCAATCGGAAAGGATTTGCCGATTGCGTATGCCTCAAGGCTATTAAATCCCGCCGAACGAAACTACTCTACCATAGAAAAGGAGTGTCTGGCAATTGTTTACAGCGCAATGCACTTCCGACCGTATCTTTACGGAAGAAAGTTTACCATCGTAACCGATCATAAACCTTTAGCGTGGATGCATTCTATCAAAGATCCTACTTCAAGAATTTGGAAATGGAAATTAAAGTTATCGGACTTCGAATTTGATATTGTATACAAAGAAGGCAGGGCGAACGCAAACGCAGACGCATTATCTAGGAACCCTCCGGAAGTTTGTTTACCAATCAGAAAGAGAGAGGAAGTCTCACCGATTCGCTATCCTGTCTCAAAAAGATTCGAAATAGATACGTCAACCGAAGACTCTCCCATATTCGAAGCTAAACCACACGTCTTGCCTCAATCCAGTGATTCTAAAAATCAAGGAAAGGGTTTTACCCGAAAACATTTTACAATAGAAGAAACCCCCATAAAATATTTAGACCAAGCATTAGCAGAAATCGATGTAAGTACAGATAGAGAAATAACCAATCGAGAAAAAGAAGGCACGGATACAACAAGCGAAAAAGAGACCTCCATTGTAATTCCAGAACTAATTCAACAACGAGAAAAGGACACGAGACCTACGATAATTGCGGAACTAAGAATTTCAGAAACCCGAGACTCAATTGCGAGAGTAAATGACCATAAAGTAGTATTTATAGATATACGTGGCAATCCGATAGATAAAGGAGCCTTAGAAATGAAGGAAACGGGAAAATTACCTCGTTATGAAGATTTAATGTTAGAAAAAGCAAGATTGAATTACGATTCTGGAAAATACATTGTATTCCTACCGATAAAGGAAAATAGAAATATTCCAATAACACCAGAAAATTTATTAAACTCGCTAAGATCTCTATTAGACGCAGTAAATGAGAAACAATACCCTGGCGATATACAATCAGAAAATTAAAGGAAATATTTATGGAAAAAACCTTAACCATCACCATTTGCACTGGGGAAGTAATTACCCCATTTGTGGAAGCGCGGAACAACATAATACGAGAAAAACATGAATCAAGCGTAGCAGGACACAAAGGAATAACAAAAACTTATCAAAGAATACGACAACATTACTATTGGGAAAATATGAAAAAGGAAATTCAAGATTACGTAAGAACATGTAAGGAATGTCAATTGAAGAAACTCACAAGAATAAAAGCAAAGCAACCAATGGTACTTACAGACACACCAGGTAAAGCGTTCGATAAGGTTAGTATGGATATTATAGGTCCATTACCAAAAACCCAAAAGGGAAACGAATATATATTAACTATCCAAGACTTATTAACAAAATACTCAATTGGGATTCCACTAGGAGGAATCTCTTCAGCCTCTCGGCCTATCTTAGCGGACGTTTTTGTAAAGCGATTTATTTGTCGTTTCGGGTCACCGAGAGCTATTCTCACTGATCAAGGAACGAACTTTACATCCTCACTAATGAAGAAAGTAGCAAAGAGATTCCGCATCAAACAATATACCACGACGGCATATCATCCACAAAGTAACGGTTCAATCGAAAGATCTCACCACGTGCTGATAGAATATCTCAAATTATACATTGAAAATTCCAAAAATTGGGACGAATGGGTAGAATTAGCTATGTTTTCCTATAATACCTCTGTACACGAAGGAACGAAATTCTCCCCGCACGAATTAGTTTTTGGACATCTAGCCAGAGAACCTATTGGTGAAGTAATAATCGAAGAGAACATGGAACCAACTTACGCAGAATATCTCGAAGATCTGTTCGATAAAATTAACACCGTACAACGAATGGCGAGAGAAAATTTGATAAAATCCAAACTAAGATCAAAAGAATATTACGACCGACGAATCAACCCCCAAGATTTTAAAATAGGAGATTCGATATATTTACTAAAAGAACCCAGTAAAGGAAAATTCTCCGATCAATATACTGGACCATACAAAGTGCTAGAAATCTTGCAGAACCAAAACGTCAAGATCGAAGTAAAAGGGATTCCGCGAACGGTGCATTTAAACAAGTTAAAACTAGCGCATAATCGAAATAAGCAATGAATAAAGCGATTTCAGTGGGCAACGTAGTGCGGTAGTATATGTTATAGTGCTGTTCGTCGAATAATACAGATATCGAACACCTAAAAGGAAAAAGGAAAATTATTATACGTGTTTCAATTATTGCTTAAATATAAAACGTGTTAACTTAATGAACAATTAACTAGTGAAAGTGAAAGTTACCTTGTGAACAAGTGATCAACATACAAGAAAGTGTACGTGCAAGTATAGGTTATGGATCGTTGTTCGTGGAACACAATGTATGACAGCTACCTAAAATAAGTGAATAAATTAGTTTCAATTGTCTCAGTGCAAAATACAAGGTTACTAAATGTTATAACTATATTATGGATAAATCAAAAGGAGGTGTAACACTGTCCGTCGAATAATACAGATAGCGAAAACCTAAAAAGAAAAAGGGAAAATTATTATGTGTACTCCAATTATTGTTTGAATATACAACGTGTCGATTCAATAAATAATTAAAAGAGGGGAAGTGAAAGTTACCTTGTAAACAAGTAATCATCAAACAAGAAGGTCTACATGCAAAATATGATATGGCTCCCTGCTTGCGGAACACCATGTACCAGCTGAAAATAAACGAACGAATTGACTTCAATTGCCTTAATGCAAAGAGCAGCATCGCTAAATGTTATAACGGTGCCGTGGAGGCGTGGCAGTGTTCGTCGAATGACACAGATAGCGGAAACTTGGAAAAAGAAAAGAAGTTTATTACGAGTGTTCCAATTACTGTTTGAATGTAAAACGTGTTAGTTCAACGAACAACGAAAACAGTGAAAGTGCAACTTACCTCGTGAACAATCAATCACCATACAAGGAAGTGTACATGCATGGATTTCGCAGATTAACAAGAAGAAATAAAATAGCTGATAAATATAGAAAGTGGTTAGAAAATAATTAAGATAGATTAATTGAGAGTTAGTAATAAATATAACCGGAGTAAAAGGATATTTTATTGTGTATTAATCTACGTAGTATTGTTATATTATTATATCTAACATGTAGAAGTGGATTTTGTACGCATATATGTATATAGTTACAATCCAAGTAGTATTCATAATATTTATTTTCACTGATAACAAGTACGTAAAACCTAAAATAAAACAAAGGTTTTAACAATAAAAAAAAAAACTAAAAAAAAGGGGGAAGAAGAAAAAAAAAGAAGAAAAAAAAAGGAAAGAAAAAAATATAATATATATAAATATAAAATTTTCTTTTTCTATAAAAGGTTATTCCTATTTCTGATAAACTCGAGAAACGAAAACATTATACCATGATACACTGACACAAAGATACACCACACAGAAGAAACTAATAGAGAACGCTTTAAGCTTGGCAAACTTACCGCCCGACGAATTTCCATACACCATAACCAAAACCCAGGACACATGGCTTTGATTGTTATTTAATAAGGTTTTGGGTTTATAAAATAACGATTCACTTAGATTCGTTTTCTCCAATATATTTCAGTCTTATAACACGTCTTATCACACAGGAATCTCCAAGTCAATAGAACAACGTGGTCGACTTCTAAGACAAAAGAGCGTCGTTAGAAGTCGTACCAACTTAGCTTGTAGTAAGCAGCGATCATACCAACTTAACATTTCTCAACACTCCCCTTTGATCGCTAGTTTCTACAAGCCCCATAGCTTTGGTAAATTGCTGGGTCTTAATCCTATTTAGGCCTTTGGTGAGAATGTCAGCCACATTCTCAGGACTAGGTACACAAGGAATACATAGGTACATACTAGGTTTTATGGAATTTGGAACTGTCAGTGCAGCAATATTTGGAATACTCGCAATATTTAAACTAATCAAAACAATAATAGATATAGCCGCACACGGATACCAGTTACGTGAAACTTACGAATGTGGAATCGCCCTATTAGGAGCAATATGCGGCTCAGTCACCCACCCGCTACGATACCTCAAAAGAAGACGAAATATCGATGATCAAACAGCACAACCTCAAGGAATATCGATAACACCGGTAGTCACTCAACTACCAACGACATCTACGTCCGCCTTGAGCGAACTCAGAGATACCATCAGTCAAATTTCCTTTGGAAATTTGAACTTCAAGGGCGGGGGTGTCACGTCCCGCGCTCCGCACGCGCTGTAACAAGAACAAGAAAACCATTCTATACAAAACACGCGAATACACGGCAATACGAAACGAAAGGAAGGATTAGCAAAATGAGGGCGATTAACGGATCCAACCAATAAACAAAATACATATACACACAATTCTAAATAAACCAGGAAATAAGAATAACAACAAAAGGGGAAAATAATTGAAACGCCAGGAATATATATATATATATATATATATATATATATATATATATATATATATATATATATATATATATATATATGTCGGGTTGTCATTAGGATTTGTATCACGAAATGTTTCTTCATTTGAATTAGCCATCGTTTTACAAAACAGAGAATATATTTACACGAACAAACAGGGTTTTACAAAATATTATGAATAATGAATTTTTGTAAATGATATGATTAATTAACAAATGATAAATTAAATTATTAATTATATTAAAGAATAATAAGTTTTATCGAACAATAATAGGAACGAATAATATATGTTACGAATTACTAATTTAACGAATAATGAAAATTAACGATTGATAAATTTACAAATATTAAATTTAATTTACGCTTTAAACAAAGATCCGGGGTTCAAACGAATCCACGGTCAACGGGAAAACTTTAAACAATTTTATAACACAAAAATACGTTTGCTGAATCACTCGGTAAATTACTTGATGTATCACTTTTCAAGGCAATCTCACGAATGAATATCTGATTAAAATCTTTTTCGTTATACGACTGCATTTGTTTGTTATGTTCTCGCTGGAAACATCGAGAAGGTTCCAAACGTTGTTGCTAAGCAATATCTGTCAAAAGTTTGTTGTATACTCTTTGGAAACATCGAGAAAGGTCCAAACGCCGATACTAGGCAATTTCTGTCTTCATGAAGCAAAACGTTTATCCCGTGACCGTGGCTACGTTCAGCGACCAGTTGTCACCTCGAACCCACTTTCACTTTTCACAAATGTCAAACAATTGCAGATGACAATTACTTAATTACAGTTACGATAAAATCTAAACTAAAGCATTAAAAGGCTTCCTCAAAATTGCATAGGGAAGGCTCCGGTTTTCATTTCATCTCCGACATATATATATATAAATATATTTCAATCAATCAATTTGGAGAGTTACATATAAGTATAAACATATATGCCGAACATGTAATAACCTAGTAAATATTAGAGACAGTGCTTCCAATACTATGCAATAAATACAATATTATCAATTTATGAAATAAAAGTATACATGAAGTCAAAAACTAATAGTTTAACGAATACATAAAACATACAATATTGTATTATTAAAGAAATGAAGGTTACATTGTCAGAAATATATATATGTGTGCGAATTCTATCAAATCGATAATTTAAGATACATACTTAAAACTAGCCTACATTCCGGTAAAGGATAAATAAATAATTGACATTTCATTTCGTATGAATACTACACTGCCAAGAGAAATATGCATATGAATACGTATATATATATATATATATATATGTCGGAGATGAAAGGAAAGCCGAAGCCTTTCCTTGGAAATTTTGGGAACATCCTCTAGTACCTTAGCCTAGATTTTATTATAGTTGTAATTGCTTAAGATTTGTAATAAGGGAGATTGGGTTCGAGGTGACAATCGGTCGCTGAACGTAGCCACGGTCACGGGATGGATGTTTTATCTAACGGAGGTCTGGAGTGGTTGTATGTTTTTTCCGAGAAATGTGGTTGTGGCGGCATGCGGCCTCGAGAGCGGGCCTAGCCACGTGTGATGTTGCCTCGGAGGTGCCGATGCAATGGGACATACATTGTAGTAGTAATCAAAACTCCAGGCAAAAACTGCCTAGCAACGGCGTTTGGAACTTTCTCGATGCTTCCAACGAGTGTGCCTAGCAACGGCGTTTGGAACCTTCTCGATGCTTCCAAAAGGGTATAGAAAACAAAATGCAATCGTACAGGGAGAAAAATCACCACGAGGCTGGCATTCTTGCGATTGCCTTGGAGAGTGATACATCGAGCATTTTCGACGATCGCATTTGCGTCTAAGTTAGTTTCGCTTAGTAAGGAGTTATCCCGGTGACCGTGGATTCGTTTGAACTCAAACATTGCTAATAGTATTATTTAATTTAAATATTCGTAGATCGTATTATTCATTAGGCTTAGTGTTTGTTAGACTTATTATTAGTTGTACTTATTATTTGTTAAGCTTAGTGATAGACCTGTATATACGTGTAAATAAAATCTCGGCTTTGTGAAACGATGGCTAGTCCACATGAAGAGTCGTCGCGCGCCCAAAATTCGAATCGTGATCCGACATACATATATGCGTACGTATTGGTAAGTAGTATAAATGAGATTTGTTTTATTGTTATAAATATATAAGTATATATCATCAATAGGAATAAATATCACAAATGTACCTTGTCTTCGAGTATATATATATATATATATATATATATATATATATATATATATATATATATATATGTTGTTTCCAAATTGATTCATGTTGTTCCATCCGTCGTTCAGAAAATGGTTGATGAGTTCGCCATCAGTTCTGTACACACATATAAAAATAGTTAATGTATATATGTGGTATCGTGAGTGAGAGGCCTGGGAGTTGGCGGGTGATCCGCGTGGAATGTCGCGAGAGCCGAGGCGTTTGTTTTTGATCGCGTAGTTTTGGAAAGAGGAGACCTACGTGATCTTGGCCACGAGCGGTTGCCAAGGGACGGGAGAAAAGGAATCAACAAACAGAGTTTGCGAGTGGCGTTGCCGAGAGAGTGTTGATTGCATTTTGTGAAAGTCGAGTCGTTATCTAATTATTTAGTTGTGCTGTTTTCTGTACGTTTGGTGTGAATAGTTCAGGTTGAACAACAATCGTCTTTTTCTGTCCGATTAACATCTGTATCATCCATTCCTTGTAAATATATTATATCACGATATTACATATATATATTATTTATTTTTTTTTATATATATAATTTTCGTTTGGATCTGTTCCTTTGTACGAATACTGTATCCCTGTATATAATATAATATATATAATATGTTATAATTATGTTAGTTGTTATTTATTATATATATTTTCCTTAACTCTCTCCCCCTTTTCCTTGTTTTTTTTTTTTTTTTTTTTATTAGTACCTAACATTGCTATTATGATGCTGTATTGTATTGCATTGGCTGTTATTTGTATGTGCGCGCGACGAATTTTTCAACATGGTCGCTCGCGTGTCTCTTTGGTATGACGTTGGTTTAATGTCAACAGTAACGTGTTGTTGAAATAACTAATTAATTGTTAATCACTATAATTTTATTTAGTAGTGTTTTGTAATATTGTTTTGTGTTTCATGATATTGTGTGTGTCAATACCTTGTGCTACTTTAATGTGATAGCATGGATTGTATTGTTACCGAATTTCAATAGTCATTGTTTTGATTATACGTGACTTGCATTTATGTAAGTCTCGTTTAATTTAGTTAATGTTTTGTGTATTGTGTTACCAGTTATTTCGTGTAGCATAACTTTATTCCTTCGCACCGAGGTCAGTTATGTCTTGTCGTTAATATTTAGTTAGTCTATCTTGATTAATATATATATTTAACAAATATTTAAGAAACAATGGCGAGTGTAGTGGAATCGTTGGACGAAGAAATGGTTTTGACATTGTCGGAAAAGCTTAAAGCATGGGATGCGAACTTTCGCGATATGAGTGCAAAACTCGCCGAATTACAAAGCGGCTTATTCGAACTTAAAACAAAACAAGAACCTAAAACACCCGTATCGCCGCCGACAACGCAACAAGAGACGGTCCAGCCGAGTGGACATACCCAGCCAATTAAGCTAAAAGATGCGATCGAATCGGTGCCAGTGTTTGACGGATATCGACCATCGGTATTCCACTTTTTAAGAGCTTGTGAGCGCGCGCGAAATATGATTTCCAGATATCAAGAACCTCAATTGGTAAAATTGTTAGTAAATAAGCTCCGTGGGCACGCGCTCCTCGCCATCGAAGACACAGAATTAATGAGTCTAAACGATTTCGGAAACAAATTAAAGGATCTATTCGGCCCAAAGAAATCTCTTAACGAATATAAAGGGGAATTAGGAACGATATTTCAACGACCCGGGGAAGACATATTAGATTATATGGATCGCGTTAGAAATCTTAGATTGGCAATAATGGACGGAGAAAGAGGCGACTACGGCATCATATCCCCCGATATCCAAGATACTATAGATTGGGAAACGAAAGAAGCTTTCGTTAAAGGACTTCCGAACGAGGTATATGTGCGAGTAAAAATAGCAGGGTACCATACTTTAGAAGATGCGTATCGTCAAGCCGTCAAAGCAACACACGAATTGAAACAAATAACCGATAGAACGCGACCCCAACGACCGACACCCTCGAACTATTACAGACGCGACAACGCACATCCTTCGAACACTAACAACAATATCAGGAACAACCGCCAAGATCGAAGATCGCTACCTCCATCGCAGAATTTTTTGAATTCTACAAGACAAAATATCACGTGTAACTATTGCAAAAAACCCGGGCATCTAGTGAAAGACTGTTACAAATTTAAAGCCCGAGTAGATGCCGGATTAATCGTACCCTATGCTTCGAGACCATCGGGAAACCAAACACGTCCTTCGGGAGAATGGGGCGAGCCACGAAGGAACGATACGCCGAATCGCCCAAGAGTACAGGCGGCAACCAGGCGACCGGCGCCGACGGCAACAAACAGAACAAGGACAGCCACCCCCGCGAGATCGACTCCACCACCCATAACGAGAGACAGAGCGAACGCAATGCCGACCGTAAGATCGAACGAACAACCACTAAATATTGTGGGGGAGTCATCCCACAACCAAACGAGGTCACAGACAGAGAATCCAGAATCTCAAGGCAAAAGGAAAAGAGTGAAGCACAAGCAACCGGCGAAGGAAAATCATCAGGAGTTGAATTCAGATTCGGAAGGCGACCTCTCCGAATTATTTCAATAAAATTTAACGATTCCCCAACGAACCCAACTGCACGAATAGTTTCCCCAGATCTAAAGACTAAGACGAGTTTATTATTAGACTCTGGATCGGAAATCAACATTATCAAGAAACCTGCTTTACTCGATTCAGCCATCATCGACGAAAAGGAATCAATCGAAGTGCGAGGAATTACGGCAACGAGCCTGGTCTCCCTAGGGCAGACGGTAATACAGGTTGCGGGCCATCCGGTTGGTTTTCATCATAGTCGATGATTCATTGCTAATCGATCAAGACGGAATCCTAGGATCCGAATTTTTTGCAGGTTGTAAGGCTCGTTTAGATTATGAGGGAAAACATATCAGATGGGGAAATATTTATATTCCCTTCGATAGTAAAGAAAAAATAATTATACCGAAGCGAAGTTCAATAACGTGTTCAGTTAATATCGCTAATCCAGAGATAAAAGAGGGATTTATTCCAAGAATCGAGCCGAACAAGGGAATCTATTTTGGTAATGCAGTTGTGAGGAATCATAAAGGAAAAGGTTACATAAGAGTAATAAATACTACTTCGAGAGATTACGTATTTACAACACCAACGATGGTAATTAAAGAATTTGATAATCCCCCCCGCCCCCCACCCCGCTTCCTAGGACAGCGTGCAATACAGTTCTAAGATCGGAGGAAAGTAGATACGATAAAATAAATGAGTTACTACGACTCGAACATTTGAACGAAGAAGAAAAGGAAAATGCTAAAAAATTGATTCGTAATAATCAAGATAGGTTTCATATTCCAGGAGATACATTGGAAGCAACCGAAGTTCTGGAACATAGGATAATTACAACGGATAATATACCCATCAATACTAAACAGTATCGATATCCACCAATACATCGAGAAGAAATAAATCGACAGGTCCAAGAACTACTAGATACGGACGTAGTGGAGCTTGGGCTCGAGGCGACAGTCAGTCGCCGAACGTAGCCGCGGTTACGGGATGAACGCTTTGTTTAACAAAGGTATGGAGTAATTCTATAGCTCTCCTTAAAAGAAATATTCGTGGCGACACGCGACAGTAAACATTCCAACGGTTTCTGTCCCGTGGCTCGCCACACGCAGACCCTATTCTTCGAGTAAGATGATTGCCAGATGTCGATGCGTCTCCGCAGTACATGTTCAAAAATCCGTTCAACGAGGACAAATATTTATTGTTCCCAGCTTTAATCCTCTCCCGTGCCAGTATCCCTGCACATAGCAGGTTAGCCGAAAAGTGAAATTCGTTTACCAGTTGCATTAAGCGTCAGTTAACGCTACCAATTAAACAAAAAATAATAAAATTAAGATATTTTGAAATAGTCCTTAGACTATTTCTGGTGGCAGCAACTACCGTATTAATTAGAAATCTAAATCAGTATTACATACACAATAATACCATTTCAATTTATTTCCCTTCAGATTAAATTCAAACTCAACAAAAAAAAATTTTTTCAGTAAAATTTAAATTTAAAATTTGATCGATGTCAATAAACTAATAGGTAACATTAGTGTTAGTAAATATTTTTGGTGGCAGCGGTGGGACAGAACAATTTACTAACTGGATTAATACCGCAATTACAATGCGCGTTCAAAGATAAAATTTTCTTTTTACTTAGTCGCGGCTCTCTTTTCTTGACCGAAAAACTAAAGACCCCGAAGCGCAAAATACTATACAAAATTTCTAAAGATGAGCGCAATAACGAACGTAGTAACAATGAACTCAAAGAGTGAACAAAAGAATTATGAACCGTAATAACGAAGATCGCAATAATAATGAACAAAGAATAATGAACGGTAATAACAATGATCACTATAATAATGAGCGAAGAATAATGAGCGTAATAAGAATGTTTACCAGAATAATAATGAGCAAAGAATAATGAACGAAGAATAATGTAATAAGAATGTTCACCAGAATAATAATGAGCAAAGAGTTCAACGAGTGCTTAAACGTCGAAATATCTCCAACGGGCAGGAAATGACGGCTATTTTTCGTCAAAATCGCGATTTGCGAGATATTTTGATTGTTTCGACGCTTAAACGGTTGTGCATTGCATTAGCACTGTGAAATGGAGTTCAACGAGTGCTTAAACGTCGAAATATCTCCAACGGGAAGGAAATGACGGGTATTTTTCGTCAAAATTTACGAAATCTTCGCGATTTGCGAGATATTTTGATTGTTTCGACGCTTAAACGGTTGTGCATTGCAATAGCACTGTGAAATGGATTTCAACGAGTGCTTGAACGTCGAAATATCTCCAACGGGAAGGAAATGACGGCTATTTTTCGTCAAAATTTACGAAATCTTCGCGATTTGCGAGATATTTTGATTGTTTCGACGCTTAAACGGTTGTGCACTGCATTAGCACTGTGAAATGGAGTTCAACGAGTGCTTGAACGTCGAAATATCTCCAACGGGAAGGAAATGACGGCTATTTTTCGTCAAAATTTACGAAATCTTCGCGATTTGCGAGATATTTTGATTGTTTCGACGCTTAAACGGTTGTGCATTGCATTAGCACTGTGAAATGGAGTTCAACGAGTGCTTAAACGTCGAAATATCTCCAACGGGAAGGAAATGACGGCTATTTTTCGTCAAAATTTACGAAATCTTCGCGATTTGCGAGATGTTTTGATTGTTTCGACGCTTAAACGGTTGTGCATTGCATTAGCACTGTGAAATGGAGTTCAACGAGTGCTTGAACGTCGAAATATCTCCAACGGGAAGGAAATGACGGCTATTTTTCGTCAAAATTTACGAAATCTTCGCGATTTGCGAGATATTTTGATTGTTTCGACGCTTAAACGGTTGTGCATTGCATTAGCACTGTGAAATGGAGTTCAACGAGTGCTTAAACGTCGAAATATCTCCAACGGGCAGGAAATGACGGCTATTTTTCGTCAAAATCGCGATTTGCGAGATATTTTGATTGTTTCGACGCTTAAACGGTTGTGCATTGCATTAGCACTGTGAAATGGAGTTCAACGAGTGCTTAAACGTCGAAATATCTCCAACGGGATGGAAATGACGGCGATTTTTCGTTAAAATTTTCGAAATCTTCGCGATTTGCGAGATATTTTGATTGTTTCGACGCTTAAACGCTGTGCATTGCATTAGCACTGTGAAATGGAGTCCAACGAGTGCTTAAACGTCGAAATATCTCCAACGGGAAGGAAATGACGGCTATTTTTCGCTAAAATTTTCGAAATCTTCGCGATTTGCGAGATATTTTGATTGTTTCGACGCTTAAACGATGTGCATTGCATTAGCACTGTGAAATGGAGTCCAACGAGTGCTTAAACGTCGAAATATCTCCAACGGGAAGGAAATGACGGCTATTTTTCGCTAAAATTTTCGAAATCTTCGCGATTTGCGAGATATTTTGATTGTTTCGACGCTTAAACGCTGTGCATTGCATTAGCACTGTGAAATGGAGTTCAACGAGTGCTTAAACGTCGAAATATCTCCAACGGGATGGAAATGGCGGCGATTTTTCGCTAAAATTTTCGAAATCTTCGCGATTTGCGAGATATTTTGATTGTTTCGACGCTTAAACGCTGTGCATTGCATTAGCACTGTGAAATGGAGTCCAACGAGTGCTTAAACGTCGAAATATCTCCAACGGGAAGGAAATGACGGCTATTTTTCGCTAAAATTTTCGAAATCTTCGCGATTTGCGAGATATTTTGATTGTTTCGACGCTTAAATGGTTGTGCATTGCATTAGCACTGTGAAATGGAGTTCAACGAGTGCTTAAACGTCGAAATATCTCCAACGGGAAGGAAATGACGGCTATTTTTCGCTAAAATTTTCGAAATCTTCGCGATTTGCGAGATATTTTGATTGTTTCGACGCTTAAACGATGTGCATTGCATTAGCACTGTGAAATGGAGTTCAACGAGTGCTTAAACGTCGAGATATCTCCAACGGGAAGGAAATGACGGCGATTTTTCGCTAAAATTTTCGAAATCTTCGCGATTTGCGAGATATTTTGATTGTTTCGACGCTTAAACGCTGTGAATTGCATTAGCACTGTGAAATGGAGTTCAACGAGTGCTTAAACGTCGAAATAGCTCCAACGGGAAGGAAATGACGGCTATTTATCGCTAAAATTTTCGAAATCTTCGCGATTTGCGAGATATTTTGATTGTTTCGACGCTTAAACGTTGTGCATTGCATTAGCACTGTGAAATGGAGTCCAACGAGTGCTTAAACGTCGAAATATCTCCAACGGGAAGGAAATGACGGCTATTTTTCGCTAAAATTTTCGAAATCTTCGCGACTTGCGAGATATTTTGATTGTTTCGACGCTTAAATGGTTGTGCATTGCATTAGCACTGTGAAATGGAGTTCAACGAGTGCTTAAACGTCGAAATATCTCCAACGGGAAGGAAATGACGGCGATTTTTCTCTAAAATTTTCGAAATCTTCGCGATTTGCGAGATATTTTGATTGTTTCGACGCTTAAACGTTGTGCATTGCATTAGCACTGTGAAATGGAGTCCAACGAGTGCTTAAACGTCGAAATATCTCCAACGGGAAGGAAATGACGGCTATTTTTCGCTAAAATTTTCGAAATCTTCGCGACTTGCGAGATATTTTGACTGTTTCGACGCTTAAATGGTTGTGCATTGCATTAGCACTGTGAAATGGAGTTCAACGAGTGCTTAAACGTCGAAATATCTCCAACGGGAAGGAAATGACGGCGATTTTTCTCTAAAATTTTCGAAATCTTCGCGATTTGCGAGATATTTTGATTGTTTCGACGCTTAAACGCTGTGCATTGCATTAGCACTGTGAAATGGAGTTCAACGAGTGCTTAAACGTCGAAATATCTCCAACGGGAAGGAAATGACGGCTATTTTTCGCTAAAATTTTCGAAATCTTCGCGATTTGCGAGTTATTTTGATTGTTTCGACGCTTAAATGGTTGTGCATTGCATTAGCACTGTGAAATTGAGTTCAACGAGTGCTTAAACGTCGAAATATCTCCAACGGGAAGGAAATGACGGCTATTTTTCGCTAAAATTTTCGAAATCTTCGCGATTTGCGAGATATTTTGATTGTTTCGACGCTTAAACGCTGTGCATTGCATTAGCACTGTGAAATGGAGTTCAACGAGTGCTTAAACGTCGAGATATCTCCAACGGGAAGGAAATGACGGCGATTTTTCGCTAAAATTTTCGAAATCTTCGCGATTTGCGAGATATTTTGATTGTTTCGACGCTTAAACGCTGTGCATTGCATTAGCACTGTGAAATGGAGTTCAACGAGTGCTTAAACGTCGAAATATCTCCAACGGGATGGAAATGACGGCGATTTTTCGCTAAAATTTTCGAAATCTTCGCGATTTGCGAGATATTTTGATTGTTTCGACGCTTAAACGCTGTGCATTGCATTAGCACTGTGAAATGGAGTTCAACGAGTGCTTAAACGTCGAAATATCTCCAACGGGAAGGAAATGACGGCGATTTTTCTCTAAAATTTTCGAAATCTTCGCGATTTGCGAGACTTTTTGATTGTTTCGACGCTTAAACGCTGTGCATTGCATTAGCACTGTGAAATGGAGTCCAACGAGTGCTTAAACGTCGAAATATCTCCAACGGGAAGGAAATGACGGCTATTTTTCGCTAAAATTTTCGAAATCTTCGCGATTTGCGAGATATTTTGATTGTTTCGACGCTTAAACGCTGTGCATTGCATTAGCACTGTGAAATGGAGTCCAACGAGTGCTTAAACGTCGAAATATCTCC
This sequence comes from Bombus huntii, assembly GCF_024542735.1. Taxonomy (NCBI): domain Eukaryota; kingdom Metazoa; phylum Arthropoda; class Insecta; order Hymenoptera; family Apidae; genus Bombus; species Bombus huntii. The sequence continues at coordinate 1,270,844 of NW_026099318.1, forward strand.
AACGGGAAGGAAATGACGGCTATTTTTCGCTAAAATTTTCGAAATCTTCGCGATTTGCGAGATATTTTGATTGTTTCGACGCTTAAACGCTGTGCATTGCATTAGCACTGTGAAATGGAGTTCAACGAGTGCTTAAACGTCGAAATATCTCCAACGGGATGGAAATGACGGCGATTTTTCGCTAAAATTTTCGAAATCTTCGCGATTTGCGAGATATTTTGATTGTTTCGACGCTTAAACGATGTGCATTGCATTAGCACTGTGAAATGGAGTTCAACGAGTGCTTAAACGTCGAAATATCTCCAACGGGAAGGAAATGACGGCTATTTTTCGCTAAAATTTTCGAAATCTTCGCGATTTGCGAGATATTTTGATTGTTTCGACGCTTAAACGCTGTGCATTGCATTAGCACTGTGAAATGGAGTCCAACGAGTGCTTAAACGTCGAAATATCTCCAACGGGAAGGAAATGACGGCTATTTTTCGCTAAAATTTTCGAAATCTTCGCGATTTGCGAGATATTTTGATTGTTTCGACGCTTAAATGGTTGTGCATTGCATTAGCACTGTGAAATGGAGTTCAACGAGTGCTTAAACGTCGAAATATCTCCAACGGGAAGGAAATGACGGCTATTTTTCGCTAAAATTTTCGAAATCTTCGCGATTTGCGAGATATTTTGATTGTTTCGACGCTTAAACGATGTGCATTGCATTAGCACTGTGAAATGGAGTTCAACGAGTGCTTAAACGTCGAGATATCTCCAACGGGAAGGAAATGACGGCTATTTTTCGCTAAAATTTTCGAAATCTTCGCGATTTGCGAGATATTTTGATTGTTTCGACGCTTAAACGTTGTGCATTGCATTAGCACTGTGAAATGGAGTCCAACGAGTGCTTAAACGTCGAAATATCTCCAACGGGAAGGAAATGACGGCTATTTTTCTCTAAAATTTTCGAAATCTTCGCGACTTGCGAGATATTTTGATTGTTTCGACGCTTAAATGGTTGTGCATTGCATTAGCACTGTGAAATGGAGTTCAACGAGTGCTTAAACGTCGAAATATCTCCAACGGGAAGGAAATGACGGCGATTTTTCTCTAAAATTTTCGAAATCTTCGCGATTTGCGAGATATTTTGATTGTTTCGACGCTTAAACGCTGTGCATTGCATTAGCACTGTGAAATGGAGTTCAACGAGTGCTTAAACGTCGAAATATCTCCAACGGGAAGGAAATGACGGCTATTTTTCGCTAAAATTTTCGAAATCTTCGCGATTTGCGAGTTATTTTGATTGTTTCGACGCTTAAATGGTTGTGCATTGCATTAGCACTGTGAAATTGAGTTCAACGAGTGCTTAAACGTCGAAATATCTCCAACGGGAAGGAAATGACGGCGATTTTTCTCTAAAATTTTCGAAATCTTCGCGATTTGCGAGATATTTTGATTGTTTCGACGCTTAAACGCTGTGCATTGCATTAGCACTGTGAAATGGAGTTCAACGAGTGCTTAAACGTCGAAATATCTCCAACGGGAAGGAAATGACGGCTATTTTTCGCTAAAATTTTCGAAATCTTCGCGATTTGCGAGTTATTTTGATTGTTTCGACGCTTAAATGGTTGTGCATTGCATTAGCACTGTGAAATTGAGTTCAACGAGTGCTTAAACGTCGAAATATCTCCAACGGGAAGGAAATGACGGCTATTTTTCGCTAAAATTTTCGAAATCTTCGCGATTTGCGAGATATTTTGATTGTTTCGACGCTTAAACGCTGTGCATTGCATTAGCACTGTGAAATGGAGTTCAACGCGTGCTTAAACGTCGAAATATCTCCAACGGGAAGGAAATGACGGCGATTTTTCTCTAAAATTTTCGAAATCTTCGCGATTTGCGAGACTTTTTGATTGTTTCGACGCTTAAACGCTGTGCATTGCATTAGCACTGTGAAATGGAGTCCAACGAGTGCTTAAACGTCGAAATATCTCCAACGGGAAGGAAATGACGGCTATTTTTCGCTAAAATTTTCGAAATCTTCGCGACTTGCGAGATATTTTGATTGTTTCGACGCTTAAATGGTTGTGCATTGCATTAGCACTGTGAAATGGAGTTCAACGAGTGCTTAAACGTCGAAATATCTCCAACGGGAAGGAAATGACGGCGATTTTTCTCTAAAATTTTCGAAATCTTCGCGATTTGCGAGATATTTTGATTGTTTCGACGCTTAAACGTTGTGCATTGCATTAGCACTGTGAAATGGGGTTCAACGAGTGCTTAAACGTCGAAATATCTCCAACGGGAAGGAAATGACGGCTATTTTTCGCTAAAATTTTCGAAATCTTCGCGATTTGCGAGTTATTTTGATTGTTTCGACGCTTAAATGGTTGTGCATTGCATTAGCACTGTGAAATTGAGTTCAACGAGTGCTTAAACGTCGAAATATCTCCAACGGGAAGGAAATGACGGCTATTTTTCGCTAAAATTTT